>NW_027526335.1:30276523-30614023 GCF_048455015.1 Haemaphysalis longicornis
CGGCAGGAAGAACAGCAACGTGCCTAACCCTGGTCAGCGAAACAAAACGAAAGGACAGCTGTACAATAGAAAGGTGCTTCACGTTAGCACTTCACATGCAGTTTCGTTAAAATTACTCTGCACACAAAACCACGCTATAAAATGGGAAGAATGAAGACATAGATACACTGCACTTTTTTTTTTCTATTTTTCTTTGGTTTTACGAAGCTGCCCTGTCATTCAGACCGTCGATAGCGATGCAGCCCGCCAGACTGTGGGTGACAGACGGTTGAGATTTAGCGCACAGCGTTGGGTAGTACGGTCGTCCACATACTTAGCTGGAACAACGCTTTACCCCCTTATCGTCTCCTTCTGCTTTGGTGTGAGGTAATTTGGTCACAACTGCTGCATTTATTTCAAGTTTGCGACGTTATAGCTAAGCCTGTGGATGACTGTAGATCGCTGGATTTTCAGCTGCTTCTATCTAGACCAAAGGGCCTATACACACAGGCATCCCAAAATACAGCCCGTGATTCGTAATATGACTGCCTTGTTCAAAGCGTACAAAAACTAGGCGTCCTGGCGTCTCACTACCTCACAAGCTGTTATAAAGAACTTAGCTCGCATGAAATGTCCCAACAGGTATTCGTTCCACGCAATACATTCATAGTATAAAGGGCAGTGCTCCCAAGGGTTTCAGATGGTAAGGGACGGCGGAGGGAGATGAAGGGAGATTCAGGAGGAGGCGGATACCACTTAGTTAAGCCGGGCTGCCTTATACTAGCAACGAAGAAAACGTAAAAAAACACAGTGAGCGTTTATAATTATGTATACCGTATTTACTCGACTATAATCATCCCATTTTTTTCATGATCTCGATGCTCAAAGTGAGTGGGTGCTTAGATTCGAAAAACTTAAATTACCCCCCTCAAGGCCACTTTTTTCCGTGGCCGTATCTCGGCGAGACGGGCGCAAGAAAAAATGTATTATTTTGCAAACATTCACAAGAAATATAGATACAGGCAGTGAATCCACCGCCAACATCTGATACTCAGTCACCTTCACTGCCATCACCTTCACAGTCAATTTCACTGCCGTTGTGCCTCTTAGGCCGCTGCTCTCAGCATCCCCCAGCAGGCCGTCTTCTGTTCAATTGAAGTGGTTTGTACTTGTAAACTTCATAAATGACTTGGCCATAACGTCAACTCGGGCCCGCTTCCACGCGTCTAAAATCCACCTTGCAATGGTTGCTTAGAAAAGGGGGTGTTTAGATTCACAGGAAAACTTTTTTCCAATTTTTTCCCCCCGGAAGTAGGGGAGGGTGCTTAGGATCCGAGGGTGGTTAGAATCGAGTAAATACGGTATTATAAAAAAAAAAGCACGAGAGGGAGGCATTGACTTCAGTTATTTTTATTTTGTATCGGCAACTCATCGCTCTATGTGCCAAAAACGCCTGTTGCAAGTCGGCCTTCGATCGACAGTAGGTAAAGAGGGGACACAGCAAATTGACAAAACGGGAAACAAATAATACAGCTGAAACAAACTGTAACGCTGCTCTATCTCAATCTCTTCTCTCTTTTCGCCTTCCGAGATAGATAGCAGCAGACCTACAAAGCCTCAAGCTTGCTGAGGCGTGAAGAGGAGCCCGTATGCGAATTATAGCAGCACGGCGATCACGCAAAAGAAAGGAACGGGCAGGTCGAAGCACCTGACGTCGTCTGTCAGCGGTAATGGTCGTGAGAGTGCTGCAGCGCACCGAGAAGCAGCAATAAAAGCGGTCACCCCCGAAACGAAGGTTCATCCAAGCGTGGGAAAATGCGACCCCCGCCTGTGTCAGCACCCCCTCCCCTATCTATTTCTCCCCTGCCGACTTTCCTACCCTGTGGCTGGTCTCTCCCTGCCAGCCTGTTTCGACGGCGGCATGACCTTCGGAGAAATCTTCGACGGGTCGCTTCTCGGAAGGCGAGCCCCGTTGACTGGCACATATCCTATATTCCGTACACAAGGCTCGCGCACCTGTTGCCTGTTTGTGTACTGCGGGACGGCTCGAGAAACGCATCCTAGACAGAGATGCCTACACTGCCCATTAACCTTTTGGTTGTGCCCACTTTACCGTACCTTTCTCGGCTGCAGAAATGATGAGATGTCACCACAAGGATAATGAGAAAAATGAGAAACGGCTTTTAAAAAGGAACGCAAAGAGCCGAGCTGTGGAGAAAGTTGACAAGGCTTCCATACGTTGGTAGCGTTTGCTCGGCTCAGTTGGTTGCCGAGGAAACAACGTAAGCAGTGTTTCGGATGTCATCGTTACGGTTCTGCACTCGTCATAGCAAGAGTGATTTGCAATGATAAAATGAGAGGGTTTGCTTTGAGGTGCACGCAGACGAAACGGTTTGAGAGGATAGGGCGTGCACGCAGTGGAAGGGTAACAACGCGAAAGCGCTGATGTTTGGGGCCACTGTCCAGCGGTGGATGCGACCACACTCGGGCAATTTCGTTGCAAATATAAATATATGCCGGCCTTGAACTCGGTGGCTTGCTATGCCAGCTCAATTTTCTTGTCTATTTTTTGCATGGCATAAATAACCCGAAGCACAAAAAAGATAGAAAGAAAGAAAGAAAAAAAGAAAGAAAGAAAGAAAGAAAGAAAGAAAGAAAATACCAAGAAGTGGAGGCGGCCACATAGTCACACACGGTGAAGGATACCCGGTTGAACAAGATCATTTTTTTAAATACCCGACCATCTTTTTTTTCTATGACATCAATCAAAATTGTATGTACTTTGAGCGCCTGAAACTACAAGAAGAATGCAATCATATCTTGAGGTTATTTCGGAAAATAGTAAAAAAAAAGCATGACCGTGCATTCTAAGCAATACACTGGGGGGGGGGGGGGGGGGGGGGGCGTAAGGATGACAGCTTGTTATGTGACAAAATGTTTAAAACTATTTTCTTATGGCGGATAACCATTTGAGAACAGGGTAGTGGAGTTGAAACAAGGGTTTCTTTAAGAGTAATATATCCGTGATTGTGGACATGCAAAACGGGCCACAAAACACACATTCTAATCATAACCGAAAGCTGTTGATCCTATTGCGCACAAGCATTTTATACAAGCAAACTTGGAGCTCAAGAAGCCCAAGTTGAAGTCCTTTTAAACTAAACAGTAGCCCCGAGAAATATTATCCCTGAGTCGCTATCGGGTGAGACTCAGAGGTGTAAGCTTAACATCCCAACAATCATGTAAGAAATCTTGCTAGTTGGTTGGATTTCACCCCACCAGGTGGTGAGAACATGGTTCAATGATGCTGGCGATGTTAAACTAATTCTTTACTACTCTACGTCATCACCTAGTTTTATTCATAGAGCAGCAACGGGGGAAAGGAAACAAGCGATACAGATGAGTTATTAGTCCTTTATTTCCTGATTTCCCTTTGTATTTATCCCATACTGCAACGTGAGTGCGTTAAAGTGCAGTTGCACCTACTACCTGACAGCCTCCTGTGTTGGAGAGAAAGCGGGCAGTATGACCATATTTTGCAGAAGTCTGAAGACACGGGGAGACCAGCTGTCTGAGCGCTCAGTACAGTTCAGATAACTGGGGCTTGTAATTATGTTAGTGAAGATCTCGAAAAAGTCGTCTCTTTATCAGCTCGCGAAACATTTTGCTTGAATATTTGGTGTGTACCTTTAGAACGCGACATTAAGAGTCTCCGAAATTTCATCCATACGGCTGGTAGGCTCTTGGAACTAAACGCTAGCATTGGCCAGTTTGATTCACATTACAAAAAAATATCGTTAGGAAAGTGAACGAGATACAGAAAAGAAGGACAATTACTTGTTTATAACCCGTTGCAGCGAACTAAGACAGCGTTACAAGTTAAAATGACGGACGTTTAGCGCTGGTAGAGCAGCGTTAGAGAGTTTCGTGTCAGGTGTGGGAACTTGAGTGGCATCATCTTTTCTCCGTTTATTCTGGCTACTAATTGGAGCTTCAACAAATTATGAGTTATGTTTATTTCGTTCTAAAACAAAGATGGATGTCTGGTACATGGCAGCATATTTGACTGTCAAATTGGTTGTACAGAGTCGACAGATCATCCCATTATTGACATCACATTCCGACTCACCGTCGTGCCGCATGTGCGCCAACTCGTCTCTGACTAGCATCACGTCTCCGCCGGCGCCACCGTCCTGCTGCCACAGGTCGTCCTCCTCGCCGCTTTCTTCTTCGGACTCCGAGGACGGAGGAGAGATGGAGTAGATGCTCTCGTTGGCGCACTTGACGTAGAAGTCCTGCGAGTGCGGTCCGGCCACCAGGGTGTGGCAGGAGTCGCACACGGCGTCCCTGACGGCCGTGCAGGCGTGCGCCTCGAACAGGCCCCGGCCGCAGCGCGAGCAGGGCAGGCAGTGGCGCCGGTACGAGTGGTGCGGCTGGTACTGCCCCGGGCGGCAGGCGGCGCACTCGGTGTCCAGGCCATGACCGCAGGGCCGCAGCACGGCGAACCCCGGGGCGCAGTGGCGGCAGCCCAGTCCGTGGCCGTGCCTACGGTGGCTGCCCGCGTGCTGCGTATACGCGGGGAGCACAGTGTCAATCAGAGAGAGAGACGAATAGAAGTAGTTTGGGGAAGTAATATAACTGTTGGGGATACGCGCCGAGAGCACAGAAGGCACTGTTGCCACACTCCTCAGCCCACTCCAAGCTCGTGAAACGCGGAGTGGCCACAGCCGTTTTGAAGAACGCCTTATTCAGATCGTGCCATCACCAAATAGAGGCGATGTTGCTGGACCAGGTGAAGCGCCTACAAACGTCTGGATACCCCGAGGACCTCATCCGCAGCCTGTAAAACAAGTTGCTGACAGAAGAGCGGGTAGGAACGTGTCACAAGGCGCTCAAGGAATACAGGACCACGACGTTCACCCCATACGTTCACGGCGGCTCGCACAAACTAAAAAAAGGATTGTGGAACGTTCAGGGGTGCGAGTTGTGCTATCTACACCCAAGAAGTTGGGCGGCCTTTGCAAGGTGGTGAACTCGGAAGAACCAAGGCGCAACGTTTGCAACAAGGGACACACAAGGAGTTTTTATGAGTGCGCGACCAGAGCAGTGTACGAGATTCCCCTGTCTTGCGGTGGCTCGTATATAGGACAAACGGGACGATGTGTGAATGATCGTCTTCGTGAGCACGCTAACACAATCAAATCCGCTACCGCTAGTAACCTTGCCACACACGTTGCTTCATGCGCGAACGAGCCCTCATGCGAACCCTTGTATGAGCAATGTCATGTCCTTAAGCGCTATGGTGACCAGAGAACACGCGAGATCTTTGAAGCTTTTTCGATGCACGAGCGAGCGGGCGCATGCGTCAGCAAACCGTCAGTCGACTTGTTGCCCAAGGAGGTAGCATTTCTACAATCTTAACTGTATCTTGCTTTAGTGTTTTTTTTTCCTGGATTTTCTTATATTGACTGCGCGCAATAAAATTTATTCATTTATTAGTCAGCGCCCGTGTTTGTCTCTTTCTCGCCTTCCGTTCAGTTTCTTTCCGCTGTTTTTTGCCATCAGTATGAACCAACTAGCCCGTCTTCACACTCTAGTATCGTAATTTGGGCTCTGGGGGCTGAGGGACAACTACGCCCATTGAGTCAGCTGTCGCTGGCCTCTAGCGCTAAAGTTAGCCAGACACTGCTGGTAAGGACTTTCTATGGACGTCAATCTAGGACCCCGTTTCATAGACATGGTCGATTACTTTACGTCCATGATGCCATGATCGTTCATGCGGGGACCACCAAAAATCACACATCCCTTCGTTTCCACACGACCCGCCCGCTACGAAGGCACTAACGAAAAGTAAAGATTGTAAGTACCAGTTTTTTATAGTAAAAGTAAAAAAAGAACCGTGTTGGACATTAACACCCTTTGTCTCGCGCCCGAAATTCATGACTGAGTTAATAAGAATTGTCACAAGTGGCAATAGAACCCACGCATCGTTGTTCTTGAACAGAGTACCACAACCACTTCATGGTCAGCCTTAAAGGGACACTGAAGTGATTTGTAAACATTGCGGGATTACTAGCGCAGATTGTAGACCGGAGTCCATAGGCCATGTTTCGACCACTCTGAGTGCGTTTATGCGAATTTATTTAGTAGAAAAATCAATTCGAAAATGCTGTCCTCCTCTCTGCACCCTCGCCCATTTTTTGCGGCGTTTTCATGTGACGTCCGGAGAAAATGACTTGGCTTTACTTCGCTACTGCACGGCTCACCGACAGAGTCAGTCTAGTTCGCCGGCCGCCGACGGATCGTCGCAATTCGTTCGCTCAGTTGAAATTAAGCCACGACATGTTTGTGAATGGAAGAATGTGCGTTTCTTTAGTTTGTTACTTTGTACACTGTATCAAGCTCCAAGTCTAGGTCGCTCCACACAAGCGCTGCCGACGCTTCGCTGACTGGTAGGCTGGTAGGAAAATCTAAAGTCACTTGAAGGCGGGAGAAGAGTAAGCGAAGTCAATATAGGTACTAAGGAAATAAAATCAAGTGAAACTTTTACCGTACAGCGTAAAACAGCAGGAAGCACTTTTTTTGCGCTGGGTGAACAAGCACAGTGGTCATCAGCACGACTACGCACCTGCGAAAGCTTTTCCGTCTAAGAAATGCAGTTGTTAGGCGTGAGATATTGTGAAAATGTGGGGTTGCTTACTGCACGAACAAGTAGTCACTTAAGCTGCTTGAAATGCTAAAACTAAATAAGTGTTAACTGGTTATACATTCTATATCGCATACTTCCGTTGCTGGCAGCGCTCGCTCGTGGCCGAGTGATCTGGAGCGCTAGGTAAGCTGTTTTGCAAGTTCCAAGTTCGAATACCCGAGGGTACATTCTCTTTTTTTTTGTAAGTTGATTTTCTCGTCTTCGGCCGATGTTTTCTTTATTGAGTTCAGCATTTTTTGGGCCGTAACGTTCAGTGGTTGCACGAACGAGTTCGCAGACTGCGCGCAGGCTGACACTGACGCGCTATGGAGTTATCGTTGGCCTGCTGTTGCCATAAGGACCGACTGCTTGCGGGCATTGGGCACAGGCCAGAATCAGCAGACCCTTTTCCTGGTGCGAATATGCCTTTTACAATACAGGCTTGAGTGAGGCAAGCTCTAAATAGGGGGAAAAGCGCATAGTATTTGCGCGCTACGATTCCAAGCCGTCCTGGGAGGCTTATCTTAGGCATTTTACAGCCGACAACATGGCAGAAGCGCGGTATGACGATTATTGAGATATCGAGAATACCCATACAACGATAAGGTCGGATGTCAAGCATGTTGTTTTACAGAACCGCAACCGAAACTTGTTTGAATGCTAACATTGGACATCTCCCGACGTCACAGCTTTAAGTTGGTGCGGCCGCCTCAGACCGCGCATGGTAGTTTTTCTTCTTTCGGGCTTTATAAAATAATTACCAACCTATCAACCGGATAAACGGTGACAAGTGTGTTAATTTGAGCAAGTCTACGCTGTGCAAGAAAAAACGGGAGCTTGACAAATTCACTTCGGTGTCCCTTCAACGCCCTGCCCACTGAACCACCCCTGACGGCCGCAGGAAAGGTTGTAACCAGTACAAGTACGCGCCTCTAAATCTCTTCAGTGCCCATTGCAGCGACGGATTTCAATTTTTGTATCTCTAAATGAACAGAAACGTCATCGCCAGGCAAGCAAAATTTTACCCGCTGAGAATTTTACATAGGTGATGCAAAGTTTTTGGCGTTTCCAACTTTCGCGGGACAGCAAAAGCATGGATGCTTTGAGCGAAGTGAAGAGTTCTACGGTGAGGCATACGCAGAGGTTTTCGTTAACATCTAGCTGACGAAACAGAGAGAGAGAGAGAGAGAGAGAGAGAGAGAGAGAGAGAGAGAGAGAGAGAGAGAGAGAGAGAGAGAGAGAGAGAGAGAGAGAGAGAGAGAGAGAGAGAGAGAGAGAGAGAGAGAGACACTTTTTTCCCTCTTCAGACTTACGATCCAAGGCTTAAAGTATTGCCCCCCACTCAGTCGAATCAAACAGCAAATGCAGAAGAGCACGATATCAACATAACAATTCGGAATGGAAAGAGAACAGGAGAAAAAGGAAGAAGGAGCTACGGTAAGGTTTCCGCTGACGACATTAGCTCCGAGGTGCAGGGATTCCGCGCGTTATTTATCGAAGTGCGCCAGCGGGCCCCTCTTCTTCGCAAGTGCGCGGGGGATCTCGGGAGAGTCGTGCGAAGTGCACTTTCACGCTTCGCGAAGCACGACGGAAGCGGAGAAGACCGGTGGCGTTGACAGGTACGACTGACGCGCGCGGAGAGCAAATGCTCTGCGAGGACACAAACACTCGGCGGCAGGTTCGCCTTCGCGCCGCTTGCGTAGTTCTTTTTTTTGTGTTGTTGTTGTTCTTGGTAAAAAACAAAAACAAAAACACAAACTTTGTCTCTCCTGCTGAGAAGTTCGGCACGGAACACAAAATGTTACAAGAGATGGGATTTTCTAATGCTGGCAATATTACTAGAGTCAAAGAATTTTGCGGAACCATTACAAAAGTATACTTGTCAAAGAATTTTCCGTGCCTGTCTCAGCGCGTGTTGCGTGAGCGTGCGAAACTGTCTCCATTAAAGAATCGACATTGTGGTGCCACTTCTCGTGCTGAAGGGGATTTAGGGCGACGACAAACGTTGTTTTGATCGGCCTATTCGGATACCCGAAGGAGATTTTCACGCTTGTCGTTTTGTCCCTCCCTATACTACTATGAGTCATCTTTTATGTCATCCAATATTTTGCCGCCTCATCACATTTCCCCCGAACTGAACATGCCCCTAAAGTACTACCGGTTATTGCTAGAACCGAAAAATATCAGAACAACGCCATTGTTTTATCAATACAGTATCGTTCGAATAGCGGAATTATCTTCCTTTGAGGCCGCGTCGCATTTATTTATCATCTGAAATATTGACCAATAAGCCTTAGGAAATTCTTTGCTAAGAATTTGTTGTAAAATGTTCATTTATTGTTTGCAGCTTAAGTTATGCGGCGTATTCTTGTAATGTGTAGAAAGTTTGGAACTGTTTGATTATAGTTTGTATGTGTGCTTTACAATGTGCCTACGGACAGCTTTGATGTTACGCCTTGCTTTTTTTAGCACCTTATACGTACCCCTCTTGCAGTACCAACTTATTCGCGTTGATATACGCACTGTTAAAAAAGAAAGACACGAGAGAGAAAAATGGATGAACGATGTACTCTGTTGCCACTCCTCGTTCGACTGTAATATAGTGTTGGACTTTTTGTTTTTAATCCCTCGCCCCACTCCTATGTAATTTTATCATGTGCTGTTAGGGTACTAAAAAAAGCAAAAATAAAATGAATAAACTTAATGGGAAGCTTCACAATGACATTGCGATACCCTTCATGTGAACTTCGCTACCTTACTTTAAGCCACTCATGCATCATCAACACGCCTCATGTTGAGTTTCGAAGTACTAACCTCTCATTATAACGAAATCGTTTTTTTGCGAATGCTCCATATTACCAAGTTTTAATGGTCCCAAGGAAATCATCCTAACTTTTAACAGAGTGTCGCCTACACCGAAGTAAGTTTCCTGTCCCGAGGCCCTTGCTAAACCAGGTTTTACTGTATTTTATAGCAGCAGATTTAGTGCTTCGGCTGTTGTAACGGTGGTTTTTGAGATATACCTAAAACTATGCACATTTTGTTCCGAGCATGTTGGGCTAGTTTGAAGAGCAATGCTTGTAATGCCAATAGAAATACTAGCACGCGGCCATCACGTGACCATAACGGTAGGACCACAGGGCCTGCTCACGGGGTGTAGTCACTGTCTGGAACGCTGCCCCGATGACGCGCGCCAGGGAAACACAAACAAGCAACATTCTGTACACGACACGCAAATGTTTATCTCCTGGCAGACGAAGTGCACAACGCGATGAGAACAGCTCCAAGTCCCTTCCCCAGGAATCGCCGTAAAGGCGTATGGGCCTTTGGCCAGAGCGTGTAAACCAAAGGTTGCGAAGCACAGATCGTCGTTCGGAAAGAAGACCTCCCTGCTATGCGCACCAACATCGGTCGCGCTATCTTGGCGGCCGAAGTTGCCGCGGTAGCCGGCATGAGTCCGGGTGCGCGATAACCTTGCTCGCAATTAGAATAGCGGATAGGCCCTGCCTAAGCCAGGCTGACAGCAATCAACCCGTATCTGGCCTGTCTGAAGCAATGTCTGGCACTCTATAAAGAGTGTCAGAAAGGGGCAAGCCGCCAACTTAGGCTGCCGAATAGCTGATAAGGAGTGGAGATTTGTGGCATATGCGCACTTTGTTTTCTTCTTGGGAGAGCAGTGTAAACAGGTTTCGAAAGAGCTGGCGCCATATCTGTCTTCTCCGCAGGGAAAGCTGCGCGGACCGGAGCTTATCGGCGCCGAACTGCACACAGGCGGTTGCATTTTGTGCAGGGAAAGCAATGGGATCGTTCAAGGGGCCCCGATACAAGGGTCTTGTTTGTGCCCCGCCCTTAGGCAAACACAATCCAGCTAAGTTCACCAGTCAGATACGCTTGGTCTGTAGTTTTCCAAGGCGGAATTCCGCACTTGGCTTGGAGCGTGTCCAATAAACTTTTAAACCGATCAAACAACGCGAGCTTTGACAACTAATGCGCTGTTCCCGAATTCGGTCATTCTCGACGAGTTTGCTGGAATTTCTCCGTCTCGAAAAAGTATGTTCACTTTGGCCCATAGATAGCTTTGTTTAACATGGTAAAATCGCGACAGTTTTGCAGGGATGTCCAGATTTCGAGTCATTCACTAACGTCGATTCTAGTTCCATTACAAGCCGATATCCGCTGCGGTGGAGTAGTGGCTGAGCCATTGTGTTGCGTCTGGCGTTGTCGCAAGTTGACTCCCATGAATCGCAGCTGGAATTTTTATTAAGTCGAAATACGAAGTACGAAATACTCGTGTGAACAATATTTACGCTCATACTTGAGATATCTGGTAATTCATCCACATCTCGCGCTTCATTGCCGAGGTTCAGCCACAAGGGCTTTTAGGAATTTTGAGGCTCCAATAAATGTTCCACAGAAATGTCTGCAATTATTTCTTGACGAGACATATATAGACATGGGGCAACGCTGGTACATTAAGTAGTCTCCGAATGAATCATGGAACCAGACTCAGAGTAATACGAGTGAAAGTGATATACGCAAACGGTGGACTCGAGTCTCACGAAAAGGAATGACTGGGGAGGTAATGTCATGGCCATGGCGTGTAAAACAGCCACTGTTGTACATGACAGCCGGAAGCATGCCGACGAAACATGGATATAAAGTAAGAAAGCCTTGATCTCGTATGTTGATTTTGAAAATTGTATGTTGCGAGATTGAAGTCCACGGATTCGTACTCAGCCTTTCGCGAAAGGAGATGTCGCTGTACAAAACGAAATTGACTCGGAACTATAATACTAATGTAAAAACTATGCGTAAATTTACTTTTTTTCTTTTTTCGATGCATATTAAGCCTGAACGCGGAGCACATGGTGCTTGAGGTTAGAGTAATAACTCTCATGTCCTAGCACGGTATTTAGGATGGACGACCCAAAAACGGTGTCAATCCTATTGCAAACAAACATGCATTCTAACGACCGAAAAACAGCACGTTTGGAGTTCTGGGATCGCAAGCTTGAAACCAATGCAAAAAAGTGCAGAAATTCTTAGAGTTGTCTGCTGAAGTGCAAGCATTCCAACGCCGCTTTTCGCCATTCTGACTTTTTTTTTACCTTAGTCCAATAAGGTGTGGGAATCGCGGAGAATATTAGAACTATAAGGAGCGCTAACATCGCCAATTCTGTATTTTTTGTGCAGATGCCGGTGGATGGCATGGTTGGAGTTCTTGTGCATTTTTTATTTCGTATCTCGTTTTTTGAGTGTGTGTGTGTGTGCGGAAGGGGGGGGGGGGGTCGTCTTAAATTTTGTCGCCGTCATGTCTGAGCGGTGCACAATACAGGCATTTCTATGTGGTTGGCTCCTTTATATTATTAATTTAGTTCTTATATTTTTTGGAACAATAATATTTATTTAGAATATTGTAACAATTGCAGATGTTTTAACTAAGTCACGTGCTGATTTTTGCGCAGGTAGAGGCCGTTACACGCGTTGTACTTTATTGTGTTTGAGTGACATAGAAAATTAGCCTAAATGAAGAAGAGGAAGAGGAGGAGGAGATGAGGAATATGGCATAAATAAGAGAAGAAGACGTGGGTCGGCTACGGTAGGCCCGAGGAAGAAGAGCATCGTCGGAAATCATGCATCTTTGTAGCATTAGGGTCTGACGCAAAATACGGGCAATATTTTCTTACTGTACTTTTAAGCTCCTCTCGTCAACAACACGGTTAGTGCTCTGGTGGACTCTGTAAGGAGTGCTTATTAAGCCTTAAAACAATTTAGCCGCCCTTAATGCCATGCAATTTCAACAGGACAGCGCCCACTGGAGCGTCGCAGCCGGTGGTGTTGATGTTGCTCCCTACCCGGCACCCTTTTTCACCCGTCGGACACGCGAGCACATGCTAAGTGCGCTGTAAGGCAGTGTAGGAAGCCACTGTGCTCAGGAAGAGAGGTCAAAGATTAGATAAGTCGGTGTTATTCTACAAGCTTGCCGCAAACAATAAGACCTTTCTTAGGCTGGCAGGCGGCCAAGGGCAGTCATCGGACGAGAAGCATATAGCCCCAGATAAAATAAAGCCAAGTGAGGAATACTCGGAGCACATTCTAGGAATGACTCAGCTTCCGCGAGAATGACAAGACACGAGCCACATTGCTTGCTCTTTTTACATAACGGCTATATCATCTATCCCATACTGGCGTAGACGATGGAGCCGTTATGTAACACACACAAGGCGTGTGCACAAAGCTTTGTGCACACGATTTATGCGATTTTCGTCGGAAAAGAAACAATTACAATTTATCACCCACTCGCTTTCAGCGCCTATTGGAAGTTTTAAGTTTCGCGCAAGCTATGGTTGCAAAGCGAGCGAGCGTAATGCATGTCTGTAAAACCAAATTAGAAAGTTATTAAACCTCATCACAATTACCCAATATCCGCTTTCTTGTTCACGCATAACTTTCAGGTATTATACTTGGCCTTCACGATCCCTCGGCCCTCACTAGTCTGATTTGTACAAGCGCATGACTTCCGTGAGTTCGCTTTGAACTACAAACACAATAGCTTTTCCATTGTGCCGCACAGGATATTAAATTGAATTGACACAACTAAGCTAGCTTTATTTGTGGCCGTTCTAAGCGGACGGGGATCTCTGCGCGAATCATGCTGGCTCATGACAATGTCGTTACCACGTATAAACCCACAGTACACTGTTCATCAAGCACTCCCTGGGCAATTGCCAGTCGAACATTTATTTGAATAAAAACATGACTAGTGAAAAAAACATAATTAGACCATCTCTCAAAATATTCAAAGCAGCAGTGGAGGCATTGGGATATCTTTGAATGACCAACCCAGGAATACGGTGCAATAGATATTACGCCAGAAGCACCGGTGAGATAGTGACTCAGTCATTCCTAGTTTTGAACAGTACGGACGGCAGGGCAACCAGGGCAAAGTGTACCGAGAGCACGGACCTGAATGGGAAGATTCTTGTGTACGCAGAGCGCGAGGAAATCTAATCTCACGGCGTGATTGCCGACGCCCCGGCAGTTTAAGCGCACACTTTTCGCAGAAGAGCTCTCAAAAAGTGTTCCCGCGCCTCTTCTCACCTCTCGCTACGAGGGCCGGTAAACTGTGCTTGTAACACACAAGCCAGAGGAGACAGACGCCTGCACTCGCGCTCAGGGGAAGGAGACCAAACGATTAGATAAGAAGCGGAAGAACGGCGGAAGACCCGCTTCCATTCTGGACTACGCGCGGCGTTACAACCTCAGTCGAGCCACCGGTCGTAGGTCCGAAAGCAGACTACTGAGCCACGACGCACAGTAACTTAAATAGGCTTCTGGTTCTTCAAAAGAAGTTGATGCGTTATATCGAAAATATTGAACGCACGCTGAGCACACTGCCTCTCTTCGCAAAATACAATAGTATCAGAATTGACCGTCTTTATGGTTTCAGTCTGCTACAGAAAATGCATTTTTCATCAACATCCTCGATTTCCTCCCAAACATCACTAGCTGGACTGACATATTGTCGCGAAGCGGAGGTCTCTCGATGTTTTCTGGTTGTTTTTTTTAAGTTCTGCCCGCAGCCAGGGCTCTTCCTCCAAAGTGTTGTGTTTGAAAGCGCTTCGGACGCGGCTGGGCCGTGGCCCCCTTTTTTTCTGAGAAACGGCTCCGGCGTGTGTGGTGGCCCGTCGGCCGACCCGGGAGACGCGGCTCTCGAGAGGGACCATCGACGCATCTTGGGTTACGGCGGCCGCGGCGTTCCATGCCCCCCCCCCGTGGCGTGCGCGCTGGTCGCGTTCGGGCTCCGTGTCTTCAGTGTTCTTTCGACGACTTTCCCTTTTCCCCTGTTTGCTTTAGTGCATTTTGTCTAACTACTTGCTCTACGCCCGTAATTCTCCAAGCGCGCGTTTTCGAGTCGAAACCTTGTGTCTGTGTTTTTGGTCCTTTTCACTTTGGCGGGAACATGTCTGATTGGAGCTAAGAAGCGTCTTCCTGATTGGCTGCGGGTGTGCCTAAGACTTGCTCCCGATAGTCCGCACACGTTAGGATGCGCTTTTTCCCCCAATGCGTTCCCCCAAAGCAAATATAACGCGGCCCCTCTGGCGAGAAGAGAGCAACACCAGGAGAGCCGCTTGCTGCCGGTCGTCGTGCCCTCCCGCCGGGAGCCATTCGCCCGCCAACTATGTCCCGCTAAGTACCCTTAATCTTTGACTGTCTTTCTCATCTATGTAACAAGTGTATTCATTCTAATTCATATGTGCTAAATGTCACCAATGTCATCTGTAAAGTAAACAAGTTAACCTTTAAAACTTCTTCGACGCCTCGACTTCTTCATTCCGATCTTCATGCTACAGTAGCGGCAGTATGTAACCAAAATACTACGTTACAATATCACAACACCGTAATAAACACACGTAATCCGGCTTTATGGCATATACATCATTTTCGAACAAATTATAAGTGGCAGTCGTTATCTCATAATCTCCCATTATTACTCAATAAATATCCGCATACAAAGATAGCTGACAAAAAAAAAAGAACTACGGAGCTTTCTCACTCAGGTGGACTGACATTTTAAGTACATAGTTGTTTTTTTTTGTGTGCTGTTGATGTTTTTGCTATCCTGTACTTCTAACTGTTACATCGTAATTTAGGTATGTATTGTGTGTTTGCTCATAATGTTTATGTTCAGATTTCATTTTTTTTTCTTTGTGAGTGCTGCTGAAAACGGTACTACTATTTATTACTTATACTGTACCTGTAGGCAGAATGTAGATGCACTGTTATGTATGCACATTTTGTTAACTTATATAGCTTGTGCTTCATTGTCCGTGGTACTTTCTTAAAGTTTGTATGATATGCTTCTTGTGTTACTCTACATGATTAAGTAATCGGAATTTCATTACACTTTTCTGTGCTTGCTGCTATTGCCTTGTGTGTGGTTTCCAGGGATTTGTCAAGCTGCTAAGGCAGCTTTTACCCGGCAAACCACACCAGTTTCTGGGAAATAAAAACTGAACTGAACTGAACTATCCGCCGCGCTACTGGCGGAAGACTCCGAGTCCTTTGTTGACTGGAGTGATAGAGAACCGCGGAGTGGAGAACACGTGGGGGTCCCGGACAGACCCACGGAGAGAGGCCAAGAAGGCGCAAGCCACTTCCACATGCGTGAGGCCATATCAAGAGGAGAGACGTCTCTCCGCTGTTGACAGTGCGATTGATCGATTGCAAGTTTAACGCCCGGTGTTTGGCTGCTGCGCGGGAAGATGAGGTCAGCCGAGTTTTCTCGTGAGAGCAGCCGCCTTTGCGAGGGAGGAAGGAGAGAGATAGCGGACAGGGTTTGGAGGAGTGTTGACAGAGCACACATCCGTATCGCTAGTTTTGCATGCCAATAGCCGGCTGTTCTCTCGCCAGGAACTGAAAGATCTGCAAGGACGGGAACGAAATCGGAATGCTGAGCTCGAACGGCAGTTCAGTGAACGGCCAATGCTAAACTTAGATAAAGACGAAGTGAATTTTCAAAAGGATGTTCTAGAACAGCGAGTTGGAGCAGAAGGAAAACGAATTTCCTTAGCAACTTTTTAGGACTTCTGATTCTAAAGGATTGTTCAGGTATTGTGACACATGCGCAGAGTGGGAGCTCGGGACACTTGAAATGAATGAATTGAAGCACTAGACGTAGAACTCCTCTAAAACTACATCTTTTACTTGCGATCCAAATTGTGCTAAGACATCATTTCATTCGCTTTTAACGGAAGCTGTCTTTGCGTACTAATCACGGTTTCAGTGGCCCCGCTGGCTTGATTGTATCCGATATTTAATGCAGCCGGATGAGTAATTACAGCTCTAGTTGGCGTAGGAAGTGCAGCAACCCCCCCCCCCCCCCCCTCGCGCGCCCCCGCCTACACACACATACACACATGTGCTCCGACTGCCTGATTTACTTCACATAAATATCCAGGGATCCTTATCTGCGGGTGCCTCTGAAGTAATGGCGAGTAATTGTCCCATGCCGAAGAACGGCTCACATTTGACAGACCATCGCCGGAGATGAATCCTGCCCACAGTTTTACTTTATTTTCAGTGTCATGTTCTGGCGCGTTGATTCCCCAGACCAAATTGTTCGTCATATACAGAAAAAAAAAATCCACCTTACGGCATACAGAGAGAATAGCGCATTCATTCATTAATTCCCGTTATCAATCAATAATAAATTAGTTGACAAGCATAATTGATCAAGGCTTGAAAAGTACGCCGATCAACTTAACAGTGCAAGTAGCGTCCAGAACAAAAAGGTAAGAAAAAGAGGAAATGATTCACAACAGTTTTTTGCACTTGCTATGACAGTGGGCCACCGAGTGCCAAATATCCAGTGATGAAATTTGCGCCACCCTTATGCTCGTCCTTCAGTTTTTAAGACGAAGCTTTCTATGCCTTACTCATGGCGTCCGGCGCACTGCAATACACGCGGCAAAAATTCCCCGGCCATCTCCACGAACGTGAAACCTGGGATGGGGCGAAGCATGCAGTGTATAAGTGCATTCTTGGCTTCTTGGCGTTTTGGCCACGGAGATGAAACCGTTGGGGGGTAGAGGCACACAGCTTTGCTGTAATCTCGTGTCTTTGAAGCACGCAGAGTTCTAGCGAAACGAGTGTCCCGGTGTGTTCTTTCCGTACGCGTTACGTTCTAGCGCGAGGCGTTGGAAAACGAGTGTCCCGGTGTTTTAGTACCGTGACTGCATAATACTACGACGACATGAGACGACGATATGAGACGCCGACAGCCCGAGCCCCTAAGGGGCTCGGGCTGTCGGCCCTGGCTGTTGGCTGTCGGCCCTAAGAGGCTCGGGCCCCTAAAAACCAACATTACGCAAGCGCATCAGGAGAAAAAAAAAAAAAAAAAAAAAACGCTTCCCGTGGTCAGAATGTAATCTGGATTCCTCGCGTTATGAAGCCGACGTCTATTCTATTGGGCCCTTCCGACACGGTCGACACAGAGCGCAATTTTAGAGCGAATTAAAGCTAAGAAGCAGACGCTACCGAAGAGAACGACGTAGAACTGTTCCTGCACATATCTGACGTTTTAAACAAGCTGTGTAGCGTCACGATGGCAGAACCTCTGTCTACCACAGCGATCACAAGTAGAGAGAGAGAGAGAGAGAGAGAGAGAGAGAAATACGTGCTTTATTGAAGACCTAAAATAAACACTCTTGCTAGCTGCATCAGTGATGGCCTGTAAGGGTGATGATGTCGTCAGGGAGGGCAAGTGGGATGGCGGGAGTGCGTCCGGTAGTTACGCAAGTGTTAAGTCGTTGATGCAAGTGGGAACGTGTAATGGTGAAAACCTTTCGATTCAATAAAGGCACTCTCTTTAATAGATGTCTTAATGCAATTTAACGATTAGTAGTGCCCTCAGCGATCACTCCACCACACTTATTCTTGCTTTGACTTTGGCACTTCCAATCGCACGCAAGAAAGCTTCGCGTTTCAACCCTCGGCGTCGTTAGACGGAGGGGTCGTCAATCTTTTATTTTATTTATTGTATGCAGAGAAAACTGTAATCGCTGCCTGATTTGATGGAACTGCGGCATGTCTCCTTTATATCGCTCCTGATATGCAAAACTAAAAAAAAAAAGGGCGTAGACAGCTGAGGTCATTTGTGCCATTTGGCTCTTCCAGTCTATGTAAAAAGGGTCGTCAAATTGACATGTTTAAGAGGCTGCAAAGGCTTTCCAAGCTTTCTAAGCAAGCAGTCCCTGCCAACATTCACGGGTGGTATATTATAACAATCATTTTTCAGACCCCAAACTGAGAATAGTCGGGGAAATAAGCCGCTCTGCTATGCGCCCAGCCCGCTAAGCTCGGCTTAATTGCTGTACATGAATGCATTACTGGAAGAAATTTTTTTTCAGCCGCCTTATAAGCAATCTCGCACCAAAGTAGGAAGGCCCTGGGGTCTTTGAATAAATACTTCCGTAATACTTTATGCATACCTATAAAACGCTACACGCCAAAGCGCTTCTAAAGTTGGCTTCACTATTGTACGCTGCGGTGTTGCTAAAAAGACATTTTTTAGAAGCCTTATAATGAGTCTGATGTCCAGGTATGAAGGTCCTAGTGCCTTTTATTAAATATACCTCCAAAGACCGTATGACCTACGGAGGGCTATATACCGAGCCCCTCTGAGGTCGGCTTGATTACTTCACGCAAACACACAGGCGAGAAACGTTTTTCCAGGGGCAATGTATTCTGTTTTATAAAAAAATTGGGAAAGCTTCGCACTAGTGGCGAGAAGACTGGACAAACAGTGAAGGTTTTGTTCGGCTGAGTTTATGCGTGGTTATGCTTGGAGACTCGGCCACGTATTCTGCGCCATTATGCTTCAAGACGCCGTCAAGTTTTCTGCGTGGAGTCTTCGTTAGCCCTCGAAAAAGCAATAAACACTCGGTAATTTAAGCATTTAGTACAATGCACGCGTGCCCAACGGGCTTTGCGGTGAAGCTCCAAGAGTAGCGGAGGGCGAAGCGGGACGAGCGTTTGGTCAAAATTTTTGAAGTCGTTCGGTGGCCACCATCGGATTGTGTGGTCTGGCGTGTGGGACGTTAATTAAGAAGTCGATTAATGTTATTGCTCCTCAGCCTTTTGGCTTCTTTCATTTTGGCATTAGTTTCTCTCTTTGCACCGTCAAAACTGCACCACTCGTATCAACAAGCGATCATCATCATCATCATCATCATCACCAGCCTATCTACGCCCACTGCAGGGCAAAGGTCTCTCCCATTATTCTCCAATTACCTTGGTCCTGTGCCAACTGTGACCAATTTATCCCCGCAAACTTCTTGATCTCATCTGCCCATCTCACTTTCTGCCGCCCCCTGCAACGCTTGCCTTCTCTAGGGATCCACTCTGTTACCCTTAATGACCAGCGGTTATCTTGCCTTCGCATTACATGCCCTGCCCACGTCCATTTCTTCTTCTTAATTTCTACTAATATGTCTTTAACACCAGTTTGCTCCCTGACCCACTCCGCTCTCTTCTTGTCCCTTAATGTTACACCTATCATTTTCCGCTCCATTGCCCGCTGAGTCATTCTCAATTTAAGTTGAACCCTCTTAGTGAGCCTCCAAGTTTCTGCCCCGTAGGTGAGTACCGGTAAGATGCAGCTGTCATACACTTTCTTCTTCAGCGACAATGGTAGGCTGCTATTCACAAGCGATAGAGCGAGCCAACCCGGTGCACTTTTCCCAAGCCTTGCTCGTACCAGTTGTACGCGCCTACGGCAGGTGGCCACACGCGTCCCGCCCGCTCAACGATTTTTTTCTTGCGCACGTTCGCTGGCACAAGCAGCGGCTTAAACATCATCGCTGTTTAAAAATGCGAAGGCCCTAGGACCTTTATTACAGGGCTCTTATGCGGTCGCGAAATTGTGACTCGTGAAGTGTAACAGAAGGACAGGCGGGTGTCCTCGATGAGTACACATGGAGATGCTCAAGCATTTAAAGTATCTTAACCGGGATGTCACATTACCGCTAGCTTTGCGGCTCCATGCTATATGTGCGCTCGAAAGCAACGACAGAGCACCAGCAACGTAGTCACCATCATCATCTGTATCCTCATCATCGCCCCCACCATCACATGGATCCATCTACTCCTGTGAATCTAACGAGAAGCTGGGAAATGATCCCTGTGCTTATTTGAGGTTGTAAACTCTCAAATAGAACGACACGGTATTGTATTTGGGGGTATCCTGATAAGTTGCGCAGAAACGTTATGACCAGCGATATAAGGGGCGGTGGAGTAATTGCTCTTTTCAAGATTTCAAGACTTGAAAAAGCCCGTTATATGCTCCTCACGCAGTTGGGAGATCTGGATTGAGAAGGAGACTCAGTTAGTGTGATTACGGCCCCCTCGCCCCAGAAAAAATTCGAATATATCATCGTCGGCAACCATGCGGCAATTATAAGGCAGTGGGCGAGAGAAAGTCTTACTCTATGCATTGGAGTTGCTGTATATTAAGTTCATCTCCTGCACATGGCTCTCGCGTGCCAGCCTGGAGACTGGCGAGAAATGAAGAATACTCAGCACTCTGCCGGTAAAGGTATTTCTGGAGTGCAAGCCAGCCCTCTAGATCCTCTAATACTTCACTGAGCTGCGTTTTCTTGCGTAAGGAGATTTCTCCTCAAAGTTAGGAAGCTGTACTTGTAATTAAAATTATACACGAAAACAAGATTTGAGAACCAAGTTCTGGCAGGCACGGCCGAGCTTCTTTCTTGTGATGCTATTTCCGACGTGCCTTTTGTCGTTATGTCGCTTGCCCGATAGCAGAGGGCTGCATATGAAAGCCATGCGGACGTCCGTTTGTGTTTTATCGCTGTCTCTGTTTTCACACGCCCAAGACTGCAGTGTAGATGCCGTCAGCCGGCTTGTTAGTTCCCGCCTGCTGCACCTTATCAACACGTGCTGCTTTTGTATCGTACGTCTGAGATAAATTTAATTAAATTATATTTTCCTCAACTGCATTTTATACTGTGTGCTTTAAAAATATGGCTTAGCTCGGTCGTATTATTTGGATCCTCGCAGAAAAAACAAAGAATAAAACAAAAGCACCATAGCAACAAACTTACTCGTGTTAGGCAACCTTTTCAGTTTTTGAGCAATATTTACTAAAATTATGCATAACACTGACACTTAGCGGGTGATTCTTGAATTATATCAAGTGAATTCCTTCTTTCAGTTCTTGTTGAATGCCGGAAATTGAAAATCCGCATGTCGAACATTTAAAACTGGATTCATTCTGATGGAGGCGAAAAGCAAAAACGGCCGTGTGTACGAGATTTAGGCGCACGTTAAAGATCCCCAGGTGGTCAAAATTAATCCGGAGCGCTCCACTACGGCGCGCCTCATCGCCTGCGTTGCGTCGACGCGTTAAACTTTACTATCTATCAAAACTTAATTCATCAGCCTTGCGCCTGCGTAAGTCATCAGCTGGAAAGCTTAAACGGAATGAGAGATTATACGGACGCCAACCGACCATGAGGCAGTAATGAGGGTGTAAGACATTTCAGAAAAAATGTAAATAAAATCAGAGTTGATGCTCTGCGAAACATCTTGGCCTGCCCTTACCATCTTCAATTTTTTTTTTGCTCAAAAGTGCGCCTGCGTGCGTGCATGTGAATATTTTGAACGCATGCAGTTGTCAAAAATACACTTCTCCGAACTGGGTATTGTCGCCAATCCTTACAACAATAAATATATCACTGAAATAAAATTAAATTTACGTGCTTGTACAGAAAAATATGTCTCTGTAAGTCCGAGAGGCAGAAGATCGTTTAACTTCTGAGGTTTTAAACACCGAAGCTACATTCGTGCTACGAGGCGCGCCGCAGTAGGGAGCCATTGATTGAGTTGGTTCATCATATTTCTGAGCATTTCCCTCAGCTGGAACCAGGTCAGTCAAGAATGCAGGCGGTGTCTCAATAAATTTGAAGACACCTTAATTGCGCCAAAAAGAGTACTCGAGAAGTCTACATCCACTTATGGCACACACCCAGGCAATGCTGAAACGATAACGTATTACATGCCACTAATTAATGCGGACTTCTGGGCTAGTTGGTACTGCGTGACCGACGAGTGAAGTCTCCGTTGTCTTCCTTCGTCGTTCATGTATTTTTTTTTCAAAAAATTACACGAAGGACGTGAGCTTGTCTCTGTTGTCTTCCTTCGCCCTTTGTGTCATTTTTTGCTCTTTACTCGTCAGTATCCACGCCATTCGATTGCTAGAAAGATATTTGAGGTCGGCGTGGAAAAGCGAGTCTGCTCCGCAACATGTAAGCACGCACCCGCGCTACCGGCCAAAAATGGATGAGGCACAGTGCACCAGACCAGGAACGCCTGGGTTGATCGGTGGCTTGCTAAGGAAAACAGTCCATTTTCTCATTAAGTCTAGAATTGGGGCTAGTTAGGTACTCATACGCGGGGCTCATTGCCGAAAAAAAAACAAAAAAAACAAAAAAACAGCGGAGGCAACTAGGACGCAGTAGGAAGACAACCACAAGCGCTAATTTAATGCCCTCTATGACTTTTGCAGGGGAATGCTCACCGATAGCTTTTGTCTAGATCAAAGATACTACCGTTTCGGTGGAAATACGCTCGAAGCAATGTAGTTTATCCACTGCGGCATCATAGAAAGGCCGTTCAAAGAAAGCTTTAGCTGTAAGATAATTGAGGAAGCGGGCCCAGAACTTTCTTCCACAGTAATCTGCGCTCTAAATACAGGTCTAAGTGTATCTAAAGTTTTTCTTGCTAGGCATATTGATGGTGGCTAACGCATTTATATTGCTATTCCTTCATACACTACTCCCTGTTAAGCTGAACGCGGCTTAACTTTTGCGAAACTTAGCTCACAAGAACTTTTCAAAATATATTGGGAGGGCGGTAAGGACAGCCACTTTTGAATAAACAAAAAAAATGAACAAGTGTTACCCGATTACAATGTCCATTAAACGCTTCCCTGGGATTACTTTGACTGTAGAGTTTAACGCGGCGAAGCTACACCACGGCGATGAGGCGCGCCGTAGTGGAGGGCTCCGGATTAAGTTCGACCCCCCGGTGATCTTTAAGGTGCTCCGAAATTTCGGCATACGGGCGTTTTCGCTTTTTGCTGCCATCAGGAAAGCGGCCGCCACGGCCGGGATCGAAACCACGTCCTTGTGCTCAGCAGCACAACGCCTTAGCCACTTAGCCAGCTTTCTGAACATGACAACAAAATTTCTCGCTTCTAATAGAGGCCAGGGAACGGACTAAGAAAGCACCTTAGATAAAACATGAGGTATGCTGACCCGACACGTCAAATTTCCCAGCATGTTATAAACTCGCTTTGTCAATGTGGACACAACTTCACCAGTAAATTATCGTTGCCCGGATTCATGCAAAATTAGGGGAGGAGGTGATTGCGTCTCCTATCATGCCGAAACCATCATGCATTTGCGAAAGGTTTTAATGCTTTGGTCGATGAGCTGCCGGTACAAACCGCGTGTGCAACTCTACATAATGCGCAGAAGCTTAAGGTGGTTAGCATTAGCTCGGATAATAAACGTACAGCCCTTATTTTAAGCAAATTTCAGGTTTTCAATTAGAAGTGGGCAACCAACACAAACCGACGGCAGAACTTTAAATTCCCACATATCTCCTGCTTCGACATGTTGAGTAGTGAAACCAGTATGCCCCACACGAAATATATTTGGAGTTAATTGTTATTTTCTTCTCATTTACCGCAAAGAATGAAATTAGAAAGAGGAAAAAACAAACAAAAAAAAAAAAGATCGCGTGCGCATTTCTCTTCCATCGCACTGTGAATGCAGAACAAAGACGCGTATTCCTTATAGTGGGGTTCCGTATTCGGCATGAATGTCACTTTAGAGGCGCATGCACCCAGAGTACAATACTAATATTGGGACCCTCGTCTACTCACCACTGAAATGACGGCGGCTGTCAACAGGATCAGAAGTGAAACCGTCGTCGTCTTCTCCAAGTTTTTGATGTTTGACATGACAATGAACCACCACATGGTTTAAAACGCTTAAAAGTAAAACAATGCTTACACAAAACGTACGACGAAAGTCAGCTCTAATCAGACGACTTCACATTCATTACTG
This sequence comes from Haemaphysalis longicornis, assembly GCF_048455015.1. NCBI lineage: Eukaryota > Metazoa > Arthropoda > Arachnida > Ixodida > Ixodidae > Haemaphysalis > Haemaphysalis longicornis. Next base: position 30,300,845 of record NW_027526335.1, read on the forward strand.
CATGTCCCGATCACGGCGACCATGGTCAGTGTCGCACGTGCGTTTCCAAAGCGAAGCAGCTCGGAAGTGCCGGTGTTGCATGGCTAACGGTGTGCGCCGCCGGCTCGTGCAGCAGACGACAGCGGAGATAAGCGGTGCTCGACGGTCCAAAGTCAGCGGGCGAGAGGTTTCCGTTTCCCGTTATCCGTGCACGCGGCGGGGTATGATGATCGCCCGTCAGTGTGCGCTCCCGCCGCGGGGGATGTCGTTCCGCATCAGAAATCGGTCCTGCGAGTCAGTGATGCTGGCGGTAGCAGCAGCAGCAGCAGCAGCAGCAGCAGCAGGAGGCAACCGCGCACTTCGGGCCGGTAGCAGACGGCAGACGACGCTGGACGCGCGCCATCTTCCGGCGCGAACAGATGCGAGCGTTGGATGCGAGCGGGGCGATCACAACACAACCGCGTGGCTTCTACTCCACGCCCGTCGCTGTTTACGGCGTCCCCCGCCTCGCCCGTCGGGTTCCCTTTTCCATCTGCGAGGGCGGGCATCCATCGGAGATGTGAAAAGAAGAACCTCTCAGCCCTCTCGAAAGGTGGAGCCACGCAGAACTGGTCGTTCTTCCTCCCTTCCTCCTCGCGAGAAAGGGAAGAGCCAAGCAAAACGGTTCATGCGGGTCCGTACTGTTGCAAGCTCTTTTTTTATTCGTATGTGCTCAGAACCATGCGGCCCTACTAGCCGATTCGGAAGCCGAAACCGGTCGACTGTTAGTGATGGTATTTCTTTTTTATGTCTAGTTGTATTTTGCTTTCAAGGGTCTTGATTGCTGCGAGGATGTTCTTGCCAAATTGGAGCCAGATGTGGTCGCAGCGAGGTGCAGAAACAAGCGCAAGAAATGACGCGAAAGCGGGTAGAAAACAAACAACTTAGCCCGAAGAGGCGAAGCCAGGATAACTGTTCTGTATCCTCGTTAGTAGAGCGTTATGCTGAGTCGCCTCACTGTGCTTTCCCATCTTCGACTGTGCTGGCGAAAAGGAAAAAAAAAAAAAAAAAGAAATATGAATTTATAAGTTAATTGCTGTAATCAAAACACACGCACGCACATACGTGAGCACGCAAACGCATGCATGCGCACACGCACTTGCTAAATCCGAGCATTCTTTCACGTGTTTTGTCTTTTGAGGCGTAGGCCATTTTGTGGGCCACAATTCCGCCATTTTCTGTACCCCCTGTTTGCCAGGACGACGCCGAACTTTCCGTCAATCCTGTTAAATAATGCCCTTGCATTAAAATTTCCCCCGATGTTAACACAAGTGAAACAAGAGGAAGCCTAATCCCTTTCCTGTGTAATGCTTCTAGGCGTTCCCATTGTGTCTTTGAATGGGATATTACAGGCAGCAGATAGAGCATATGGTTCGAAATCAGGGCTTCATGCTACCTTACCGTAGAGGTAAAGTGATTTCCCAACGTCACAAAGGCGGTTCTCAGCAAGTGATTAAGTCTGGAAGCCACAGATAGAACCATGCAGTCTACAGCCTTTCGTCAATGCCGTCTGTGGGCGAAAACGAGTTTAAGAAATTCAGTCGATCAATGCATTCAAGTTCATTTTAGATCTTAAATCGTGCAGAGCTGTGCTGAACACCAAGAAACAAGACAAAACACGAGTTGAACGGTGATAGCGTCAGCCCTGTTGTTGAAAGGTACGCTTATGCAGACGTTTCAAAGAGCATTTTGAGCTGCAGCACGCAACCGCTTTGTCTGGTATCCGGTGAGCCGGATGCAGATGTCATCCGCATGTATTGACAAACGACCTTTTGTCCGTGGGCTTGATTGACTGCTCCTCATAAGGTCCACGTACTAAATGGTCGTAAGTTATGAGCCACCAAAGAAATGCCCTGCAGTGCACGGGAACACTTGTGCACAGTTATTTTGCGGGCGCCGACAATTTTAGTGGCCTGCTTCCTTTTCTGTTCAGTATAGTGTACTACAGCTCATTCGAATTATTTATCTCCCACATAGAAACCTTCCGCTCCCCCACGGTTGGCGGTGGTTATTATTTGTACCTGAGAGAATGAACGCTTACGCGTCGTTTCGCATAGAGAACGCGCCGCATAGTCGCCGTGTTTACACACTGCCCGTCGCGATCACACATTATTTGGAGGAAAAATGTGCCCGCCTTATCACTGCTTTTAGGCCTTCGCACAGTTGTTACGCCATTGCACTAAGCAAACGTAATTAAGGTAAAACCTACTTTGTTAGTACATGCGGGATGCAGCCGGTTGTCATCGTCATAATCATCATCATAATCATTTATTTATTTGCCCTTAAGGGCCCCTAACGGGGCATTGCATAAAGGGGGGGGGGGGATCGAACAAGCATACCGAAAGGCATTTGCAGACCAAGAGTGCAAAGCAGAACAGAACTAAAAAAAATTAGATTGCAGTGCATAAAAAGCGAGTTCCACTACTAATGGCAGAATTCAAAGTGGCATGACAGTGCAAAAAAAAATAAATAAAGGAAAGCAACTGGTTAAAGAGCAGCTAATACACACATTAAAACGGTATTTGAAAAGCGATGAAGATCAGACCAACAAGCCCGTCAACAAATCTTGCTCTACGGCAGCATGGTTTTGAAACGTGTTTCGAGTAGTGTAGAGAGGATTGCGCTAATTGACTATTGCATTTGGAAGCCGATTTAAATCCTTAATCATTAATGAAAGAAAAGATTTGTTGAAAGCTCTTGTCGAACTTTTTAAAATTTTGAACGCTCAAAGAATTGAATAGACGGCGCGAAGTTCGAATTGGTTGAAGAAGTAGGGAGCCATGAAGCAAGCAGAATTGAAATACAGTTTGGGAAACAAGCAGAGGTGTGCTATTTTACGCCTAAGATCCAGATAGTTAAGGGACAGATAACTTTATATTAGTAATACTTGTGCGGAAATTATACTGGAAAGTTATGAAGAAAGCGGCGTGATTCTAAATGGCTTGGTTGGTTGGTGCGGTTGTGCGGATTCTATATTGAAGCACCATATTCGAGCTTACTACGGACACAACTTTCATAGACAAGTTTGCGAATGGAGGGAGGGGAGCAGGAAAGGGACCTCCTGATATAACCTAATGTTTTGGAGGTATCGGCGGTAATCTGTGTGTTATGGTCAGTTCATGTTATCTTGCTATTGATGAGAGCCAGGTGAGGGTATTATTTTACTGATTTAAGATTTTTGGACGGCATGGAATAAGTATAATTTATGTGGCAATGCTTAGGGGACGCTTGCATAAGTTTACGTCTAGCAACGTTAAATTATTGTCCATGTAGAACACAAATTTTTGATTACGTTTAACTCATTTTGGATGGCCATTTTATCAGAACCAGCACGTATACGGCGGTAAACGACACAAACGTCTCCAAAAAGACGTATGGAAGATGTAGCACCTGAGGGAAGGTCACTAATAAAAATTAAAAAGAGTAGAGGGCCAGGCACAGAACCTTGAGGTACGCCAAAAGTGATATTTGTAGTCGAGGAACGCTGACCTCCCATGGGTGCGTATTGGGACCGATTTGTCAGAAAGGAAAGTATCAAGAGAGTGAAATGCTGGGCTTGTTGGTTCATACTGATGCAATAAAAAGAAACCAGCGGCAAGCACACGCAGGACAAGAGAAGGAGGGACACAAACACAACGCTCCTTCTCTTGTCCTGCGTGTGCTTGCCGCTGGTTTCTTTTTTTTTTGCAAAAGGAAAGTATCTGTGACAGTATGAGCGGGTGGAGATTAAGTGAAGGAAGTTTAAACAGAAATAATTGATAAGGAACGCGATCAAACGCCTTCGAAAAATTGATTTGAAATGAAGAGTCGAGGTTTAAGTGAAGGTCCGTAGTAATTAACTCGAAAAGTTGCGATTCACTGGAGCAACCTGGGCGGGATTGCAGCAACGCCGACATCTTGCGACTTCCGCCTCGCGGTATTCCGAGTCCCGACAGGCATCGCGCTAACGCGTGACGTTCGAGGACCGATCGTCGTCAGTTGTCTCTTACTCCGCGTTCGCTACCATTGCCGTCAATTTTTCTTTATAAGTACGCTTCACTGCGAAACCTATAGTGTGGGAAAGCCAGCTTGCAAACACTAACGTGCACCAATTTTTAAAGTAGGCTTCACCTCTAAACCAATATGCATTGCTAGAAAGATAATTTTTATGGAGGATGTACGCCATCTTATATCAAAATATGAATCCCCGGAGACGACCAGACGGCCGAAGGGAGAGGGTGTGCCGAAGTTAAGAGGAGAGAGGCCCCTTTTCTCGGTCAATGTAAATAAATAAATAAATAAATAAATAAATAAATAAATAAATAAATAAATAAATAAATAAATAAATAAATAAATAAATAAATAAATAAATAAAAACAACAGGGGAGTTGACGTATGACAGCTATCTGCTTGCAAAATACAGTGGAGAGTTCAATTTTATTGGCTAATAACAAATGGATTGGTATTTGTTTTAGCTCTCGCAGCACTTTTGGCACCACTCACACTCGAAATGCGGTGCTGAAGCAGTTTTTAATGTTCTCTCGTCGGAAATTCTATAACAGTTGGGTTGCCGGTTCAGCCAGGACAGGTGTCACCAAAAGATCAGAATTATTAGACTCTATGTTCTAATAAAGGCTGTGATGCTTTATCTTAGCTGAGCGCATCTGCAGGTACACTGTGACTGGAAGAACAGAATTGTCGGTTTAGCGCAGGGTGGGTTTAATAAAAACGAAAACCGGTGAGTAATGAGCACCGCCATGAAGCTGCGTTTGCTTAAATATAGTTCCCTTGTCAAGTTGCGTGTATGTAGCATGGCTGATGCTAGGGGGCCTGCGGCAAAGTCGGTCAACGAGCACGTGTATATCCTCCCGTGAAATTCTACGGAGTGCGACTGAAGAGGAGCGACAATCGGCGTTGGGAACTTGGGGCCCTGAAACTGCATTTTCTCCTTGCTGTGCAGGCGGAACCACCTCAGAACGCCCCGTAGCCTCGGCCCTGCTGCAGGCAGCTTGTGGTGTCGAGTTTATTTCAGTTCGATTTAGGCAGTGGTCGGAGAATTTGAGTGCCGACTAACGAGAGTTTTTGCATTGGCGTAGTACAAAACCAACCAACCGCAAGACATTTGATCTGTTTAGACTGGAATTTCTCTTAACCAAGTTTTGTTTCTAGAGATTCTACTGTGTAAGGCAATGGCTCTAAACAACGAGTGTGTCGGGAACCCCTGTTGGGCTTAAAAATCTGATGGAGTTCCCAACGATGAACAATGTTGGTCGTATCATAATATCAAACAATTTGCGTGTGCAGCGAAAGGCACCAACATACTTAATGTCCGCATTTTTTGTCTATTTTTGGTGGTTATGCATGTTATATTTGTTAAAAGGTTTGCTCTGGCAGCGCCTTCATTTGGCTTCACGAGTACGGGTCGCTATCATGGTAATTTTCTAGTGTAACCCCTAAATACTTAAATACTTGGCCGGCCTAACCTCCCAGTTCATACTCTCAAACCCATTTGGGGTTGAGTCCCAGTTGCCCAGCGAGAACCCAAACACTTGTTCCAGTTTATGATTTTGACTGATTTGTTAATGGGTTGTGAGCTTCAATTTAGATACGTGTGTTGGAGATACGATCTCAGTAATTCAGGGGGAATTTAAGCGCAGTAATTCCATAAGTAGCAATTACCTGAATAGCGAAGCACGTTCCAGCTAAAGCGTACACGTAGGGATAACAAGGGCGATTTTCCAAGTAATCGCAAGAGAAAGAAAAGGTTGCCAATAGAAAAGGATGATGATGACAACGAGAGGACGCATGCGCAGCACCGGACACAAGGCGCTGTAGGCTCCACGTCATCGCAGCGCCTAAAATGAGAACTCACTGCCTTTCACGTGACACTTGTTCCAAAAATGTCCTAATTTTGTAGCCAGCCGCACAAAATGTAGACATAGGGAAGAATACCCAAGGACGGTCGCTGGTGTAACTATAATTTATTAGGCAGAAAGAGATTGTATACATAGCATAAAACAAAATTAAAGGATGGCAAGGCAACAAAACGCACTGCGCACGGGTAAACTAAATTGAAAAGGGACAAGATGAGGCGGGAGTTTGATTAAAGCGCCATACAATGATTAACCCCGCCTGCAACCAACCCAGCTTTTTTGGTGGAGGCATACACTTGGTTGGATTACGTGCGCGTCTTCACTGTTTGTTTTTCACAATGCAAACAGAAAAGGCACGCGCTTAAGCCAAGCGAGTGTGTTCCTCCACCCAAAGAACTGGGTTGGTTATAGGCGGGGTTAATCATTGTATAGCGCTTTAATCAAACTCCCGCCTCATCTTGTCCCTTTTCAATTTAGTTCACCCGTGCGCAGTGCGCTTTGTGCCTTGCCGTCCTTTTGCGTTTTTAGTAAGACAAGCAACAATGAGTGCTCCTGGCTGCGTGACAATTAAAAAGTACTAAAATTTCATTAAGTAAAGTTTATTCTTAAAACTTCCGGCAAGAAAGAGAAAAGCTCAGCGCTTTTGCATGGAAACGCGACGTAAAAATTAAACATCGATACATAAGCTGACGCTGGGTGGCAAGATCTACATGTACGATAGCAGCAATGGCTCAGTTCGAGAAAGCGCTCGATAGCACCAAAAACATATGACGTCTCACCGAAATGATGCTTCTTTCGATAAACTGCCATTTGCTCTTGTGAACCGCCGCAGCAAATTTTGAAGTTCTGAGAGCGTCACACAACGTTATATTATAATTGGGACAGACTCCTGACTACATGTGACTACATGGTGACGTTGTTAATAATGAAGCATTTTATTCGGGGTATGCTTGCTACGGAAAGATCGCAATACGCGAGGGGGTGGCGTGTTTATTCTATTTCGCGATACTATACAAATTATTCCAATCCGTGGTGCTGACTCTTCTTCTGAATCTGTGTCATGTAGAGTAATATTTTCTTATAGACCGACTATTGTAGTCGGTTTCTTTTATCGACCCCGTAGTTCTGTCAGCACAGCGCCCAAACTCAGTTTATCGCTTTCACTTTCTTCCCTTTCGTCTGATATTGTTCGTATTTGTGGTGATTTTAATATGCCTGACGATACTTGAAACTGTACACTTCCGGTTCCGGTTGAAAATAGTCGATCGGTAATTCCCGCTGCATTTCCGGAATAGTTCGTGTATATGGGCGTTTGCAGCCAGTAAATGCTCCTACGAGGATTAGGGCTTCGGGAAGTAGTGTGTTCGATCTGGCATTCAGCAACTAACATGATCTTGTTCAGTTGGTTGTACCATTACCCGGAATCAGCTATCATAAAGGTGTAACTGGTACATTGAGGTGTAGGCGGGTCACCAATAGAAGGCAGCGTCCACGAAATGTTTAATTATGTGACAAGAACAATGACGATTCTTTCAACGCGGAATTGAGTTCTTTTTGGCCGTTTTTTGTTGACCAAAAAACAAAGAGAGCTTATGGACCCTATTTAAGAAAAAAAATATTCTGTTAACAACTAGGTCTGCTCCATCCAAAAAGAAGAAACAGCATGTCGATAAACCTTGGATGTCAAAAGAGTTACGTGTGTCAATTAAAGAAATGCTAGAATGTACAAGGCATTTAGACGAACACGCAGCCCATCCTATGCTCTAAACTAAAAGAATTTAGAACACAGCTGAAAAACGACCGGAAGCTTTCAAATTGCTGATATTTATCACCCTTTTCTGAGAATGAAGAAACACCCCTTAAAAGAGTGCTTTTATATTAAAAATAACAAGAAAGACCCCATTAGCATTCCTGCCATCACGGAGCGCGGCAAATTACTGAAAGATAACTTCACTAAAGCCGAGTGTTTCTATATATATATATATATATATATATATATATTGCCATTTTTCCAGCTCAAAGCTCTACTTTCGTGGCTCATTCGCTTCCAAAATTTCCATTTATGAATGACATTGTCATTACTGAGCAGGGTGTGACGTCATTACTCAGTGATTTGAATCCTCATTCCGCGCTGCTCCACGTATGGCCCTAATGGTATCTCTAACCACATTTTAAAGCGCTGCGCAGCCTCAGAAACCGCATTTAGGTAAACCTGCATGCTACCCCGTGATTGGGAAAGTGCGAATGGCCAACCCATGCACAAAGCTGGTGATCGGAATCAGGTATGCAATTATAGACCCCTATCTTTGGCGTAAGTTTGCTGTGAGACACTTCAGGGTATTTTTTACTCGTGTATAATACAGTGGCTTGAAGCTAATCATTTATTTTCGCAGCTTAGCATGGTTTTAGCTCTGGTATATCGCGTGTGATAAAATTAACCGGGTTCATTCATGATGTTTCTTTGTCTTTCGATCAGTGCCTGGTCGAAAGGGCTTAGCTCGCAGGCCAGGGCCTGCCGGCTATGTCTTGAACATATAGTGTCCTGCCCAAAGACCTGACTTCAAAGCTGGCCTAAAGTTTTCTGAAGCTGACGACCCTTCAATACTTGATACTTTAGCGTCATCCTTTGATGAATTCCAGTACTGTATAAAACGTTGCAATGTAGACACGGTGCGTCTTAACTTTTGTGATATGATTCGTGAGTGCCTCTCGAAGTACGTGCCCCCAAAACAAAAAACCCATGGTACAATACGGAAATAACTCAGCTCACCCGTCGCAACAAGCGGTTACGTAAGCATCGTCGTTCCGAGTCTAAGGGTAACGCTTTTTTACTCAGCACGCTGAATTGTATTTTTGGAGATAAAATGAAAGAGGCTGAGAGCTTTTACTTTAATAATACATTGGCCACGAATAATCCATCCAGATTCTGGAGATCCATCTGGCCCGTAGTTCCTGCACCTTCTTCGTTCATTCTTGATGATCAGTCTTTTTCTCATCCTGAAACTATAGCGAATGCCTTTGATAACTATTTCAAAACTGTTTTTCCACCGATGACGGCACGAACCCCTTTTTTTCGGCGTGCAGCAATCTTTCCGCCCTTCCTAATCGCGGAGTAACCGCCTCCGAGGTACACAACCTTATATTAAATCTCGATGCTACGAAAGTTCTAGTCCGGACCGTATTCCAAACATGGCTCTGCTACATTGCTGTAATATTTAAAAAAATCTTTAACCTCTGCAATAGCTACCCAACTGTGGAAATTGGCAGACGTCATGCCCATATTTAAGTCCGGAAACAAGCAAATAAGAATAACAAATATCTTTACTTTTAAACTTTTTGAACATATCATTCACAAATGCACTGTAGGATGCCGAAACGCAAACAACATTCTTTCCCGATCGCAGCACGGTATTCGTGACGGATATTCTGTGGTTACACAGTTGCTTGAATTCACGCACGATATTGCTTCTTCCCCTAACAACTGAGGACAGCTTGATGATATATTTATTGACTATTCGAAGGCCTACGATATGCTTTGCCATGCTAAACTTTTAGTCAAACTGCGCACATATTTTGGTCAGAGCAGGCAGGTCGACTGGATTGCAGACTACTTGCGGTCGCGCTCCCAATTTGTGGCGTTTAACTGCGTAAAGTCACGAGAGGTACAGATAACATCTGGGGTGCCTCAAGGCTCGGTTCTTGGACCGCTTTTGTTCATTATTTTCATAAACGACGTAGCGGAAATCCTCGGTGACCCTGGAGTAAAACTTCGAATGTATGCAGATGACTGTGTCGTCTACAATACGATCTCAAACGCTCAAGATCAGGTGGGGTTAAATAACGTTTTTCATTGTTCTATAACTGGAGTGAGACCTGGCAAATGTCTATCAATTTCAAGAAGACTGTAGCCATGACTTTTTCAAACACCAGCCGCTCCCATCCTTTCACTTATGCAAATGACGACGTCACTCTAACCGATGTTGCGGAGTTTAAGTAGCTTGGTGTAACGTTAACAACCAATTTAAATGGCACTTACACGTCAAAAAATCTTCAATAAAGCTCCTCGAGAACTTTGATATCTCAGACGTACCTTAAGAAGCTCGACAAAAGAATGCAAAATGACAGCGTATAAAACCTTCATCAGGCCTATACTCGAATATGCATCGGTTGTTTGGTCACCTCATCCCGAACACGACACAGCTACGTTAGAATCTGTGCAAAAAAGGCAACCAGGTTCATTTTTTGTCACTACGTCCGGTAAATCTCACCCACTTAGCATGTGCATGGTTTATCTCTGCAGTCTCTCGAACATCGGCGCACTTGTGACCCTGTAATACTCCTGCATAAAGGTTTCACACGGGTACAAGGGTTCTGGCACCCAATTCTTTTGGTGCCCCTTCCGCACTCTGTATACCCGACGATGTGATCATTAAGTTATAACTTTTGGGAATCTCTAGTAGTCACCTTCTTGGTTGGATAAAACAATACCTTATAGCACGTGAACGACGGTTAGTCATAAGTGGCGCGTGCTGAAGTTTCCTCTGGCGTGGCCCAGGGATCAGCTTTTGGGCCGCTGCTGTTTTTGGCTTTTGTGAATAATTTGCCCAGTGGTAGCGCAGTCCAATTTCAGATTGTACGCTGATGACTGCGTGTTGTACTACCCTGTCAAGAATGTCGGTGATTCACGTGTGTTACAAGCAGATTTATTTAAAGTCATCGATTGGTGTGCGCAACGGCAGACGAACGGCAGATGAACATAGCTAATAAAAACAAAACACTGCAGTGTAGCTATTTTTTGAACAATGATGTATAACAAAGTGTGCAAGAAGGGAAATATCTTGGTGTGACATTGAACTCTAAATTATATTGGATAGACCATATCATGTAACAGCAGCAAAAGTCTCCTGGCTGATACTTTTTCCAGGGAAATTTGAAAGACTCCCCTAAATCACAAAAAACACTTTATTTCATCCACATTTAAGCCTACTTAGGAGTACGCGTGTGCAGTGTTGAACCCGAATACAGAGGTATTAAAAAACAGTTGGAAAGGTGACCGAATTCAAGCGTACAGCAAGATTTGTTACGCGTAACTTAACTTCGCTATAAGAAGCTCTGCCATTCGAGATAACTTAGGGTGGTAGAAGTTATGCTCGTGAAGAAAAATGTGTAGTCTCAAGTTTCTCTATAACATTAGGATTGGATTAACTGGAATTGTCAAAGAATACCTAAAAGAACTGAATTGCGTGTCAGCCCGAAGAAACAATTTATAAAAAAATTGCGCCCTTCCACTCTGTGAAAACGGATGACCTGCGAAGTTGCACGCCCATCACGGAGTGAACTAAACAAAACACGTTTGTTTGTAATTTACAACTGAGCATACTTCCTAGCCAATTATTTGAATGAAATTTGGAAACACCCGAGCTTTATTCTAGCGGAAAAACTTAGATCTGTCTGTTTTCCTCGCACAACGTAGGATTCTTATTGTTTGTGTAACACGCCAACCCAATCCACTTTACCACTGAGGACACCGGACCGGTCGCATTGGGCTGTTTAACGGCCACGTTTAAACTTCAGATACAATGTACATATCATCATGAAGGGCATAAAACCTATAGCTGGGTTCCCCTCCCGTACACGCATAACCCTGCAACTGGCCATGAGCAGGTGCTTAGAAGTGAAAGACACGGTCGAACAAGTCGCTCTGAAAGCCCTTAAAGCCGAAAGAGTGATATTACCCTACGTCGGCGTTTCAAGCGGGCCAGTCGCTGTTCAGCCGGGAGGGATTCGCAGCTATTCGACCAGCTGGAACTTGAGGTGGCAACGGCGGCGGCAGTGGTTTTCCGTTGTTTTGGCGCCCATTCACGCTTCTATTAGGGCTCACGCTTCTTCTGTCTGCTCTTCTTCCTTCAAGCGAATGAAATGCATCCGTCCCATAGCGAGTTAGCACCTCGAAGGCCTCGATCTTTATTCTAGCGGACACACACGTGGGTGTCTTTTTCGCTGCCCACTCGTAGGCATCTTATTGTCTTTGCAACACACCAATCCAGACTCAAACCGCTCGATTGCGGAAGACAGCTGAGAGTGCGCATTGAACCTTGTGTCTCACGTTTAAATCTCCCACCATCGGTAGCCGCATAAAGCCCTGCTGTGCATGTGTGGCCCCTCTCTCCACCAACCCGTGCATGCCTAAACCGGCGACTGAGGGTGGGCGCATAATTAGGCGTGAAGTGCACCGGCGAAGGGAGAAAGACTTTATATGTGGCCAAACTAAGTTCTATTTTATTTTTCCGCCAGAAGAACTATTACCAGCTGGTCAACAGGACCGCCCACGCGACAATGTTGCTCGGAATGGCTGTCAAGCTAAAGAAGAGGTATGCGTCACGCCATCGTTCCAATGGGGGAAGTTGCTTTCAACCAGCAGGGACCCCTAGCTAGTGGGCGAGGTGGAATTTGAGGCGGCAACGGCCGCTTGCTTCATTCTCGATGGCGGTGGTGGCGGCGGCTTTCGGGCGTTTTTACACCCATTCGCGCTGCTGTTGATACTCCGCAATGATCTGATGATGGCGCTACGGCCTCTGTCAGCCGACTGCTTAACTTGTGAAAGAGGCATCGGTGTTGGCGAGGGGAATAACCGTCCTGATAGCCGTTGTGAAAGGGGAGTCGGCGGTGGCGGGAGGAGACAAGGAGCGGCGCCGAGTAAATCTGCTTCACCGGAATGAAACCTCGGGTGGGGGGGGGGGGGGGGGGGGGGTGAGTAAAAATTAGATTGTACCAGTGCCGTATTAATATATTTAAGTATCATTCTTTCCAAATACAATTAACGATTGGAACATGCTCCCAAATGAACTTGTACGTTCACCGAGTGTTTTGATGGCTATTGAAAGTGTTTTTTGAGTGCAAATGTTTGAATTTGGTGCTGTTGATCATATCTTGTTGCTATTGATCGCTCGTCCGTGTGTATTCTTGCGTCTCTTGTGTTTCTGCTGCGCTACATTTGTTCACTATGAATTACCAACTAGCCCAGTCTACATCTTGTTGCTATGTTCTGACCCGCTAAAAGACCAACTGAATTCCCGTTCTCTAGCTTGCTTTTGTATGATTACTTATTGTTAGTGTGTCCACTATTTGACCCCCCTACAAAAATTGCCGTTGGGTGCTTTATCTATTAGAAAAAAAAACAGGGAGAATACAGAAAGCTTCGCCCTGAGGTAATGGAAAAACAAGAAAATCCCGGTCCACCTCTACTAAAGTGAAACCTGGGGAGGGGCAAAGCACGCCATGTATAAGTTTTTTTTTTCATTTTCGTTTTGATTACCCTAAAGGCCCCTGCGGGCATTAGACAAGGGGGAATAACAAAATCCCATGCTACACTCAAGCGTCAAGAGAAAATACAGGTGATACATTTCTGTTTAGATTGAATTTAAACAAAAGGGTACAATAAACAGAAAACTCCATGTACAAAATACAATTACAAATACAAAGTGCATTCAAAGGCGCCGGAGAAGGGCCGGTGGGAGGAGCGATTGCGCGCTTGCGGAAACAGTGGCGCTCTCTCTTGCGTTTAAACCGGATTGAAACAATTTGCATGTCCCATTTGCCCCAGTTTGGGGTAGTGGCAGGGGGTCGATGAGAGCGCAGTGTGAATCCCGCACCTCGCTCTATCGGCTTGTCCTCGGCAATCCCCCAGCACCAGGGAAGTATGCCTTTTCTTGCTTCGACCAAGCACCTTACCCAGGCTTAGCGTCGACAGCCGGTGGGTGCCCGCGTGAAACAGAAATTATAACCCGCCTACAAACAGGTTCTGCTTGTGTTTGATGACTGCTGAAGGGACAGGGAGCGTTCCACAAATCTTTAAATCATGTTAGTTTATTTTTGTGCCGGTTTTATCCATTATACACTCTTCTTTTAGTACGCGTTACGTTCTAGTGCGAGGCGCTGGAAAACGAGTGTCCCGGTGTTTTAGTACCGTGACTACATGAGACGACGACAACAGGAGACGCCGACATCCCGAGCCCCTAAGGGGCTTTCCCCTAAAAAAATTCTTAACTTTCTAACTGTTCCTTAGGAATTACCAGGGACCAAAGTACCAGTAATCCACATTTCTACTGTACTATAAATATTGCATGTGTGACTTCAATAATGTATTTATTTTGTAGATAAAAGGCGCCACGCTATAAGTGTCACGCTTTTTCTGCGGGGTAATTGTGAAATAATGCTTGTGCGTCAATGTACGCAAATACTGATTTTGCCGTATGTCGGGATGATCGACGCGCAATACTGGTCGTGTCACGAGTAACTACGAGCAGGTGTCACAACATCTCGTGATCAGAGCTGTGTCAGACAACCTGAAAGAACGAGTCAGCCAGCTGTCATGCGCATTGTTAAAGTTCGCATATTTCGTGTTCGCAGTTCACTTTTCCTGTAGGGCACGAGGCGACAGTGCTAGCTTGTGAGCACCTGCGTCAAAAAAAGAAAAATATCGCGTGTGCTCAAACCGAACATTCACATTTACTTGCTCCTGCGGGCCAATAAACCTACGTTGACGACAGCACTTGCTGCGGTCTGCTGCGATGGTATCGTCGAAACACGCGCCGCGGTGGCTCAGTGGCCAAGGCGTTGCGCTGCTGAGCACGAGGTCGCGGGTTCGATTCCCGGCCGCGGCGGCCGCTTTTCTGGTGGAGGCGAAAAGCAAAAACGCCCGTGTGTACGAGATTTCGGCGCACGATAAAGATCCCCAGGTGGTCAAAATTAATCCGGAGCCTTCCACTACGGCGCGCCTCATCGCCTGCGTTGCGTCGGCGCGTTAAACCCCACAATCAATCAATCAATCAATCAATCAATCAATCAATCAATCAATCAATCAATCAATCAATCAATCAAAGCAGGTATCGTCGAAACCAAATGAACGCAAATACGTATTCGAGCGAACCGCAAGAAAAACCTCTTTCCTCCGGTTTATGTCAACTGGCAAGTGGGAAAGAGTAGAGCAAAACGGTGGTTTAGAGAGCTGCAAATCACAAGCAGCACCACCTGCTTTTCGTTGGCGCAACCCACCATCGCCCCCTCTCGTTCTTTGGACAAGTCTCCTTTCTTCTTGGTTTGCGCCACCGACGTTAGATGGCGGCAGCGGGTGCAACCGCAATGCATTCGTGGGGTTATAGAGTTAATAATACCAACGCGTGGAGGTTGCCACTACCAGGGTACATCGACCAAAAAAAGTTTTAACTGTATTTATTACTACAAGTGATAATATCTGGTTCATAACGCAAATTCTAAAGGTGCTTACGCTGCTTTTAAAACCTCCCGCCACGTTATTTTTTTAAGGTCGGAGCGCCGCTTATTGAGGTTAAAAGCAACGCGCCGCAAAGGGTTCCCTCCTTTCCCGCAACACGGCGCCAGCGGGCATGTATAAAGTGAGGGGTGCTGAGCAGGGGTAACTGGGGGTTCGCCTGAAGCTGCCCCCGCAAGCATTCCAGTGGGACCGGTGTAGCGAATCCTACCGGGGAAGAGAAAGAGAGAAAACAACTTTATTAAGATTTCTGCAGTAACCCCTACCCCACCCTCTTCAGATGGAGTCTTGGGTCGACGGGGCCGGACGTCTTAGCGCCGAGAGTCGCTCCTGGTGGCATTAGCGCACCCAGGAGTTTTTTCTAGGGGGGGGGGGGGGGGGGGGTTTGAAATTTTCGCAACAAATTTAAAATATGATAATATATAAATGTAAAAATGTAAAAGAACAAATATAAAGACAAATGTAAGTAATACAAAAAAATAAAAATAAATAACCACAAAGAATAAAATATGTAAAACTATAAAGATCAGCGGAGTTATTATTTTTTGCCCGAAAAAATTACGCATAAATCAGCCGCCATAACCTGTACAATTCGCCTGCAGAAGGGATATAATAATGGATGCACCTTCACATAAAAAAAGATAATACGCGAAGCCTTTTGCCATTGCCCGAAGCCATGAACCCAAGCTTGGAAGTAGAATTGGAAGGAAGGAAGGGATGACGGGAGATGAGGTTGGGCAGGAAATGCAATTAATGCCATCTTCACTGGTGAAGTCAAGCCAAGAGTAAAGCACGAAATCTGTTCGTATAGGCTGGCACAATTTGCACTGAACAGTCAAATTAACACATATTTCTGAAAGCCTATTCAACAAAACATCATTGTTATCCGTGATCACAGGTTTTCGTAACTGCGCAAGAAGCGTTGCTGTCTTCCTCACTATAATGTTACAAACTCAGGCGATATATATATGAAGAAAAAGCAAACCTTTTTTTTATTCAACGGGAGAGGGAGGGCTCGTACAGTGCTTATTATTGAAGGAAAAACAGTTGTTAAGCTTTCAAATGAAATAAAACAACTTCAATCTGATCTTGTTAGATTTGATTTGAGGACAGAAGGCAAACTGGATAATACTGAGTCCCAACCTACTGGCGTCTTTTTAAATGCGGAGCATTTCTTAGGCTCACCTGGTCCTCCGTCGTTGATGGCGGCGCCGTCCACACGCTCACTGCGCATGTGCAACCCTCCTCCTTACACCCACAGCTCCGCGATACTACACTATATAAAAAAGAAATAGTTAGCGGCGCCCGGTTTCGATCCCACGACCCTCTGGCCGCGACGGGAGGTACGCGGTGCTCTTACCACTAAGCTACAAATTCGGGACAGGAGCAAGTGCTACAAACGCGCCTTATGTCCTTGACTCATTCAAACTACGTCAAGAAGCTACTGATACAACGAAGGCACGCGAAGCTGAACGTCAACGGAAACGACGAACTGAAAACTTTAGAGGGGGATGCTGAATTTCCTGTGGGAAAGCTGTGGCGGGAAGCGCCACGCGCCTTGCAGCTCAACCAGCCCCGTCCGCAGCGCCTCTGATGCTGATTGTGGCAGGATGCCCCTAGGGATTGGCCAACCAAAGAATCCATCACGAGATAGGTTCGCGTTCAACCACCGTCGTCATCTTCCCGCAGGGGAACCGCCGAAGAAGAAGAAGAACGAGAAGACAAAGCTGCGAAGAGGAGGGCGTGTACATTGCTCTCAGCCGGTGCACCAATGTCAACAACCTTTACCTCACCAAAGCTGGCGGAGACTACCGATTCTACCACAGAGACAACATCGACAAGAACATGATGGACGAGTTTCGGTGCCTCGAGAACCACCGCCTACTCACCGTAACACAACAGCACTTGCGTGCCTTTGCCACCGGTGTGGACCCGGACGCGGAATTCCCTCTGGCGCTAGTAAAAACCAGATCACTCAACATAACGGCAAAACAATGGAACCACACGGAACCGCCACGATGCTTCGCATCCTCATCAGGGTTCCCCACGGGAAGATGGTGTAATTTTTTTCTCTAGAAGGCGACGAATTATTCAAATCTTGTGATGGAAGTTCCGCACAGAAGTTCAGAAAGTGGTATAATCTGGCTCTAAAAAAATTGTGCGACTATTTGCGGTTTAGCGTGGGCTATGAGGTGTGCCGTAGGGGGGAGGGGGCCTACGGAATCCTTTAAAACCCCCAGGGATTCTTAAGCATTCAGAAATTTCCTGTCCAGGGACACTTATTGTGTCACTAAAATTTTATCTAATTCCTTTTCTTAAACTACTTCAAGTTATACGCAAGTTTGTCCGCACTGTCTTAAAAGCATAATCCTAAAAGCTCGTGCTCTAGTTTTATTTTTAATGCCGGTCATACAATAATATTCTTCGAGATGTAACTGCTAATGTCCAATAATAAAAGCTTCCGAGACTACACACTGCGCTCGGTGAACTTCGGTTTCGGTTCGGTGGGAGAGGCGTGCGGAGGGGGTTGGGTCGACGGACATCTGCGCGGGGGTGGGGGGTTACAACCCCCAAAACACCCCCCGTGGGTGCGCCACTGCCCGGTGGGCTTCGGCGTACTCGGGTTCCCCCTTTCTGCCTCCGGCCCGTCCGGTCGCTGCCTCTCGACCGCCGCTAGAATCCTACCGGGGAAAGAAAAAGCGGGACGGGCACCGCAGGAAAACTCGCATTTAGCGAAGGTGTCTATAGCTCGTCTAAGTGTGATAGCAATGTGAAGTGGGGAGTCCGGAGGGTAGATGGTGCGAATAGTCTTTGCATGGTCAGTGTGTATGAAGATTTTTCAGAGGTCGTATTTCGCAGAACATAAGTGCAGAGCCTGGATAACCACAATTATTGTGATCATAAATGCATATTACATTGTTTTTTCACGAAAATTGAAACCAAAAGTACGAGTTAAAACGGCGTTGAATAAAAGCGAGATGAAAGTAGAACATAGGCAAAAAAAATACATATTGGCTCGAGCTGCGGCAAACACAACGAAAACAAATACAAAGAAAAAAATGAGGAAAATTTATTCTGTGAAGGGGGTGCATGACCAGCGAAGCTGCGATGCATCCCTATGCAACCCGTCCTACACACGGTTAGGGAATGTACAGGTGTTTGTTTTTCTCATCATTTGGTAATCGCAGTCACGGGGCTTTGAGACTACGTAATTAAACATGGATGGACTAGAGTTTTATCACGGCAGCACATGTGTTGACAGCAGAGAGAAATTTTCTAACGTTTACAGCTTCCCTGTGAAATTACTATTCATTACAGGGAAATGAAATGATAAAGTTGTTTTAGTGGCTAACTGTTATAATTTTTTTATCGAAAGTTTTGATGAAACCAGGGTTGCTGCCGTTTTTTGTAACCCAAATTTTGAACGCTTGCAACTTCCCCGTAACCTAACTACGACAAGTAAATTAAACTCGGCGTAATAGTAGAGGCGGCTTAGCGACCAATTTTCCTACAATTGTTTTTTGGGAACGTTTTCATAAAATGAGCGTTGCAGCAGTTTTCCACAGAGCATCCGAAATAAAGTTGGCTCGGCCGCAGCGCACATTGTTTGAGGCAGACCTGTTGACGCAGAAAAAGTGTACGGAAACCCGGCCATTAAATAATTGGCCGCGCCTCACGTCGCGTCGCTGCAAATGTCGTCGAAAGACGATAGTCTTCTTTCGCTCCTCCGGCGTAACTGCCTCTCGTGCCCCATCCGCCCACCTCTCGATTGATTGTAGGGTTTAACGCACCGACGCAACGCAGACGGTGAGGCCCGCCGTAGTGGAGGGCTCCGGATTAATTTTGACCACCTTGGGATCTTTAACGTGCGCCGAAATCTCGTACACAAGGGCGTTTTTGCTTTTCGCCTCCATAGGAAAAGATGGCCGCCGCGGCCGAGAATCGAACCCGCGACCTCGTGCTCAGCAGCACAACGCCTTAGCCACTGAGCCAGCGCCGAGGTATCCGTTCACTTCTCACGCTGTTCCCCTCCTTTCTCGGTCCACGCTTTGGAGGTTTGCGGAGTTCAATTTTGCCGCGTTCGCACTGCTGCGCCGCCTGTTGGGACTGTTGTGACTTTGCGGTCGGGCCATGATCGCGAAGTCTGGGCGGTAGCCCTATTTGTATTTCATGGTTAAACCATTTTTAACGTGTTTTAACACGAAAGTGTTTTATTCGTGGTTACAGCAATATTTCACTGACGTCATATCCGCCTCGGAAATGACGCCAGTGCAACGAAGCAAGCAGCCTGTAAAGGGTGCCCTCCTGCACACAGGGTATTTTTGCGGGGAAGCAACCTTTAGTACTAAAGAGTACGTTATACTTAGGGTTGTTCATTTTCGGGTTTTATATTTTAACACGAAAGTGTTCTATGCCGGGATACACCAAGATTTTACTGGCGCCATGTCCGCCCCGGAAATGGCGCGAGTGCACCTTTTCCGAAGTGACCCGCCAGCAGGACGTCGCTCGCCAAGCACACCCAGACGGCAGCTGGTGACCCGCAAATCGGGCTCAGCTGCAGATTTCGCTGAGCATTTAACTTTTGCGTTTTACCGATTCCTATGACAGAGAAATCAGCCACTTTTTATTTTTTTTGTCGACGAAAGTGAGCGCAGAGCTGCTTTTTATAAAATTACACTGCAAGCACCAGTTATCTATCGAAGTTGCTCCTTAAAAAACCGTAAAATTATCTTTTTGTTGAACAATGTTGACAAATATGGGCCATATTTCTAGATTAATTCAATTGGAAAAGGTTGCGCCTACATGAATTCTAGAAATAATTTTACGTTCTAGCCAGGTGGATAAATCGAGGGACAAACAGACAAGCCCAAGAAAGACTAGCGCATTTTAAAGTACTTGCTGTAAATGACGATGACCCGCGCTCCGGCGGCTCGGGCAACGTTGACTACCCCTCGTCTTACCCGTGAAACGTCGGTGGTAGGCAACGTGGCCCAACCTTGCTGCTGCCGGCGGCTAGGTACGTTGTTTTGAGTAGTCGATCGTCGGCTGTTTCTGCGTGACGCATATATATTGAGGCATAAAACTACATCGGGGCTACTTTTCACGACCAGGATATGCCGCAGGGCACACGGAAAGATAGGTGAATTTCGAGGGGAGGTACGCTCAACATACAGATGCACGACATTGTTACCTGAGTTTCGAAACAGCGTATTGAACAGAAATATGACGAAACTTCCAGCGTTATGCGGAACAATCGAGATCGGCTGTAAAAGGGACCGCTCAACGTGAGCTGAATGCCCAAACGTTTCCTTCAGGGCGCAGCTGGTGTAAGGAAAAGTAAGAGAAGGAACGTAATTCAAGAAAGAATCAGAAAGTAGAAGTCGACTGATGTGGGTGAACAGCCGAGCATCCTTGCAGTGAAGAGTGAAACGTGGGATGGTGGCAGGGACAAAGCATGCAGATGAAACAAACAATTTAGCCGGAAAAGTGCTGAGCGGGCTGGGTGCGCGCGGGTGTACGTGTGAAAAAGGCGGCCAGGAGCGAGGACCTGAGGGAGGGACGGTGTAGTTCACAGAGGCGCAGTGTAAATAAGCCCTATCGTTCTTCCCTTCCATACACGCCAACCTACTACGAGAACTAAAATAAGCATGCGACGAAGAGAAAAAAATCTTGTTTTGTATACGTCGAAACAAATCTAGCTATGAGTAGAAAACGCAAAAAGAAGATCGATGTCCAAAACAAGGAAGGCGAACACAGCCGGTCACTGAAGATAAGAGAATCTGTGTACGTGAGAGGAATACCACCGGCCACTTTCCGCGGGTTCGACGCTCCCCGTCCCGATTGGGATGCAGGCGGGTGTCTTCTCCCCGGAAGAGAACCGGTGGCATCGCCTCTTCGTTCATTGTTTGATTCGTTCTCGCTCCGTTCTTTACGTAGTGAGCATAGGCCGTAACATTGGGCTCGAAAGGAGCGCTTATGCGTGGTTTGTGCTTGGCGGGATGGCTCCCACTTTCAGCGAGTTTTCTCGAAACTTGAACTCGATACGAAGGACGTGGAACCAAAAGCGAACTTGGAGGTGGGCCCGAGGTGAACGGTGGGGAATTTTCTTTTTAGTGAAGATGGTTGCAATGGTGTGAGGTATAGGGTTAACCCAACTGTCGGTAATCGAGCTATTTTCGGTAAAAAAGCCCACTAGACAATTGAAATGCATGCTAGTAGCCACAAAAAAAAAACAAATACATAGAATAACAGGCTAATTTTGGAGTACGCCACGCAGGGCCTGTAAAGTCGAGAGAGAGAGAGAGAGAGAGAGAGAGAGAGAGAGATAGATAGATAGATAGATAGATAGATAGATAGATAGATAGATAGATAGATAGATAGAGAGAGAGAGAGAGAGAGAGAGAGAGAGAGAGAGAGAGAGAGAGAGAGAGAGAGAGAGGAGAGAGAGAGAGAGAGAGAGAGAGAGAGAGAGAGAGAGAGAGAGAGAGAGAGAGACTCTTTAATGTGGGCTGCAGAGGTCAGCTCTGCTAGCGGCAGCGCTTGCTACGCCAGAGGGGGGTGATTACAATGCAGTGAGGTGGATGTGAGAGGTTGGGAAGCCAACAATTAGAGAGGAAACAAAAGTTAAATAAAAATAACACGCAATGAAACGCAAGAAATGAAACTCAAATAAAGTTGAGTACAAACGTTGCGCGAATGGCGCCTAGAAAGCACAGACTGCGTAATAACAAAAAGGAGAAAAAATGTACATGACAACGCAAACGCGTACAGACGTAGCCATGCGCACAATTCAATAATTACAAAATTTTGTACAGTCCAGAATCCCGCAAAAACCGACACAAACTTGTTGTCCCTTAAGATGAGCTATTGTTGTTTTCCCAGGGTCCAAGAAAGTACAAAACTGAAGCCTTGCTTCCCGTCGTACACGAGACAGGCAGCTAGCCGCTCTTGCCCGCGCAGCGGCAAGTGCTTGTTAGTCTCGCGCACAACGCACGTGGGGCACAGTGGTGAATCCTCCCACCCTATTTTAAACTTGAAGCTTCGGATGTAAGCCACGTTGAGACGCAGACGATGCAGTACACCTTCAGACACCTTGGTTAGGTCGGGTGGAAAACGGAATGTACAGAAAGGGTCAATGCCATGCAGAGTGGGATATCCGCTGCAAGGGTACTTCCCCTTCAACATTTGCTCCCTCCATCCAGTTCGATAGATAAGGGCATAACCATCCTCGCGAGAGAAA
The DNA here is from genome assembly GCF_048455015.1 of Haemaphysalis longicornis. NCBI lineage: Eukaryota > Metazoa > Arthropoda > Arachnida > Ixodida > Ixodidae > Haemaphysalis > Haemaphysalis longicornis. The sequence goes on from NW_027526335.1 coordinate 30,323,244, forward strand.
GGAAGCTGTTACGTGTAACGTAGAGAGTTACCAGCACTGGGGTCTGCATCAGATGTAGTATTTCCCTCTTTCCCGAGTCACCAGGCAGCCATTGAAGCACGATGTGATTGCCCGTACGCACTGCCGCTGTGTGGATTTCGCAGGCCATAAAACTACTTTCGTTCTTAATTTGTATACCTGCCGTTCACAGTTCAAAGGGATACGTCTTTACGGGCGATTTTTTTCGCTGGGAGTTGATAAAAAATGAATTAACGCGCGCTATTCTGCAAAAAAACAAAAAAAAAACAATAGGCGCTGATAAGAAATACTGGTGCAACTAAGATGAAGGGCTTCAATAAACAAATCACGAGTATATTCTCTCTCTATGGTCACATCCTTAATTGTAGTTTCTATTTATTTTAATGAGGAGGAGAGCACTGACTACAAAGCAAGCAAAACTGCCGACAAAAATGCTTGTTAAGTATAGTGGATTACGTGATCACCTTGTTCAAACGAGCTTAGTTCCCGGGGTAAATAGGATTTAGCATGGTCCAACAGGCACAACTCAAAGCGGGCATGCGGTACAGGAGAACAAAAAGGCCGGTAAGAAAAAATAAAGAGGGAAGTATGGAATCCGGTGAACGAGAACCAAATAAAATTTTCGCACATGTCACTAGGGGTTTGTATGCATGCCTGAGGCGTGGAAAAGAGGGAAGTCACACAGGACGAAGTTGACATGAGTTCAGAGGTCGTAAGTGAGGGTGACATTCATTGGCTTATTAATGGCGCTGTCCTCGTACTGTTAACCGTTGTCCTGCCAAGGCAACTTTTTTTGCTCAGCAGCAGAAACTACCACGCCGAAAAATGAAAGCTGCAAAATAAAGAGAGAACTAGAACCGGTATTCGATTGATCGGGGCGTTTAACGCGCCGACGCTACACAGACGATGCCGTAGTGCAGGGATTTGGATTAATTTTGACCATCTGGGGTTGTTTAACGTGCGCCGAAATCTCGAACACACGGGCGTCTTCACTTTTCACGACGGTCGGTAATTGAACCCGCGTTCTTGGGCTCAGCAGCACAACGACATACGCACTGAGCCACAGCCACCACGGCGGGTGGGGGAAGTTGAAATGGGAATGAATCGGAAAAGGGCGTTGCCATCTGAAACGAACGATTTTGCCTCAAAAAGGGAACCTTCCTGTCTGTCTGTCTGTCTGTCTGTCTGTCTGTCTTGAGTTTCACTGCAGCGCTGTTTAGATGGGAATTATATGTCCGTCGCACCAAAAACCTCGAAGTCTCAAGAAAAAAAAAACAATAGCTTGTGCAGCCAATAGAAAGAAAAAAAAATGTGGTTCTGGCCCGCAGTGTGCAACACGTACAGAGAAAAAAGGCGAAATAGAAATTTTCAGAAGTATTACAGCCAAATATGTTTAATTTTGAATTAAAAAAAAAAAAACACCCACCTAACTACGAATTCAGGCGCCCATATATGCCAGCCTGCTCTACGACAAAGGGAGAGGGGCCGCCAGCTCTGCTGTTTCTCCAGCCTTGCGCCACTAATGGAAACTGCACCAATTTTTTTCCGTCGTCTGTTTGCGGAATCGTTGTTTCTGACACGTTCCAGAGCTTAGTAAGGTTGACGACTGGGCTAGTTGGTTCAACATCTTAAATTTACAGCGCAATGAAAGCACACACAAGGACAAGTGAGGGACGTGCACAGCGCTGCGTATGCGCCTTACTTGTCCTTGTGTGTGTGTTTTTATTGCACTTAAATTTAACACGTTCCAGAGCAAATAACTTGTGGCAAGCGGGTGTTTTTCAAGGTAATATACACACCATCTTGACTGGTGCGTACACAGGATTTGCGATCTTGGATCGAACGGCCACTTTCACCAGCTGTTTTCAAAAATGCTGATATTCCTCGAGATTCCTACCGCAGGAAAGGCGACATCACCGCTGTTAACAGGGGTATCTTTTTAGGTTCAAACAATGAAGAAAAGGCTGCCGAAACAGCCTGATGGGCATGTAAGGTGGCTTATTTCAAGACAGGGTGATAGAACGATCACTATATTGTAGTCATTTAAATCTCCGAAATGTTTCTTTAGAGAATGAGTTGTTTCTTATCGACAAATGTAACTCTTTCCGCGCCATTTCCTGGAGCCGTTTTTCGTGGTGTCTCGGGCTTGTCTTTTCCTTGTTTCTTTTTATCCACTGATCGAGTGCAGACAAAGTCGTTACGCCCAGACGTTCCGGCATGCACGTATTGCGAATGGTCGCATCGAGAAAGCTCTTAGCGTGGCCTTGGAGTAGTGCGCCGCAGTCGAACGTTTGACTTCAGATGTCATTTGCGAGAACATGCAAGGGAGCACCCCGCATCGACAAATCCAGACTCCAGATAAGCACCCACACAAAGCAGCACGCTCTCGCCTCGCCGCAGCGCTTTCTTCACGGGTCATTTCCTTCCCGGCCGCATTGATCGTTTCTTTACTTCGCAAATGCGAGGCCCCGAGATTTAACGCTACAGTGTTTCTCCTCAAAGAATGGGGCTTATATCACAATAACAGTGATTGCGGCAAGACAGAAAAAAAAAAAACCTTGGTTGATTTCTCTGTCTTAGCAATGGGTAAAAAACGAAAGTGAAATGTGCAGCGAAATCTGAAGCTGAGCATGATCTGCGGGTCGTCGGCTGTCTTGTAAGTGTGCTTGGCGAGCGACGTCCTGCGGGCAGGTCGCTTCGGCAAAGGTGTACTGGCGTCATTTCCGTGATGGATATGACGTCAGCAAATTCTTGTTGTACACCGGCATAAAACACTTTCGTGCTAAAATATAAAACTAGTAAATGAACAACCCTAAGTAGAACGTCCTGATGATGACGATGATTGCTATTGGTTTCCCCTTTGTAGCGGGGTGATGACATGTCATCTTATTAAAAAGGACTAATGTACCCATGTTTTAGAGTCTTGGTTTAATACTATCACTGCTTAGGGCAGGCACAAAAAAGCTTATTAGGCCCAAAATACATTTTTTTTGTTACAGGTGGTAACTGTCCTAGGCAATATTACCCTGTCTGTTTTTCGTCCACCAGAATTCTAATCTTCTTTTCGTCGCCTCGACAGCTTTGAAGTTAACTTCGTCTGTGCTATCCTTAAATCCTAGGGCTTCTGGAAGCCGAATATTTCCTCATGTAGATATTGAATGGATACCGTCGCATTCTAACACTCTCTAGTACGAAAGGTTGCTTCCCCGCAAGAAGACCCTGTGTGCCGGGGTGCACCCTTTACAGGCCGCTTGCTTCCTTGTACTGACGCCATTTCCGTGACGGATATGACGTCGATAAAATCTATGTACATTCGGGAATAAAACACTTTCGTGTTAATAATAATTGCAAATGTTTAGGTTTGGTTGGCACTCCGCCGCATGGCTCGCGATTTGGTTAGCCGTTTACAAACGGGGTAGTAGCTTGTCTAATGCAGGTTGCTGACTTTTTGCTGCCATTTTGCAGCGATGGTGGTAAACAATTTACAAGTTACCTTTTCTTCAGCCAGGCGTGGGGATCTTATGGCGCTTCAGCGGTATCGCAGCGCATGGATGTACCTTCGAAGTTTAGTTTTGATCTAAGCAATGCCTACTTACGCTTTCCTGCAGTGATCCCAAGCTTGCGTAGGTGCAGCCTTTAAAGGGGGGCCCTACTTTTATAACGAAAGCTTTCTTTGTGAAGCCGATGGTGTTCTGCCAAAAAAAATCTAATTCATTTCCTCTCAGACCAGTTGGTCGACGGGAAAGCTCTGGTAAGACTTCTGGATACACGGCGTGGGTGTGAAACCAAGCTTCCATTGTGTCAAAACGTTTACTTAAAAATCGCGAAAAAGGAATGGTTTTAGATGGACAATACACGCAACGACCATGAAGAAGATTTACAATAGTGTACCTTTACGTCATAAGCCACGTAGCGGTATATGTTTTGATCGTTCCTAGATCCGTTTATTTAGTGCGCGAAAAATTGTCGCATGGACTCGTTCTTCATTTGCGATTTCGGTCTCTCAATGCTTGACGATCGAGTGAACGCACTTTCAGTGAAGGTTGCGTGCACTTTTAGCTGTCTCAGTTGACTGAACGTTTTAGGGAGGTGGGTTAATTTTTTCTCGTATTTTATTTATTGTTATTTGATTGTGAAATCCTACTTCGTGCACCCCTCCTTCACTTCTCGACCAGCAGCCAAAGCCGTTTGTCTGCCCCTCAAAGCATGAATAAACGCAGCGCAGCTACACACAGCGCGACGGACCTCGTAAGACGTTTCCACGGGTGTCATTCGTGAACCGAAGCCTGCGTGGGTTCTCGATAAAGATTTGCCACGGGTTTTCAGAAGGGAAGTAAGCGGGATATTACTACAAACCGGGTTTCGAGGAGCCTGCCCAACACGCCTTTTTTTATAATACGCGGAAAGTAACTTTTATCATGATCACTCAAGGTATCGAGGACGATCATATCCTTGGCCAGGGGAGGCCAGACAGCTGTCGTTGGGTGACTGCAATAGTTTGGCGTAATGTGGGGTGCATAACGCCTAACGCATTAAATATACCTAGAAAATGCTGAGTGCTCGTGAGCGCGTGATCGCTGCAGGAGCAGTGGCTTTAGCAAAAAAAAAAAAAAACCTGCTCAATGAAACCTCGACGCGACTTCAGGAACGCCGCTCATGCGTCATGCACGTAGGCGCCGCCCCTGCGCCCCAGCTTTCGTCAAGCGTTTCCGCGTATGTAATGCTTGGCATGAGGAACACGGCGATATCGATGCATACGACGATGACTGCTACTAGCACAGTGCAAAGCGACGATGGAACATGTAAATAAGCAATTTCAAACGTGCAAATGCACGGTGCTGTGTCCTTCAGTGCTCACGTATAAAGAAATCCCGCAGCTTCGCTATGATTCAAGCCTCACGCGCAGCTCCATTGCATAATGTCAGTTCAAACAGTTCACCCGACAGCCACGATTTTCTGTTCGAAACCACTATCGAATTCGACTGCCGGTGGTCGGCCCTCTTTTGGTTTGCGTTAGACGTTGCTAACCATCGCGCAGCATGTAGCAGTAGAAGAGGCGATTGCGACAACCAATATTGTCGGAGTATCACTTACTCGAATGCCTATTATCTGGCACTCCAGGGAGAAGCATGCAGTTACAAACTAATAACACTTTGGGCACAGTTTATGCACTTCCTATGAGTTATGTGTGTGAAAATATTAATGTGTTATTGCAGGGCGCAGAGTGCGCGTTCGACGGGGTATATAGTCATCGCAGCCAAGTGGGAATTACTGAATCCGCCGCTAGCCACTGACAGCTGTCATCGTCACTGGCCAATCCACCTGAGTGGGTATGTGGTAAGGCCAATATTTTTTTATTTACCCCAAAGGCCCGCAGGGCGTTACATAGGGGGAGGGGAGTGAAAAAGAAAACCCATTGTAACATTAAAAACAACAGCACTCATGGAAATAGAAATACGAACACATTCATGTGGAAATCCCTTTGGGGAATGACAGTACTGTGTAAATAAATAAATAAATGCATAGTTGCAAAGTACGGGTGCACAAAAAGGAGCACAACAGTTACCCAATTTCAAAAATGACAGGGTTCAAAATGACACAGGTTCAAAATGACACAAAAATTAAACATTGAACAAATCCAACAGGTTCAAAAATGACGCGAACATTGAGAAACGATTTGTACGTTGAGGAATAACTGTAACTATTTGATAAATGAGTCGTGTTTAATGAGGATGACGTCGTTATCTGGGAGCTGGTTCCAGTGACGAATAGTAAGTAAGAGTGGCGAGAACAAAAATAGGTTGGCACGTGCAAATATTGGCTGAACTTTGCATTGCCTAAACGGGAAATAATGCGACTACTGGGTTTTATGTCCGAGACAGTGAAAGAAGACTGGTTGTGATATAGCCCATGAAAAACCGATAAAGGACCATGAAGCCGACATTGGTGCAAAAGTGGTAAGTTCAGAAATTTTTCATTTTTGCTATGCTTCATATTCGTATGTAGTTCCTGAGAATGAATAGGGCAGGTTTATTTTGGAGTGCTTGAGATTTATGTACGAGATACGACTGATGGGGGTTCCAGATTAGTGCTGCATATTCTATCTTTTATCGAACTAGTGTTTGGTGTGCCAGAAGCTTTGTGCATGCGTTAGCTGAATGCAGATTGTGCCTACTGAATCCGAGGGATCTAGGTGCTTTGATGGTTATTGTATCGATATGATGGTTCCAGGTTAGATCAGACGTTGTGGACATCCAGTATTTTACCATGGTTACAGTTTGTACAGGCATGCGATTAAGAAAATAGCGATGGCACTCTGACGTGGTAGTTTAAATAAATGTTACGGCGTTAGTTTAGGGCTCCTTTACTTTCATCTCCCAATGTCTACACCATTTCGTCAGTTGATTAAGGTCTGCTTGCAAGGATAAGAAATCCTGGGGGTTTTTAATTTGCTTTTAAATGACGCAGTCATTCGCAAGTAATCGGATAGTAGAACATAAATTACTGTTAATTTCCTTGATATATACTAAAAATAAGATAGGACCTAAGACTGAGCCCTGTGGGACACCGGAAGTTAGTTGAGCCAACGGGGAGGAATGGTCATTAATGTGTACTGACTGATACCGATGAATTAGGAAGTTATTAATCCACCTGTTAACCTTAGTGTTGATATTAAGATCAGTAAGCCTTTCCATCAGGCAGATGTGAAGGACCTTGTCGTAGGCCTTGGCGAAATCTATGAATATAGCGGCGATTTGTGAGGACGAGTGTACTGCACTATGGAGATCAGTAATTAATTTGAATAACTGAGTATCCCAGGACCGGCCTCTCAAAAAAACATGTGGATAAAAAAAGACAAGCTGTGTTTTCTTAGGTAGTTCATTACGGCAAATGATATTATGTGTTCTAGAAGTTTGCAAACTGTGCTGGTTAAGGAAATCTGTCTGTAATTAAGAGGCACAGATGGGTCGCCTGACCAATATGAGGATGGCACGGGGAATTTTCCAGGCGAATGGTACGCATCCTGTGTTTATGGATCGCTGAAATAGAGCAGCTAAGATAAGGGATATAGTCACTTTAGTTCTTCAGTAGTTTTGTGCATATTTCATCGGGACCTGCTGCAGAGTTCAATTGGAGCCTGTCAATGGCTGCAGCAATACCAGCATGAGTGATAAGCAAGTCATCCATTGCTGAATCTAAGGACTGTATGTTAAGAGTGACTGGTAATGAGTTTTCATTCGTAAATACAGGACAAAAAAACAGAATTGAACACTTCTGCAACTTCTAACGGGGAAAGGAATGCACCATTTTTGGATAATGATATGGACAATGAGGATGAGCAGGTTGAATTTATAACTTTCGGAAATTTTCTCGTGTTGAACTGCAGTATAGGTTTGATATATCGTTGTTGAAGAATTTTTCTTGGCTGCCTGAAGTTCTGATTTGCAGAGCTTAGAATGTTCTTTGTAGTACTTCCAGTCACCGGCTGGATCAGATAATTTGGCCTTTGAATAAGTCGCTTAACGTAAGTGAACTAAAGTTAACGTAAAGTTACCCTAATGTTATGCCTTACAACGTACCAAGGAACGTCAGCCTCGTTCTATACCAATACCAATTTTTTTACATTTTAAAGACAAAAGTTACAAAGCATTCACTAAGCCCACCTTTATTGATTTAGAACCCTGTAATCGTGGTGGCATCAAGGATGCGTGTTTGACTCGCATTCCAGGTTCCCTAGGTTCAGTTTTTCAAAAGACCGAACTTTATTTTTCTTTTCTACCCATTTATTCTCGTTGTACTATCGGCCATTTAAGGAGCCGTTCCTGCCGGTTCTGCTGCTCAGAAGGCCATTTTTTGGTTTTCCACAAAAAGGAAAAACTACGAATATGCGTGGATGCCGATTTATATTGGTATCCACAGGAAAAGCGAGGCAGCGAAACTGGATTTCAAAGGGCAACTGAAGCAGGGATAGGCGGAAAACGAGAATAGACAAGCAATGAGCGAACACGGAAGTTGTATACAACCTCCTTGTAGGGGAGCAATGCTGGCAGTCCCCTGTATGACGAGAACAAACGGAGCAAATGAAGTAAGATGAAAGGAGGGAGGAGGAAGGACGTGGGAAAGGGAGCAAGATGCGCATTCGCAATCACGCGTGCGCGAGAAGCTGGGGCGCGCTGTTCGGCATTCCCGCTCACGTAACGGGGGACTGGCTGCTGATTTCGCCCGAATCCTGTTTCAGCTCGTTCAGTCCGCGATTTTTCGTTCCATTCGGTACTGACAGGCGGCTGCAGAGGCAGTGGCGCGAAACCATATCGTCTGTTTTTTTTTTAGCGCGCGGGAGGTCCTCGATTCGCGCGTTCTCGCACCAAAAATGCGCGATTTGTATCTACCGCTTTGCTGTTTTGGACACCCTATTGCTATTTATTTTAGCTTTTGTTACTTTTTCAGGTCATGTGCGCGTCCCTTTGTTCCCTTTGATGGCTCAGCAGCCTTTTATATGTGAGGTATTTATAAGTTATTTTGTTTTAGCGCTGCTCTTCAGGCGTCGCCAATTTTGCGCCGTCTTATCGGCGTTGACTTTCTAGCGTCGCATTTTTCGGAAACCGTTTTCAGTGCCCGTTGCAAAATTATTTCTGCGATTGCACAGCATCCCACCAGAAAACTTCTGATGCAAATTAGAATTGAACGCAAAGCAATAAGAAGTAATGTTAAACGGACCCTGCGGCACTTTTCTCAACTTTATTCGAAATCTTCAATGCTTGTAGAACGTAGTCAACCAACCCATCTAGTACGTAGATTAGGGGGTCGTAACATACCTCAGCAAGAATTGCTGCTACATGCCCGTCAAATAGCTTAGAAACTTGCTCAAGAGGTTTTTCTCTTTTTTTCCCGGTCTTGGCGTTCTTCGACCGCTGGTATTACGTCATTACGGTGTTGTAGGGGCTCTTGGCCGGCTTTTCTTCAGTTGCAACAATGAACGTGTTCGATTGCCACTTTAAAAAGAAAGCCACAAAATCAAAGCAGAAGCGGTAGGAATATCTGCTGCGACGAGCAAATCACGCAAATCATTATCCTTGCTGGCGATAACTCTAGCTTGCTCAGTGCTCCCAAGCGCGAAGGAAAGAGTGATTGCAGAGTCCCTCTAAATACATTCGTTGAGAGCAGATATTAAAAATCAATAAGGAAATAGCAGATATAGCAGATGATTAGAACTGTGCTGGGCAAGTTTTTATGGCTGATACAACCCACGATAAAAAATTAAGCCAATGACTAGCACCTGCTGGTGTACATTCGGTTAGTATGCTGAAATTTCGAGCACTAGGCTACCCCTGCCTTTAAAAAAACTGGTATACAACCAATGTGACATTGTAATGACATAGGGCATATATTGCAATGACATATAGTAAGAAACTTGGGGTCTCACTAAGCACCTTTAAAGCAAACGTAGGTCGGCCTAATGAGCCGTCAAATAAAATTCTAGGCGTATAACACTAAGGGATACGGAAAAAAGCGTCGTGCATTACAGGAGGAAGACGCCCCAGATCAAATTAAGAAAATGAGGTAAGGACGGGCAGCTCATGTAACTCTAATGTGGACCATTCTTTTAACGGAGTGGCTACGGAAAGAAGGCAAGCGAATTAGGGGAAGGCAAAGAAGAAACTCGGATGCTGGGTGACGAAAGTGGCCGAAAGTCTTTAGGAGAGGTCTTTGTCCAGAGTGGCAAAAATAGGCTGTTGTTATTGATGATGGTGATGATGATGATGATACCAACATATAAAGTCTTTGGGGCTTTTTATTAAATGCCTTCGTATGATACGACGTATGCATATTCGTGAAAATGCGTCCTGTATATTCAGGGCTGACTTAATGACTTTATGTAAACACCAAAAGAATCTCTCTTTTTGCGGGTATCACCGGGCACGTATGGCGGTCAGCCAATGACAGGTGGTCATTTTCGCTCGAGACGGTGGCAGGCGTCCGCTCAGGCCAAGTTTAGCGCGAAAAAGAACAGATGTCGCCTATGTTGAGGCCAGTACCTACCTTAATGGTGAACACAAAGTAGCCACAGTCACCACAAACGGCACCCTCATCAATTGTGCATCAATCCATACATCACTGACTTGGGTTGCCGAAGAGTTAGCTATCACTTTAGCCCTCATACACATGAAGCACCCAATCATTACCACGGATTCTCAAGCTGCCTGCAGAATCTTCTTAGCCTGGGAGAGGATGGCCACTTCTATTTTACAGTTACTTGCGCCACATCAACTCCGCCGGAAAGTAAAAATCATCTGGAGTCCTGGCCATTCCTCCCTGACGGGCAACAACTTTGCTCATCAGCAAGCCTGCGCCCTCTCTCTCAAGGCTTCCGAGGAGACCGCATTGTCAAATCCCTCTCGTCACCTATCAAGACGTAACGCAGTGTTACCGATCCGACAGGCTACGTTTTCCTCCCCCTCACCCCGGGCTCTCCAAGGAAGAAGAATCGCTGCTCCGCAGACTGCAAACTAATGCATTTCCTCACCCAGTTCGCCTGCATCGTATGTTTCCAAGGCAAACTCTGCGGCGGCATTCCGATTCTGTTCACAACCCGGAACTATAACTCATATTGTGATTCCGTGTGAGCGCAATCCCAAACTTCCTCCTCGCCGATCCCCTCTTCCCACCGCTGAGCTGTGGGAGAACCTGGTGACCAGCGGTCATGTGGATGTCCAGCAACTCCTGGCAACCAGAGCGAAGGCTTTCTGCTCACCTCATGGGTTCCCGGACTAGGAAACCATTCCCTCTTCATAAAACTCAAATAAACGTTTCTCTCTCTCTCTCTCTCTCTCTCTCTCTCTCTCTCTCTCTCTCTCTCTCTCTCTCTCTCTCTCTCTCTCTCCTCTCTCTCTCTCTCTCTCTCTCTCTCTCTCTCTCTCTCTCTCTCTCTCTCTGTCTCTGTCTCTCTCTCTGTCTCTGTCTCTCTTGGCGCGAGAATCATTTTCCTCGTAAGAAAATCCCTGCTCCGCTATTTCTGCTCCGTTTCTTCTCTTGTAACGGAGGGAGCAACACAAGACATCGTCATTAGCATAATGACTAAAAAAATGGTATCTAGGGCGGCGTCTTTGTCTGGGTCACGATTTACTTCGGGCACATTTGTTAAACACGGACACTTGGGATTGCTTACGAGAAAATAGAATTAGCCGTTCTGTGCTTTATCCACGAGGTTGCTGCACTCTTTTCTAAAAAGAAGACGCACCTTAAATGTAATTATCATTTTGTCGTTTATGAATCAACCGAGTGAACTGCAAGGCATTTGCGTCAAGTTCAGGAATAAAAGTCGGTAGGCGCTTTGAATTTTCGCTTGTTAAATTTTTTCTGCGTTTTTAAAAGCCCCACGGGAGAAAAGGCGGCGTTGTTGCCAAGTACGGGAAGTGGTCGCCGCTGTAAAAAGTGAAGAACACTTACCAAAACGTCAGAATTCGTGCGAAAGTGCGTATGTACATTAATTTTGATGAAGTAAACCAATTAATTTGAGAAGGGAACCGCGGTCTCTTGAGTAGGAGTTCAGTGCGTTATCACCAAGGCCCATCAGCACATTGCCGAGTGGCAGAACAAGAGGCAAGCTAGTACGTGTTGCGCTGACGTCAAATCCCGAGGCAGGTGAACGTGACAGCACGTAAGTAGAACGGGTGCACCCCGGTCCCGAAGAACTGCGATTTTGGGGAGGCTGCGGTGTGAATGGTTGCCAGTTTGTCTGCCGCAGTAATTGGCACCAGAACGCGAAGAAGCAAAAGCGAAGGAGGAGGCGCAAGCGCGAGGAAGCAGTAAAGAAGCATCTGATGAGCACCCTTTGTCAGAAGCATCTGATAATGCCTTCCATTTCAAAGCACGTAAGCAAACTTAGGTGCTCGGAAGAACTTTTTGAAAGTGAATCGCCAATTTCTCTCCTCCCGACTTTTCGGGTGCTGCTGCTGTGGTTATGCCCTGATGCGCCACTGGCCTTCTCACAACACCACTAAGTGGCACTGTCATTCGCGCATTCCAGGTTCTTGCCGCCACGGCAGATATATAATCAAGGAGACTGCAGCGCATTTCACACTCGGCTAGGTGTCTGTCAGCCATCAGACAGGCTGATCTCATTCTAGCTTTTGGTGCGGGCAACGCGGGAGGGAAGTGCGGGGACGTTTGTTTGGCCACCCTTTACGTAAGCTAGGCAGCAACGCCAGGTCCAATTGTTGCATTCAGCGCAATTGCTGCATTCAGCGCACACAGGAATCACAGGGGCCGTGATTTCCGGTACGACAAGAACCATGACCGGACGACACCGTTGGCTTTCATAGGAGGCTAACGTCGACCTTCGAAAATTGGCAAAATGTTCGTTACCGCCTTCGCGGGAGATTTTAATGGCGTGCGCCTTGTTAGGTGTCACCCTTCCCTGCGCACGTCAAGAACTGGTTGTGCGATCGACCTCATGTTTGCCCGAGAAATGAAGACGTTGAACATTTTTGGCTATGTTTCATATTTCTCGGCGCACTCAACACTGCGTTGTTTAACGTCGATTCCCACCTCTGCGTGGGATTCGCCAATTTTTTTCTCTGCTCAAAGATGGGTTTGCACATTAATTTATTTGAAACACAAAAAAGAGGAATGTTTCTTGCCCCATCCGTTTTTTTAAAGTAAAGATTTGCCGCGCAAGTAAATCTACAAGCAGTCATTAATAAGAACGCCCAAGTGTTCACGCCAGTAACACTGCGCCCCCTACCACGGTGACAAGAGTAGACTCAAAAGTAATTGTATTGCAAATTTGGAGCATAGCTGTTTTGATTATTTTAATGCGATGATAAATCAACCCGAAACCAACGGAAAGTACAGCGAAAAGTGGAAAGCGCTGTCGAGTAATTACTCCTCGACCGCTGTATTGAACAGCAGAACTTGACACTCTAAAAATTTCTAATTCGCATAAAAGATAAGGAGCAAACAAATCGCCAACAGGATAATACGAACCGGAAAAAATGGAGGACAACCGTTTGAAAACGTCAGTATAAACGCAGGACTGGTATGCTTAGAAGTCGCTACTATCATTCTTCATTATCGTAAGCGGCTCATTAGATAATTGGGCGAGGACATAAAAGTCAGCAATTTTTTCGCTGCCGTCGACATTTTGGTGCTAGCGTTTCATTTGTAGGTGTACGGGGAAGACCACTCACAGAAATTGGCTGCGTATCAGTTTCCATAGCTGCAAATGGCACCGAAAGACGATGGCTTCTCTGTCGCTGCCACTTAACGCTGCCACTTTTTACTTCATTCGGTTCTCGATTTCTTATTTTGCATAATTTTGACGACCATCGACGAAAAACACCGGAAGAAACGAAAGACAAGGGCACCGCCGATGCCCCGACAGCACAAGAAACGAAGCGCCAGGATGTTGTTGACGCACACAGATTGTTGTTTTTGACCATTGGTCTTGAATAAACTTGCCAAAGACCCTACTGTAGTTATTCTGGTATTGAGGTTTAATTCCAATGAACTTCCATATTGCACTGCACGGCAACAGCGCATCGTCACTTGTCTAGCTACATGGCAGAGATAGGAGGCCGAAATAATCTAACAAGTGCCTTTTGTTATTGCGGAACCACATCCGTTCAGACCCCTTCCAGCTGTTTTAACAGTTTTTAAAACGTAGAATTCTTTGCCGGATGACCCCCTCCCTCCCAACAGTCGGGACGGGGTAACGCCCTGAAGTTTCTCCAAAAAGCATATTTGGCGGTTGTTCCACGTTTAATCGGTTTATTTTTTAAAGGGACATGGACAAAACAGAAAAAAAAGGAAAAAAAACGTAAAAATAAAACTTTAATTGGTCATCTGACAAAATCAAAAATATGCATCTTATAGAACTCCCACAAAGACCAAAGAATAAACAGAAGAAGTCTGGCAAAGAGCGTTAAAAATGCGGAATAAAAATGGCGAAGAAGGCGCGAAACTGTGTAATACCACAAATTTTCACAAAAATGCAGCTTTGGCTGATGTTCCGCCTTTGATTGTGTAATAGCGTAAATGATGGTCGGACAAATTTTTGAAAAACCAAAAAATAAGAAAAAATTGAAATGGTCTGAAAAATTCAAAAATATGATTCTTGTATATATTCTGCAAAAACCGCAGAATAAACAAAAAAGTCCGCAAAAACAACATTGAAAATATGAGTTAAAACATAGCGTAACCAACCAACGCTGCAGTACCTCTTGCATCTTCGAAAAAAAAAAAAGCGTAATTAACGAAGTACTGGCACTTCATCCCTATAATCGTATAAATTTACATCATTGGGAAAAACAAAATAAAAGTAAATTTAAAAAGAATAAAATAATGCTACGCCTCTCTCTATACTAATAGCCATGTTTCGATGAAATGAACCCACACTCTAGACAAGCGGCATAGGAATGCGCCGCATTCGTAGTCAATTCTGAAATCTAGGGTTGGACGGAAACCTGTCTGGTCAGGAAAACACATGACAATAAAAACTGGCACCGACCAAGAATGTTTAAAATCCAAAGAAAGACGTTTCGGCTCCCGTACGGGTGCCTTGTTCACAATGAAAAGTGGGGGCGAAAGTGATCCGGTTATGTTTGCTTCAAGATGTGACGTAGGCAACGTGCGTACACGTGTGGGAAGTTGCCGTCATTGCGATTAAGTGTGTGCTCCGTGGTCTATATTGTCAGGGATTCAAGATAAAGCCGAGAGGTGCAATTCTTGTCTTTTCCGATTATTTTTTTTTAAGAAAGAAGAACGTGTCTTCTAATGCTCTCGCTGAGCACGCAGAAGAAACTAACCATGAAATATTTTGGCGAATGCAAAAATAATCGGAAAAGAGAATTGCACCTCTCGGCTTCATCTTGAATCCCTGACAATCCAGACCACAAAGCACACACTTAATCGCAATGACGGCAACTTCCCACACGTGTACGCACGTTGCCTACGTCACATCTTGAAGCAAACATAACCGGATCACTTTCGCCCCCACTTTTCATTGTGAACAAGGCACCCGTACGGGAGCCGAAACGTCTTTCTTTGGATTTTAAACATTCTTGGTCGGTGCCAGTTTTTATTGTCGTAGTCAATTGTGTATATTTCAGCGGATTTTTTTCTCTTCTTGATTTATTCTGCAACGTGGTCATAAAATAAACTCGAGCTGTCTTTCTAGACATCAAAGCTGCTTTGACAGCGTCGCCCATGATGCTCTTTGCCGAGAAATGACGGCTGCAGGTATCAGGGCACAGATGTTTACGTGTCTGAGTGACTATCTTCGAGACAGGGCGGTATATATGAAACTACTAGCGGAGTTACTGCTCGTCACGCTATAAGACAAAGTGTTCCGCAAGGTGGTGTCCTTAGCTTCGCTCTCTTTACCTTGTCTTGTTGATCCCCCAAAAGTATTACCTCCTTGCGTGAATATCATTGTATGGTGGCGACGTCTGTGTCGGGTGCTCGGGGAGAAACCGCCGAAGCATACGAGCAAAGCTGCAACTGGCAATCCGAAAATTGGTATGATACCTGAAAAATTGCGGTCTGGTTATTTGCCTGAAAAATTTGCTGTGATGGCATTTACAAGATGCGACATGTCTCGTTATGCCCTGACGATAGCAGGCTGCACCGCACAATATGTGCGATGTCATCGATTCTTGAGCATTGTCTTTGACATTCTCTTTGACATGGATGGACCTATGATATTCGGTGACTGAAAGACAATACATTCTTTCGTGCACATCCTACGGATGCTTGCAGGCACTGCATAGGGTTGCCCGGTTGCTTCGCTGCTACGACTCTACAAGACATTTTTATTGGCCTGCTTCGCTACAGCCTGCCTGCCCTCGGTGCACCGTGCAAGAGCAACGTCAAGCAGCTAGAGGCACTGCAGGCGCAAGCTCTGCGTATTTACGATCGGGACACTTTGGGAAGCGAGATGCCTCTCAGCCAGTGTACTATTAAGACAAGAAAATATCCGTGTTTGCCTCCGCCATGTTAGCGGTTCGTTTATCCATTCTTTGGCCGATAGCTCCACGACTCACGTGCAGGAATTCCTGTCGCCATACTATCAACTTCCCATTTGGGCCGAGTTACCGCCCTGGCAGTTTTCTACGTGGTGAACAACAACAGCGGTGCCTGTAATCGTCAAAAAGTCGGCGATGCCTCCACCAGCCTTGATCTACTGCACACTTTAGCCGATCTCTTGCTGCTATGGCGGGTATACTCACGTATATCATGATGGGTCAGTGACTTCCGAATCCGTAGATGTATGGGTACCATCTTCGGGGGCCTTGTGATCGAGAAGCTCAGCCAGAAGGCATTGTCTACAAAAACCGAGATGGCAGCAATGAGAGCTGCGCTGCAGATTCTCAAGGACTGCCCTCCAAAACCCTGGGTAGTTTTCCTGGACTCCCGCTCTGCGCTACAAGAGCTTCTTAAGTGAGGAAGTAATCAAGGCCTACTGATTCATGAAATCAATGTCATACACACGAGGCACTGCGCAACGGACACATTATTTCGTTGCAGTGGTTGCCCGGACACTGGTATCACGGGCAGTGTAATAACTGATCGGCTCGTGCGCGAGGGCCATTGCACGATATCAACAGCACAACTTCCTTTGTCAAAGGAAGGACGTCAACGGAATAGTCACAACTCTCGGATGGCGCATGCAACTGCAGCAGTGGCGGAACCCGGTCCTGCAGTACGCACCCTCCCCACTTACATGGTTGACCCGGAGGGTACGTTTCGTATACCTCATGGTATATTCATCCACACCAACACAGTGTGCTATACATCGCCTGCGCCTCAAAGTAGACTATACAAAAAGCTTCCTTAAAAAAAAACCGGCCTGGTGACATCAACCCTGTGTCCACTTTGCGGTGTACGAGAGGACGCTGCACACCTGTTCTGTGTTCTTCCACGTTTCAACTCCGCGTGAATGACCGCGCGAAGTTTAGTACGGGCGAGAAATCTCAGCAAGAGCTTTTTAGGCCCTTGGAACAGCAAAGATAGTGCGGTTCGCGGTTTTAAAGCTCTTGGGCTTTCCTTAGAGACTCTGGAGAATACACCAGCTTGTGACTGCCTCTGTCACTATTTTTTACGTGGATGTGTGTGCATGTGTCCGAATGATGGTTTTAGGGGCGAAGCTCCTAAAGCCATGGGTCTGTCCATCCCTTGTGTCTCGTGGTACGTGACCGCCGCATGCTCTCGGAGATGTTGCAAAGTGGGCCGCGTTGCACGCGCAAGAACCGGCTGCAACCGGCAGCGCAAACTCGGCACCGGGAGCGCGAGCTTGTCTGTGTTCGCCAACGGAGGCGCGAGCGCACCACTGCGAGGGGGAGATCACGCAAGAGATCACGCCACGAACGCAGGCAGTCGTTCTCGGAGATCGAACGAGACGCAAGGACCTTTGCTCGTTTCCTCTCGTCTTGTTCGGGCACAAGTTCGCCCTAAATAAAAGTTCTTTCTTTACCGTTGTGTCCCATCCTACGTGACAAATTTTGGTGGAGGTGCGGGGTAGTCCTCGATGGCGCGGGGTCTTTCACCAGGTCTGGGCCTGGGAGCATTGACTCCAAAAATAAAACTTGATTTGTACAATGTACGCACACAGTCTTACGTCTTTCTTAATGATGTAATGGGCGAACGTTCACGGGAGAGTTACGGTTACCGATGATCTCCCCCTCTCGAGCTTCGCCCCACTTATCATCATTCATTCCGTGGATATGGCGTGATTTTTTTCTTTCGTTTTTCCCTTTCTTATTTGTAGATTTAATCATTTAACCCTCATTACATGTTCACCAACCATTTGAAGTAGCAATCCCAGCATTATGCATGGCTGATTTCTTCGGTCTCATTAAGAATTGCCTCTCTCTCTCTCTCTCAAACTCAAGCTGCAACTCCTGCATTTTCGAACTTGATGGCGCGTGGTACTGCGCCCAGGACCTCCTCCACTGATGACAGCTTGCGCACGGTAACCTGCAACACAACCAGCAGTCATTTATTTGAGAGCTCTGTGCCGTCCTCGACTAATAAGACGTGGAATCGAGTGCAATCAGTAGTCGTTAAATTTATTTTTTGAGCGGTAGACAGACGCACAAACCGACAGATAAAAATTTGAGCTTATCTAGCCCAAAAAGGACTACCGTCTATAAACATAGGACAGAGATGGTACACAGGCCGTTCTCTAAGGAGCAGGTAATAGTCACTCTCAAATGATGCAACACCATCGAAGCGGGGAGCGTACACTCTTAAGAGGTCCTTTAACTTTTTACGTCGTTTTGGAGCACGCAGTCTCTGCCAGATGATAATTGTAGCAGCATGCCTCCGCAAGAATATTCTCAAACGAATTTATATAAAAGGAGTTGTGGTCAATTTTTGTAATTATCGTTGAAATGACAGCACATGGTTGACAGCTAAGAAAGGTACGGTTGTAAAACTGAAGAGAAAGCGTCGTTCAAAATGTGCGTTGACTGTCAGGCATATCAGCTGCTTCGCAGAGTGTGTGCTTCAAGTTTCAAAACGGTTAAAATTCGATAACACCCAGCGCTTGCCGCCAAAGGTAAGGGAACGTTATGTGAAAAGCAAGATTCCGCTGTCCAATATCGTGCGTTGTACCAATTTGAAGACCAGGGTCTTCCCATGGCAAAAATATTGAACAAGAACAACCCCACGAGAACGAGCCGCCAATATCTTTCCCGTCTTATAAGAACGGTTTATAATAAGGCAGCCCCCGCGGGTGCACGTACGACCATTAAGCGGTTCGTGAAGCCAGAGGAATGAAATTCCCTTTGCGCCTGTCTTGGCTGGTGCAAAATATGGCCCCTCTTCATCCCCAGCAGAATCAAACAGGAAGCGAGACTGGAACATGTAAATAGGGAAGCGCTCTGTTGCTGCAAAAGCAATAATGGCTTGACATGGCTTGAGGTATGAAAATGGAAATTAAAATACGTTTACGGTGTTTAGAGGATCACTTTTTGCCGCATGTGAAATAGAATTATAACCAAGCAATTTGGTCCTGCTAATTATTTGGTTATTCGGATTCTCAGTCCTCAAATTGCTGTAGTAATCGCTTGTGGTAAGCTATTTTACACCAAGGAAATCGTAGTACCTATTGAATTTTCCGTAACTTGTATATCCGTCGTCACAGCCTGGCGGAAATAAGAAAAAAAAAGCAAAAGATGTAAACACGACAACAGCAGAACTATGGGAGGGAAAGCGAGTAAAAAAACACGGGCACCATGAAAAGCCAGAAAAACAGCGGAAGAGCAAATATGAGTATTCGAGACCCACAAGTATGAATAATGAAGCGGCCATTTAGTGTGATCCCAGAGCTGGTGGAAAGCGCGCACGAAGTGTTTCTTTTCGCCGTGGCGTCTCAGGGGTCTTGCTTCGCGTGGCTGTCGTCACCGCCATCGCAACTCCTAACGTCGGCAACGTCGGCCTCGCAAAATGCGGCGCGCTGTTGACGGCGTTGAATGTGCTGCTGCACGTTATTGTAAATTATGCGCTTCTCCTGGAAGCCCACCTTCATTATCGCCTTTCCTTTTGGTTGCGAGGCGCGGCCTTGGCGAACGTTGTGAGGGCTTCAGTGACTGCAACTGTATTCTTTGTAAGCGTCGACTACAGGATGGAACTATCACGCGCAGCATGCAAGATGGGACTGTTTCTTAAAGAAGTAGTCTTGTATAAGCTGAATTCTAAGCTGGACACATCCGTAGCATAAAACAGTCTCTTTAATTCGTTGTCTTTACAGTAATCCCCCCCGTTTTTTATCAAAGTAAAAAAAAATGCAAAAGAAAACTGCAAAATAGACATACTGAAAGCAGCCCCCCTCCCGGACCCACTTGGGGCACGCCACCGGACCGAGCGTGGTCATGACGCCGTTTTTGCTTGTGCAGGCTCTGCTGCTATCGTCCGCCGCTTCGGCTGCGTATCTCGGAGGCGCCTCCATCTACCCCTGCCTCGGTTCAACGCTAGCCGAAGACAATGTGGACATCTCCTGCCAGCCCGCCTTAGAACCAGACAACGAAAACAACTCGCCCTCAAGCCCACCACTTCTAGCCCTCTCCCTGCTTTCCGCCTGGCCACGGAGAGCTACTTCCTGCGCGGGACACTCCCTGCCGCTATTTAAGCAGCCCCCCTCCCGGACCCACTTTGGGCACGCCACCGGACCGAGCGTGGTCATGACGCCGTTTTTGCTTGTGCAGGTTAGTTACCTACCTTGTGCAAGATGTGTCTGTTCTAGCGACCGAATGTTAATCGCGGTGTCGTGCCCCACCGACACATTTTATGCCACTCGAAAACTGCTTTACCAATCTCTCAGTTCATTCTGTGTCAATGCTCACTTTACTCTTCTTTTACTTGCCCTTTCTGGGGATGTTGAACTGAACCCTGGCCCCGACAATGCAACTCCGACTCCTGTGACCCTTGAGTTTATTGCAAGCACCCTATCACGCCTTGAAATTTCGCGAAACACTGTTTTGTCTGAGCTAGCCATAATTCGTGCCGCTCAGTCCTCCATTGAAAACCAGGTTGGTCGCCTATTCACCCGCGTTGACGAACTTGAAAAAATAGTCGAAGCTATTAAACCACGTCCCCCGATATCTGACCCGAGTAGCAAACCTGAAATAATTAGACTCTGTTCACAATTAAATAACCTCGCGCAAAAATGCGACGACTCGGAAAATCGCCTTCGCAGGGATAACCTACTATTTTTCGGTATTGAAGATGTACGCGACGAAACTTGGGAAATATCGGAATCGCGGGTTATTTCTCTCTGTGAACAGAAACTTGACATTCCTATTACAAAAGAGGACATCGAACGAGCACACAGGCTCGGGCGTTTTCAGGATGGTAAGAACCGCCCAATCATTGTTAAGCTTGCGCGGTTTAAAGTTAAAGGTAGTATTCTGTCAGCCGGGGCAAAACTTAAAGGTTCACAAATTTCTATCCGTGAGGATTTTTCATCGGGCGTTCGGCTTGCAAGGAAAAAGTTGTACGCGTATGCAAAACAAAGCGATTTCTCCAGTTTTAAGATGAGATTTGATAAGCTACAGATGAACGGAAAGCAGTTCTGTTACGATGCACAATCAGATTCAGTCTTGGAAGTTAAATCCTAGCCATCACAGCAGGCCTGCCCGACCCAACTTTCCCTTCCCCAGCAGCCGCTATTAACCCCAATTCATGCATCACCCAAACACACATTATCAGTCATTATGGCTAACGTTCGCAGCTACATGCCGAAAAAAGACACCGTGGTATCCATTCTCGATGACAACAACACAGACATGGCCATCTTCACTGAGTCTTGGTTATCTTCTGACATCAACGACTCTGAGCTACTGCAAGCCAACTCCCCCTACACTGCTTTCCGACGCGACAGGAATGGACGAAAGGGTGGTGGTGTCCTTGTATTCACTAAAAGCAACATTCCTTCCTACCAGCTCCCCAACAACTGTGCCCACGAAATCCTGTGTGTGCACTTTTCCGTGCCGTCTCGCACATACGTACTGATATCCTGTTATCGCCCGCCAGATTCCGACTCTTCCTTCACCAATGAACTTCACTCCGTCCTCTTAGATATAACCTTTAAATTTCCCCGTGCCAGCTACATTCTTTGTGGGGATTTCAACTTTCCGGAAATAAACTGGGTAAATCTAACAGCATCATCGCGCCAGTCAAAAGACTTCCTTGACCTAGCACTAAACTTCAACCTTACGCAAACCGTAAATTTTCCAACCCGTGGCACAAACACTCTTGACCTGGTTTTGACTTCTCACCCCGAAAACATTGAGTATTTATCTCCCGTAGACGGGCTGAGTGATCACAGTATTGTTCTATTTAATTTGAATATTTCCGCTCCAATTAGACAGCGTTCAATAAAATTAATTCGAGACTACAGTAAAGCTGACACTTCTAGAATTAACAGTGAACTTAACACCTTCTTTGAATATCTAAAAGAAACTGCTTATACAAGGTCTGTAGACGAAAACTGGCGTTTGTACAAGCAAAAACTACTCAGCCTAATTAGTAATTACGTACCCCTCGTTTGCATCCGTGGTGAAATGGGAAGGCCCTGGTACACAAATCTGTTAAAAAAACTAGCCCAAAAGAAAAAGCGCCTCTTCAAAGTAGCAAAAAAATCTGGTACTGCCCCGAAATGGAAGAACTACTTCAACTGCTTGCGAGAGTACAACCGCCTCTTGAAGCGCTCAAAGAAAAAATTCTTTCACCAGGACCTTCTTGATATCCTCCATGGTAATCCCAAAAAATTCTGGAAAATACTCACTCCCAACAGACATCAGTCGCATAACATCACCTTAACCAATCCTGATGGGTCACACGTCCCAGTCGCAAAACGCTCTGACGTCCTAAATTCCTATTTTTCTTCCGTTTTTACGTGTGAACCTTCGTCCAACATTCCTGCCTTACCAAGATTGGACTTCACTGACATGCCTGCCATTGAAGTGACTGCTGAAGGTATCATGAACCTAAAAAAAAGCTTAAAATTTCTAGCTCCCCCGGACCTGACAACATACCAGTGAAAATACTAAAAGCTACCGACGTCATCTCCAGCCAGATCTTACAAATAATTTTTACCCAGTCCATACGCGAGGGTACTCTGCCGAAAGACTGGAAAATAAACAAAGTAGCCCCTGTTTTCAAGTCCGGCAAGCGCTCCGACCCAACCAATTATCGCCCGATCTCACTTACATGTATTGCCTGTAAACTTTTGGAACATATCATATATTCGCACATAGCTAACCACCTCGAAAGAAATTCTTTTTTCTTCAGCAATCAGCATGGCTTCCGTCCAGGCCTGTCATGTGAAACTCAACTTTTTGAATTCACCACAGACCTTCACCTAAACTTAGATTCTTCATTCCAGACAGACGTCATTTACTTAGATTTTTCAAAGGCCTTTGACTGCGTACCTCATAAACGACTAATGTCCAAACTTTCGTGTCTTCATCTCGACCCGCTAATCCTATCATGGATCACCTGTTTCCTAACAGATCGCGTTCAGTTCACTTGTGTTGGAGATCGCTGCTCAGAAACTACCAAAGTAATATCCGGGGTTCCTCAGGGATCAGTACTCGGTCCACTTCTTTTCCTTATATTTATAAACGACCTCCCAACTGGCATTTCATCTCCAATCCGTCTTTTTGCCGATGATTGTGTAATTTACCGCCGTGTCACAACCACCGACGACCAATCCGTCCTCCAAAAGGACTTAACCTTAATTGCCAAATGGTGCTCACGCTGGATGATGAGTCTAAATGTTAGTAAATGTAAGTTCATGCATGTGACCCGGAAGCGCTCCATAACTACATTCCCATACTGCTTAGGCACAGTTAATCTATCTGAGGTCCATAGCTACCGCTACCTTGGCGTTACCATCACTAACAAACTAAACTGGTCTAACCACATTCTAAAATTAACAGCCGATGCCTCGAAGTCCCTGAACTACCTTAGAAGATCGTTATACCTGTCCCCTCCATCGATCCGTAAAATAGCATATGAGACTTTCATCCGCACCAAACTGGAATATGCCTCCTCCATTTGGAACCCGCACCAAACGTACCTGGCTGATATACTAGAAGCTGTCCAAAACCGCGCTACCCGTTTCATCTCATCCAAATATGGCCACACTACCAGTGTCACCCACTTAAAAGCATCTGTCGGACTGCCACTCTTAGCATCAAGACGTAAAATCTCACTACTCTGCCTATTCCATAAATTGTATTATAACTTCCCTGACCTTCGTTCTACACTTTTATTTCCACCCGTGCGCTCATCACATCGCCTCTTCAATTCTATGAGCATTCAGAGACTTCACGGTTCTACCAACGCTTTCAACAAATCTTTCCTTCCCGTAGCAATAGAACAATGGAACTCCCTACCAGAATCTGTCGTTGCCGAGCATAACCCTTCGAAATTCCGTGAGTTACTAAGCTCCTATATCCTTAATTAACCTACAATATTCTGTTTCTCGTTCTTTTTCTACGCGTAATTTTAGCGTCATTTCCAACTGCTTTTTCCTCTGGTTGCTTCTTTTCATGTCTGGAAAAATATAATTACTCCCCCTGCGTCCCGATGACGGCAAGGCTCCTTCTTCAGAGGTGACACTGCTTACATTGCAACGCCGCCTTGCAACCCCTCGCCGCTGCCGGCCTTCCACGAACCCCGCCCTGCGGAACGCAGCTCGTGTGTTTACACAGACTGGGGAGTCCCTTGCGAGCCATTGCGGCTCCGTGGGGTTCGCTGTAAAGGCACTTCCTCCAGTTTGCCCCTTTTTCGAAGATGGCAGTTCCGGCAAGGTCAGCTTTTTGGTCTGCCGCCCCGCATTGTTCGGAGACGGGGGCTGCGTTCCTTGACCTGTCTGCGGTCGTCGTTCTTGCCCTGCCTTGTCCTCCCGAGAATATTTTGGGGTACTGAGCGCAAAGAGTGGGGAACTCTACTCCGAGTGCTTCGCCCATTGTTGCATGGTCCTTGGGGCAAGGGGATTAGCCGGCCCACTGACGCCAAAAGCTTGTGACCGTGTGAGACTACTCAGGCCGGCAGGCCGGCGCCCTTCTGGCTGCTCGTTCATAGGGCATTGGCACGCGTTTCAAATGCCATACGGTTGACGCCCTCAGTCAGTTCATTGCTCTTTCTAGCTGTTTTTTTTTTTTTTGGCGGACTAAGGAAACTTTGACGTCTTGAAATTGCTCACCTCTCTCCCTCCCCCTTCTCTCTTTTCATTTCTTTTTTCATGCCTGTTCGTCTTCCCTTTCTTTACACGAATGTATGTCGGAATTGTTTATGCTTTATTGTCTTAATTCTGGCTATGTGTGTGCTATTGTTTTGCCCCCCCCCCCCCTTTTTATTCTTTTCATGCCTGTAGGTCTTCACTTTTTTTACACGAATGTATGTCGGAATTGTTCCTGTATTACTGTCTGTATTCTTGCTATGTGTGTACTATTATTTCGCCCCCCCCCCTTATGTAATACCCCGCAAGGGGCCTTTAAGGGTACAATAAATGATGATGATGATGATGAGTATCAAAGGACGGTATTTTCGCAAATCTCCGTACCCTTTTTCTTTTGTAACACCTAAGCGCAAAAAATGGAAGGCTGCTTAGAGTCAAAGCGCAGTTACCTAAACGTGTCAAGCATGTTGAAACTTTGATTTTAGGGGAAGCAGGAAGGGAAGGGCTTGATAATACCGCAATACTGGTTCTCAAGCCGGCACACGTTTGTGGACCTGCTGAGAAGAGGCCCCGCTTGATTCTAGAACAACCTTTTACATGTGACGTGCTTCGGAACACTCGATAACCGGGACTATCAAAGGTGCGGTCTTAACAATAATACTGTACACATTATGTTTGATAACCTCGGTTCGCTGAGTTCCCATGAGATGCCTTCGAGACGGCCAACATCATTCTTCCTCTCAGTTTGCCCAACTGGGTATTGCGAGGAGCTAGGCGCCCAAACTGTGAGCAGTGCCTCCCAGTCTTGTAGAGCTCACTGGAAGCATCTGACATCGACAATTCTTTGTCTACAGCTCGTTCTCTTATCCTTCATGGCTCAATTACATTCCCATTCCCATTCCCATTCCCATTTCCCCCGTAAAAACACGAGGACGGTTGGCTGTTCGGGTGCCTGTCCTCGTGTGACACGTCTTTCGTCTGAAAAAAAGGGAGGTTAATGGCTGTTGATAATGGAATACCAACTTGCTCGAACCCACAAGTTCCTTTTTGCCCGAAAACAAAAGTGCCACTGCAAAACACAGTGTCTCCTGTCAATTTTTAAATGCATTTTTCGACGAAGTCGACCGTAACAACCACTATTGCAAGAACATGCTTTTACTACAGCTTCCATAACATATTTCTGCTGCCTGTGCAGGATCATTCTGTTACAAGGAAGAGTCAGTCCCGGCAACGTCCAAGTCAACTTATTGTTTGAGGCGACACGGATACTCCTTCGCTTTAACTCGAAAGTTTCCAGGGGAATTGCCTGAATTCTTATCCTGCCCTTTATTCGGGTTTTTCTAAGCATACAGTTCTTACTGAGAAGAACACACGTTAAATAAATGTACACGGTCTATCTACAGAAGCGCGTGCCACATCAGCGTGTCCTTCGCTTGTCTTGAGCTGAGACAGCAGCACATGGTCCCAAATCCTGCATACAGATAATATCGCGGAAAGTACGCAGAAAAAGCGAAGAAACACTGCTATCAAATCGCTAGGAGCGGCTGACAGGTTCTCGTGTGCCGACAAGCAAGTGGCGCTTATGTCAATTTTGGGAGGCATTTATGTGTCGGGGCGATGACGCTGTCCGTTCACAAGACATCCCGGTTCGAATAACTGTGAAAGGAACGTATCAACCACGTCAATCGTCTTCATAAAATACAACGCAGCGGCAACTAGAAAAATATCAGGACATTCAAGAAAGACAAAGGAAAGAAGAAAAGAAGACAAGGGACTGACAATCTTGCGCAGAGGCACTGTCACTGTTGGCTATATAGTCTCTTCGTTCTCCGTCGAAACGCGCAGTTTTGGGAATTCCGCCTAAAGAATAGCTCTCCACATTTATGTTTTCAGTGTACTTTTTTCTATGTACGTACACACTGATTTTGAAAGTTTTGCTGCGCTTGCTAGCGTTTTCAGGTGTCTATCACAAGAGCGTACCGTAGGAAGAAAATTAGGCTTGTTTGTCGTCGGCACGCCTTGTCCGCTGACTTGTCGCTTATACTTTATTCTTTTTTTTTTGCTTAACATCGTTATGTAGAGAGTATGTGCACTAGCGTTTGTGGCGAATGTGCCTGTTATATTTTTTTTCAGCGCGCCTTTTTTTCCTTTTTCTCTATTGGTTTTTATCGCTATTGCTTTCTTTATATCCTGCACGACGTTTCGAAGACTGCCTATGTCTTCTTTTAATTTTGCGGAACTGCGTTTGTGGGCAACTGTTTAGTGGCATCTCGAATAGAGAATTGGTATCTGCATATTTACGTTGTTATGACACCTGCAATGAAGCGGTAACTTTGTACACTAGATTGTAAAACTGGCTGTTCTGGTGACCATACTTCGCGGCGGCCACTCGGTTCTGGTGACAGCTCTACGTCTGAGCTGAAACCGTGTGAAGGGAAGGGGTCGGTGTATTAGTGAAAATTTGGACTCACACATTATGGAACTGCTCTGAGGGAGGAAAGAGTGGGCAACTTCAAATTAAATGTTCATTCTCAGTCGTAATGGCTGTATAGAGTTCGGATGGAAACTGCTGTCGCTCCCGAAAATGAAGGGTCATTGTAAAAAATCTGAGGGATCAGCAGCATTTATTAACTGGAAATACTATTCGAAAGTTGTTTTAAGTCTATGCGAAAACAAGCTTGCTATCGCGATGCAGGCAGTATGAGGCAAAGCACTAGAAAAAGACGCTTGGAGGACCTACCAACGAAGGTGCAGTTAGTATCAGAAAAAAAGTTCAAACATCACTGGCATGTTTTTCAGTGCTGTAAGTACCAGAAAGTCGGTCACCCCGTTCATGCGGCATATATTTGGAGGAATTAGAGCCATAATTTTCATGACTGAACTTAAAGAGTCCATGTTTCACTCTATACTGCTGTTGTAATCATAGGTCTGCAAGGAGAAAGTTCTGCTTAGCTGTAATGAACGTAAGGAAAATTCAAAACGCCGAATTTAAGGCAATGTCTTAGATGTTCTTCTTTTCTTCTTTGCCTCTCCAAAAGCAAATATAAACAGAACAATTGTCGTTTGCGTGACGTCCGAAGGAATCGATTTGATAGCGGGATGCGTTTTCTGGGAAGTTAAGCTCCTGTTACCGTACCGCTACTGGTTTGTTTTTGTTGCACACAATATCTGAAAAAAAAAAAACAATTCGTTCGAAAGCACGATGTCCGCAGCATAAAGAGGCACACGGGAATTACGCATACAGTCTTTCTGCATCACTTGCACTTTACAGTGCATCAGGCGAGCCATTTTATTTACAAGGCGCCAGTATTTAAAGCCCAGCACATCTATATGTCGAGGGGCACGGTGATGGCCTCTTGCTTTCTTTCTTCCCTAGTTTTAGAAGTTACCGGGACACTACGGCAATGTATGGTTCACTATATGGTTCGCAGTGACGCACAAGTGATGCAACTACAGTAACAATGAACAAAAATTACGAAAACGAACAAAAATGGGATATTCAGCTCGAGTGAAATATTATACTGCTGTAAATATTGAACCATCTTCACTAAGACGTGTACTGATAAGTAGCCCCAATACACATACAAAAAAAAATGAGATCAGCATTTAGACATAATGGCGCCACGTTGCGACCTTCTTCACTTGCTTTCTACGGCCTCTTTTGTCACTTTCCAACGGAACTGTGCGTTAACAAATCCCCCATTTTTGCTTCGCCCTTGACTCCCGCAAACTCCTGTCCCACACAGACACTTGTGAAGACGTCTTCTTTACGGGACAAAACACTAAAAAGACTAAACAAGCAGCGTAATAGAAGCAGCGTAATGGACAGTAGATGCACGAAGTAAGCCCAGCGCGAAAGCCACACTCACGCTCTTTACCGGTCCATGTCTCATTTGGGCCGCTTGTTCGCGAAGTGAGGACGCGAGAGAGGGCAGTCGGAGTGGGCTTTGGGAGTGTTGTGGAAGCCAAAATGGCCGAGAAAAGAAAAAAGGAAGAACGCGTGAGATGGAAGGACACAGCTGGGTACGACCTCGAGCGAAGGACAACGATGGGGAGTTGGCAGCAATCAGGGAGAGGCAGCTAGCAAGCGGCAGAAACTCGAAAATTCGACACAAACGTCTAAGCGAGAAGTTAGACCTGGAAAAAACTTGGTCTACCAGGAATAACCACTATAGTGGAGAGAACAGGGTAACATGGACAAAAGGAGAGGACAGCGGAATACCAGTCACGAGATGAGTGCACTTGAAGACGAAAGGCTACTCGACCTCCTTGATTGCTTGGCGAAGCGGCAGCCTGCCCGTTCCTGATGCCTTGCATTCTTTTGCTGACAAAGCACGTTTTATAGCCACGTTTTTATGACGAAGTTGTAACTACACGGGGCACCGGGGGATTTTTTCTACTTTACAGCTAATGATGCGAACTCGTTCCCAGATTATCATTCGCTTTACCTACAGATGTTTTTGTGGCTTCTGATTCAGTTGCAGGAATATCTTTTTTTTCTTTTCTTTCCTCAGCTTAAATGTCAGAATATTGAGCATAAATTTTATTTCTAACCTCTGCATAGCAACCGTCAGAAACAATTAAGTGAAGATGAGAAAGAATATTTCTTGTTTCTGAGTTCTGTTATATAGTATATGGTGTGAGCACAGAAGATTGAGACTCATAGTTGCCAATGCATGGTTGAAGATCGATCGCAGTGATGAAGTCTCCTAATCCCAAACAGCGAAGCATGAGAAAACACAGTAAAAACGTTTGCCTAACTAAAACTTTTAATGCAGATACTTATTACATGGGTTGTACGGGACGACACCACCGGCTTCTCTGTGCACTGCTCGAAGTTTTTTCAGCGCTGCTCGAAACGAGAGTGGCAGAGAAGTTTACAGCCATCCGCCATGCACGCAGTGCAATAACACGAACACGGCAGCTACAGTGACACCAGTGCAAGCTATCAATACACCTACTGCATGGAAGCCACTCTGGTGGCAGCATTCATCCATACTATACTTGCTCCCCGTCTGTTTCAATAAGGCGGACTGGGCGAACAACTTACTTCTTATTGCGCGTAGGATTAGCGAAAGCTGGTAAAGCTTGACTTCGCGTTTGCTGCGAATGGTAAAAGTACGGTGAATCCTTAACTTCTATGAAAAGAACGGAACAGTTGACGTGTAAATTCGCAAGGTGTGAAAGCTCATGTATAACTGCAGGGGTGTGGAAGCATCGACACTTTTTCATTCTAATTCTAATGAATACTGCAGTCGGAATCTGTTTCATAGCCCCGAGACGCACCCCTGTCAAATGCGGACACGTGACAGTAACATTCTCTGGAGATGCAAGAGCGTAGTAAGTTTCAGATCCGACAAGCAAATAGAGACAATGTTCGGATGTTTAGTGACACTCGACGAGGTTGGTGAGCCCTATTCCCCCACGCAGTGACGACAGCGAAATCCAATATGAATGTGAGAGGCAGCCTTTCGAAGACTCTTGCAACAGACGTACGATTAAGCCTTAACGGTCATGACGCCTATCCTCTGCAGGACGCATGTCCTTCTCTGTTGGAGAATGGGGTGTGAAGGAAGCACTTCGAAAATCATAATGGAAGAAGAGATACTAGAGAGGGATATTTTTGGTGATCTGAAAATGGGTAATTCAGATATGTAAAAATGCAGTGCAGTATTATCAGACGGCACACTACATGTTTATTTTGGTAAACACCGGTGTTAATTGCCTTGTGTCCGCGTAGCAAGAGTCTACCTAATTTAGCAGCGTAGACAAATGAGGTATATTTCGCTGCTTAAACAAAAGAAAGAACCCCTATGTGGTTTTCCGGCTCACTTTATAAAATATTCTTCCTCTAAGCTTTCATGACCCATTAGGTGTAGATGCCTGGTATGAGCTAGCAGCTTAAGGAATTTAAGGGCGCACGTAAGGATCGCGTATCTCTGAACATACAAAAGGTAATTTCGGCATTTATATGAGGCTGGTGACTGTTATGCGTTAACTGAATCTTATGTATTAATCTAAGCATGTTCTGTAAAGCCGGTATATGAATGAATGAATGAAACTTTATTAACATAAGGATCGTGACTCGGCCTAAGTGGGGGCGGGTATTTAAAAAACCGGTATATAAGAACAATATTTTTTACTAATTACTAAGAAGACCGGCACATAACTTCCTACATATAACTACAACGAACCAGTGTAAATTACAGGCCAAAACTTCGTTCATATTTCTGCCACGCTTTCTTTTAATATTCAAATGTTTAAAATTAAAAAAAAAAGCTACTAGAGGGGTGCATTGCGCCGGGGGAGCTACTATGCACATTTTGAACCCCATACTGGCGAAGCACTTTACATGAAGCATTGCCAAGCTATGTGGGCTTTTCATGCACAGGGGCGCTGCAAAAGCCCGGGATTCGATACGCTTCAAGTCCCAAGTTTTCATAAGGGTCTTTTCAGCCAAATACTTTAATATTATCCTGCTGGAGCCGTCAGCCGTTTTATGGGCGTTTTGACTGATATAAACGCCTTACGCTGGCCTTTTGCATTAATAAAGTTACCATCTTGCCAAAAAAAAAAAAAAGACTGGCTCAAACGTAGCAGTAGACATTTTTCCAGGTGCTAAGACGATTATGTGAATACTGTGTGATTGTCTGCATATTAAATACGCGCTCTGGTTTACTATTCAGAAGTATTTTAAGAGAATTGCAAGTTCGTCTTTTTTTCACTGCGCATTTCTGTGACAGAATAAGCCAGGATGCCATGAATCTTGAATCTTGAAGAATGACGGGGTGTTCGGAAGAAAACAAAACAATTGTCAAGGTCTCTAAACGCCAGAAAAAAATATCTAAAACAATGCGCCAGGGAACCTCTTCATTATGAGCCGTAGCACTATCCAAGTAACCACTTTTCTCTCACCTGTTGTCGTTAAACGATGTACTGTTTTCCTGAGCTAGATTGATGACGGTAACGAGGCAGCATCGGCCAGAGGCATTGATTTTTCCGCCCCTCTTCCCAGGCCTTGTTTTAATCCAATATGCTCCATCTTTGTGTTATATTTTGGGTTCGAGTGGCGATCATATTTACGTTCTTCGCCCCACTCAAAGGTCGGACATAGAGAAAACCCGTAAGTGAAACAAAGCATAGTGAATAGTGACCCAGTTACTCGTAATAGATTCTAGCGTTTCGAAGCCTCTGCTAAGACCTGCTGTTGTCTCCCTCGCCGTCGCCGGTCTCCAAGTCCCGGCTATGTTCTGTACGCCAGTGTCTACTTCGTGTCCTCAATCTTTTTACTTGTCGCCGCTCGTTTTCTGGTTGTTGTCCAGATTGGCTCCTTCGTAGAAGATGC
This sequence comes from Haemaphysalis longicornis, assembly GCF_048455015.1. NCBI lineage: Eukaryota > Metazoa > Arthropoda > Arachnida > Ixodida > Ixodidae > Haemaphysalis > Haemaphysalis longicornis. The sequence goes on from NW_027526335.1 coordinate 30,355,298, forward strand.
ACTTTTGTTTGCATTGTCAGTTATCTGTCTGTGTTTGTTTGGCTTATCTGGAAACTAGCTCTTCACGTTCGTGGGTGTTGCTTAGTTCAGCTTCTCTCCGCAGGCTGTAGTGCTCTTCGCATCGGCTCAGTGCATTCGCGACAGGGAAAAGTAATATCCCCTTCGGTTAAGTTTGCTAGCTACTGCCCCCACTGTCCCTTAATTTTATCTTCAAGCGCCAACGCACTGTTGCTGTTGTTCACCAGGCTCACAATATTTATGAAGAGCGTACAGTACAAACGATTGAATGTTCTATTACCCCTTTTCCAATGTAAGACACACGTAGATAAAGTAACCTAACAAAATTGATGATAAAAAGACGACGCTATAAATATCTGGGGTGTACTATGTGGGCAGAAACGGACTTATTCGAAATCGATGGAACGTAACCTGAATGTGAGCATACGCAAGGAGTTATGTGCTACTATCGAACTGAAGAACGGGAGAAAAAAACATGGGACTAAAAATTTCTGATGAATGCTTAGCCTTTATATCTGTATTATCTGGTGCTTTTGTAGCCTTGCGAGCTAAGTTCGTTGCAGTAATAACTAAATGATGTACGTCAGAATCTTGTCATAAAAATCTTGCTCGAAATTAAAAAAAAAATTTAAAATTTAATCCGATAGATCAACACAAACTACTGCAAAGCTTTGGATGGACGATAACCAAAAGCTATTAGTAAATTTGGCTTTGCTTTATCAGTCGCTTATACAGCTTTTGAAGTTTTATACCTTAAAACAAAATGCCATTCTGGGTCCCGTGGAGGCTTTTAAAAGTAATGGAAGGCAAGTTCCGGATTTTTCTTCGCTTCATTAACGTCAAGACCACGAAAGCAGAGTAGACGGCGGTTTTGCGGAGCCATTTTTCTCCCGTACTGCGCGCGGGTAACCACGGCCTGATGTCGTAGTGCATTGTCATAAAAACGAGTGCCGGAAGAAGCCTTAAAATTCCGCCCAAAACGATGGCTGTGCATCGCTTGAAAGTAAAGTGTGAGCAATGGTTTCTGTCGCTGGCCGCACTCTAGTGTATTTCATTCTCATGAGTCGCGCTGCGTTAACGTTCTCCCTTTGGGGCGGTGCGTGATTGATGGAAAACATCGGAGACCTCCCTGTATCGCTCTGAACTTTTCTTGTGGTAAAAGTCTCCTCTAGAATTACAATCTCAATTCAAATTTTTTGTTTTTGTTGCATTAACGATGGTAATTTACAGGCGACATTTACAGACGAAAAGCATGAAAGCGTGCCATACCCTTTTTTCTTGTTGTCGGCTCTTACAATATTCCAAAATTGAGATTTATCGCCCTATGGAACGCCCAGCAATAGGGAGCGCGACCCCGGGCGCTGGAAAGAAACTTAGGCAATGTATAGCCCCAAAGGAACGCATACGATCTGAAGAAGTACGCATTGTCTAGGGAACCCTGAAAATCTTGTAAGCTCTGGCGTCCCGTTTTTCGCCCACATTAAAAAAAAAACAAAAAAAGAGACCCACAGCTACCGAAATCAAACTCATAAGTGCACGGGTCCACTAGAACGCGTTACCGGCAGGTTTCTTTACGTGCGTGCAAATATCTGCATTTAAGGAAGATATTCTGTCAGTATATGATCGACTGGTACCACTTTTACCAGGATAGTGAGTGATTTTCAGACGATTTTTGCGAACTTTCTTCTCGCCAACGAGGAAGCTGCGCTAAGCCTAACCGAACCGCCGCGCCTCGGCTCAATACGTGGCCGCACGTGCGGCGGCTCCCGGCTGTTACAACCAGCCCCGGCGAGGCGCGCTCGCTCGCCTCGCTCGAGATGGCCGAGGATACACCCGCCGGACCCAAGGAAGACCATCGCCCGGATATTTCCGCCGCTGTTTTGGATAATCCCACCGAAGATATGGATCTCGGCGTGCCGGCGCCCACGGACCCGCCTGCCACGTCGCACGAGGCCTCGATGTCAGCGGCCTTTGACATCCCCCGACGATTCGGTCGCACCGTCATCGCAGTGGAAGGCGACGCCCTTTCCTCGCGAGACACCGAAGGATGGAAAATACCGGTAAACAAGTAAGACAACGCCTCTCGGCCCCACCATTACCCGAGCCTTGTAATCCCGCACCCGCGAAGTCCCCCGCAAGAGACGCAACCTTTGCTCAACGAGTATCAGCCCGCATTACCCGAGCCGCACGAATGCCAGGAATTATGCCCAAGGAAGACATTAAGATCGTCATGCGGCCGAGGGGCGGCCTTAACATTGCCCGAATAGAAGCCAACATCATCATGTCGGCACTGCTCACAGCGGCCGGAACGCCCAGAGAAAGCGCCCGCGAAGACACCATCTGCACGAATGTCGCGCAGAACATCATAGTAGTCAGCACCCCCAGCGAGACACGCGCCGCGAAATACGCCCAAGTCCGCAGTCTCCAAATTGACGGAAGCCGTTTCGAGACACACGCATACCGCTCGGCCCCGCACGGCACTGTAAAGGGTGTTATTCGCGGAATCGCCATAGAAGACACGGACTAGGACATTCAGGACAATGTGGTCAACCCCGCCAACCCGATGGCGCTCGAGGCACACCGGATCAGAAACACCACCTCGGTAGTCGTGCTATTTGCGGGCCCAAAAGTGCCGAACTACGTCAAATACGGATTGTTGCGACCGGGCGGGGGCACCCGATCCGAGCTCCGTGGCCTCCGACATACGAGTGGTAGCGTGTATGATGCGAGCGGCCAGCCGCTGTTGCAGCCGTGAAGAAGTCCAGAAGCCGTAGGCTAACGTAACTGTTTACTTCATAGCGAGAGGTGAGCCGAAGCCAAAGAACAATGCCCCGACGGGCGAGGTTACAATCCAGGACTCGAGCAGAGCGACAACATCGATTCGCTGCTCTAACAGGAATGGTTTACAACGCTTGGGCAGCTCTATTTATACCCAAAAGCGATAACGGTCAAACGCAACAAGCGGCAACACGCACAACACTCTTTCCAGAGTTCGTAAGCCGTTCATAGCCTCGGGCACGTTGAGTCCGAGAGAGGGGAGAGAGGAGGACTCCGTTGCGATCGACGGGGCCTCTGTGTCCTTGAAGAGCGTGGAGACGAGCCTCGCAGGCAGCCGCCGAAGTTTTGAAATGCGCGAGAGCAAAGCGTCTGACGCGGCTTGTCGCAACTTGTTGCCGACATGGTGGCGCGTGTTTTCAAAGGCGCACGAGTGGCTTCGCTGCACAGCCGAGGAGTGATGCGGGACAGTACGGCGGCGCTGGCCGATTCGTAACAGGATCCATGCTCATGCGGTGCGGGCTCTACAGACAGCATTACGACGTCTGCCGGCAATGCGGCCAGGTCGGCCACAGGGCTGACGTATGTCCCAATCCCAACGTACGAGTATGCTTCGCCTGCGGAGCACCCAACCCTGCTCAAGGCCACGCCAACGACTGCAAACCACGATGCAAGCTCTGCAACGGACCACACCCAACCGGGGAGGCAGGCTGCACAAACAAGTAAAAGGTTCCCATAGTGGTCACCAGACGGCGCTGGGAGCGACGAGTGGACATTAGAAATTATCGAAAGGAATTATCGTAGAAATTGAACATTAGAAAGGAAAATTTCTGCGATAATTCCCAGGGCAGTGCTTTGCTTTTTGAGGCTAGAGCAGGTTGCCTGCGAACTAAGAGTTTTGTGGGGAAGTATTCACAAAATGATGGGGTATGCGTGGTCTGCGGAAAAGAAACAGAAACTATGAGGCACATAGTGTTAGAATGTGAGGGTATCCATCCAAGTCTACATGAAGGGAATATTGGGCTTCCAGAAGCCCTAGGATTTAAGGGTATCACAGGGGAAGTTAACTTCAAGGCTGTCGAGGGGACGAAAAGAAGATTAGAATGCTGGTGGACGAAAAACAGAGAGGGGAATATTGCCTAGGACAGTTACCACCTGTAACAGGGGAAAAAAAGTATTTCAAGCCTAATAAGCTTTAGTGCCTGCCCTAAGCAGCGCTAGTATTAAACCAAGAGTGTAAAACATGGTTACATTAGTCCTTTTTGGTAAGATGACATGTCATCACCCCGCTTCAAAGGGGAAACCAATAGCAATCATCATCAATCATCATCATCAGGAGGCGCAGAAACAGCTGCAGCTGGACCACCGCGACTTCCCGCAGCGGCAACCACCGGAGAAACAGCTGCAGCCGCCGCCGCAGCGCCCCGACGGCGCCAGGCAAAGCAGCTCTCGCCAACGAAGCAACGGGCGCGAGAGTTCGGCAAGCCGCGGCCGCAGCGCACGCCGCTCTGCGTCGCGAGCAGGCAACCGAAACGGACTGACAAATACTATCAGCTGGGCGGATGCGGCCCGACCACAGGCCCCGACGGCACAGCAGAGGCAGGACACTCCCCGTACAAGCCCAGAGGTGAACCAGCTATGCTCGGAAAATGTGCAGCTCAAACGCCGCATCGAAGAACAAGACGCGAAGATCGCAGCACAGGCAGCCACCATCGACGCCATAAATGCCAAACTCGCGCAGCTGCTTTCGCTGCAACAACGCCCCGCAACAAGCCACCACGATCCCGGGAACACCGCCCGCACTGACGCCGTAATCGCCGAGGCAGACAATGCACTGGAACCGATAAGCGAGGACAACGACGTGGACACGCCACAGCCGGATCGCAACCCCACCACGAATAGGACCGATGAGCCTTTCCCGAAGCGAAGAGCGTTGGAGAACACCAAAGACAGAAGAATCCAGGCGCGCCTCGACCATCAACAAGACCGCCAAGACAGACTAGAAGCCGCAATGAAGTCCAATACCGACCGCCTCACAACCCTGGAAAGCACGTGCCAACAAATGATGCACACCATGCAGAGTATCCAGGCGATGATGCTACAAATCCGGGCACAACTTCAACCAGAGTACGCCCCACCACCGCCACCACCACCACCGCCGCAACCAGAGCAACAACCGCCATATATCCCCGCAACAGCCCAATCATGGACAGCAGCCCCGGCTCCCAATAGACAGCCATAAGGGCGTCGAAAGCCCGTAGCCCACTGCGACACCTCACGGTGTGGCAATGGAACGCCAATGGTATCCAACACAAGAAGGCCACGCTACAACAGTACATACAACAACCACGTCACAGAAGCCCCGATGCCCTACTCATCCAAGAAACACACAGCGGGACCCTACTCACTCTACCGGGCTACAGAACGCACGCCAGTCCACCAAGCGCCAGGGCCTCCGAAAAAGGTTCGGCGCAAGGAGTGTGCACCCTCGTGCGGAAAGGCCTCACATACGTTGACCACGCCGCCCTTCCCAACTGCGCCATCGAACACTGCGTCGTGGAGGTGATCATCGGAAAGAAGAAGAAGGAGAGCGTCTACCTGGTCAACGTATACAACAACCCCAAACATTACCAGCAGAAATTCCGAACAGTCATTCACAAGACCTGGCAGCTAGCCCAAACCGACGCGGCGCTCCTATGCGGAGACTTCAACGCCCAGCATCAGAACTGGGGATACCCCAAGACAACCGCTAAAGGCCGGCAGCTCCTCGATGAGGCAACAGACGCTGGCTTCTACCTGCTCAACGACCCCACGGCGTACACACGAATCGGAACGTCGGCGCAGAGGGACACCAACTCAGCCCTCACCTTCCATAAGGCGATGCCCAACCTCCCACCCGCACAATGGCGCAACACTGAGGAAACACTGGGCAGCGACCACTGCATCCTCGAAATTCTGGTGCCACTCCGCTACGGGGGGCCCCGCCCCTACGCTCCTCAGAACACACACGCCGTCACGGAATGGAGCGAGTTCAGAGCCAAGCTCGAAGAATACGGCGAGGAAGACACGGCAGAGAATGACATCGTAACGTGGACCCAGAGAATCATCGAAGCGAGGAAGGGCGCAACCACCTCGATCGAAACAGACGAACACCTACCCCAAGTTGACAGTCACCTCGTACACATGCTCGAGGCAAAGTAGTCCCTGCAACAGCGATGGAGGGCCCAGAAGCACAACCGTAAGCTACGCAAACGCATCGCCCTACTCAACATCGCCATCGACCGGCACAGCGCCGCCCTCTCACGCCAGCAGTGGAATGCAGTGTGCCAACAGGCGGACGGGCAGCTACACAAAGGCCGCACCTGGAACCTTTACGCCACCTACTAGAAGAGTCCAAGAGCAAGGGGACGCAGCGACACTCGCTCCACAGAACACTGCACAAAGCAATCAAAGATCAGGGTGAGGCCGAGTTGCGCAAAAGCCTTGACGCCAGATACCTGCCGTCCACGCCACGGACCCCACTCCCTGACTACACCGGTGCGGACAACCCCCAACTCGACGCCGACATCGAGGAATGGGAAATCAGATCCGTATTACAAACGCTCAACTGCAGCTCTGCAGCCGGCCCAGACCGCGCCACCAACAAGGAACTGTGCAACCTGCCGGACACGACAATCGCAGCCCTCGCCAAGCACTACAATGGCTGCTGGCGCGCAGGCACCTTACCTAAGGCCTGGAAGACAGCGAAAACAGTCCTCATACCCAAGACCGGCAAGCCACCACACACCGACAACCTCCGACCCATCTCGCTCACGTCATGCGTCGGCAAAGTACTCGAGCACGTGCTGATGAACCGATGGAAGAGATACCTCGAGGACAACGAGCTCTACCCCCCCACCATGATCGGATTCCGGGAAAAGCTGAGTACACAAGACGCCATGCTCCTCCTGAAGCGTGACATTTTGGATCGCCCGCCGGGGTGCCGGGACACCTGCGCTGTGCTGGGCCTGGACCTCCAAAGCGCATTCGACAAGATACACCACAAGGTCATCCTGGAGCAAGTATCGGCACTCCACACGGGAGCGCGAGCATTCGCCTACATCAAACTTCCTAACAGAACGCACCATTACCATCCACGCCGGTGACATCGAGCTCGCCCCCAAGACCCTCGGCTCTGAAGGCATTCCCCAAGGCTCGGTCATCTCGCCGCTCTTATTCAACTTGGTCATGATACGGGTAGCCACGGCCCTGCACACTGTTCCCGACATCCGGCACACCATATATGCCGATGACATCACCATTTGGACAAGAGGCGGCAGCGACGGCCAGACAATGCACTTCAGCAAGCAATAGAGGAGGTCGAGTTCAGCCTCGAGGGCACAGGACTCAAGTGCTCTCCTGCGAAGTCTGAGCTGCTTATCCTACCACCAGGACCAAACCGGAAAGATGGCAACGCCGCAGCCAACATAGCACTACATACACGCGACGGTGGAAGCATACCCCAAGTCCCCCAAATCCGCGTCCTCGTCATGCACATCGAAGCGCACAGACGCAACGGATTCACAGTCAACAAGCTCCTCACCAAGATCACCGCGGCCATGCAGCTGATTCGCCGGGTCTCATCGAGACACGCCGGCATGAAAGAAGCACATGTACTGAGACTCCTGCAGTCTTTCGCTATCAGCCACGTCGCCTACATAGCCCCGTACCACAACTGGAGCAAGGCCGAGCGTGAGAAAATTGACGCGGCAATACGCAAAGCCTACCGAACAGCGATCGGCCTCTACCAGCACTCACGCACAGACCGGCTCCTCGACCTCGGCGTCCACAACACTCTTGCAGAAATAGCAGAAGCCCAAAACACGTCCCAGATAGCCCGGCTGTCGACCACGCGCTCTGGACGACACATCCTACAATAAGTGAATATCAAGCCCCACAACCAGCCCGCCGAAGGCACGACCACCCTATCCGAGCCCATGCTCAGACTCCTCCGAGTCCACCCACTTCCCAAAAATACGAACCCGGAACACCATCCAGAACGCCGGCTGCGTAGAGCCCGATCGCTAGCCTCCACGTACGCCGCGGATAACACCGCATACTACGTCGACGCAGCGGAAGACCGCGCCCGGCCCAACTACTACACGGCAGTCGCAATCGCTGCATCCGATGGGACAATCCGCACGGCCGGCAGCTTCAAGGCCACGGACTCGCATCACGCAGATGAGCTCGCGATCGCCCTCGCCGCGACCGACCCTCGATGTAGAACGATACTCAGCGACTCAAGAACAGTGATCCCCCGCTTTGCGAACAATACAACAAGCACCAGCACGGCCCGCTTCCTCCACAGGACGGGCCAAACCCGCCAACACCCGATCTTTATCAGTTGGTATCCTGCACACGTGGGACCGCTCGACCCGGAGGGGCGGATCCGTAACCGGAACGGGGAGGCTGACCGCGCAGCGCGAGGACTTACTTACCGCGCGACGCACACCAGCCAACACTCGGACCGCAATCGGAACAGCCAACTGCGAGCCGAAGAGAGCGAACCAGCACCACTGGAGACGTACGGAGACATTCTGAGATGGTACCGCCACAACAGTCAGCGACTCCCTGCCCCACACCCGCAACTAACGCGCCGCGAAGGCGTGCTATACCGCCAGCTACAGACGGACTCGATCCTGACACCCGTGCTCGCCAGATACATCTACCCAACGCTATACAACACCGACCGTTGCATCATCTGCAAGACTGCCACCGCTACGACAGCGCACATCCTCAACGATTGCACTCACCTACAAACACACTCTGAAGCACAAGAATTGCCACCAAAAGTACGAGAAGCCATCACCTCCTCAGACTACAACACCCAACTCCAGGCCGTCCGGTAGGTGGAGGAAGCCCTGACCCGACAGCGGGAAGGACCTGCGGTGGCGCAAGCCGTTACGGGCTCGACCCGCCCGGGATCGGGGCCAACCCCCACGACCTTATTCACTCTGCCGGACACGCAATAAAATTTCTCTCTCTCTCTCTCTCTCTCTCTCTCTCTCTCTCTCTCTCTCTCTCTCTCTCTCTCTCTCTCTCTCTCTCTCTCTCTCTCTCTCTCTCTCTCTCTCTCTCTCTCTCTCTCTCTCTCTCTCTCTCTCTCTCAGTATATTCTGTTATGCTGGTGGCACCATATTGCAGGAACAAGAGATTCGGAGGAACAGCACGAACGGCATGCCGTTCTGTCAACCATCACAACGGGATAATAATGCCTGCACTGTACATTTCCCTCCTTCGACTTGCGCATTCTTGATTCACCATGCCATGGCTGCCGTTGAGTCCTTTGGGAACGTCTTTTTCATAACGTTTGAGCGGGAATTTAGGGAAAACGTCCCTGCGTAATGTTTCGCAATGTTTCTGTGGACGCTGCGGCGGCCACAGGTACATCCACACTCCTACAGTAGACGAAGCTTCTTCTGTGTAGTATAAGTGTCGTAGTGAGAAGGGCCCAAGTGGTGTAGTAAGCGCGGACATAGTGTCTTACTTGCGCGTTATTCCAACCTTGCTTCTTCTGTGGTGTTTTAACTTCACAGCAGTCCAGATTATTTTTCCTCGGTAAACAGCCGTCACCCAGTAAAAGCAGCTAGAGCTACAAAAAAAAAAAGCCCAAAAGTATCCGTAAGCAAGCTCAATTTGAGGGCCACTTGGTTGAAGCCGGTGCAACTTTTGGTTGCTGCAAGCGATGGGGAGACTACTGCAAACGATCGCTCAACGTTTTCTCCGTACATTAACGGGCTTCCCACTGAAAAAGAGAGGGAAAGCATCGACGTTTCTGGAGATACTAGTGACCACTGGAACTGGACTGATTAAAAAATTGGCTCCAATCCACTCTGTGAAGGTGGTTGGACTGCGAAGCTGTAAGCGACACCCACAATGATTACCCATGCGGCGTCACTTGAATTGATTGATTGTAGGGTTTAACGCGCCGACGTAACGCAGGCGATGAGGCGCGCCGTAGTGGAGGGCTCCGGATTAATTTTGACCAACTGGGGATCTTTAACGTGCGCCGAAATCTCGCACACACGGGCGTTTTTGCTTTTCGCCTCCATCAGAAAAGCGGCCGCCGCGGCCGGGAATCGAACCCGCGACCTCGTGCTCAGCAGCGCAACGCCTTAGACACTGAGCCACCGCGGCGGGTCGTCACTTGAATTCACACACGTGGCTCTACAAAGAGTGAAACTAAAGACTCTGCCAGCGGTTGCCTGGGATGCAGCTGCGTCGGCAGAAAGCGAACGAAGAGGAGCGTATTTCGAAGGGTGAAAAGGAGGGTGGCACGCGCGGCTATGGCGTCATCTCTCTCACTCCCCCGCACTCTTGTTTCATGTGTCGGATCCAAAAAGCACCCTCCCCTTCCCCCAGGCGCTGAAACCACGCCCCCGTCTGTCTCACCCGTCTCCACGTGTGGGCGTAGATTAGTCGGCAAGACGACGGGCACTCGCTCCGCTTCTCCATTCGGGCCCAGGTTTGATCCCTGGCGGTGCGAGTAGTTTGTGCAGCCTGGTTGTAGCCAGTAGCCAGTAGTAGCCTGGGATGTTTGTGTAGCCAGTAGTGGGCTGGGAGTTTTCTGCTGATGCGGACATCCTAGGCTGCTTAGAGGCAAAATGCTTCCCATAAAACGTAAGTATTTAGCCACTGGGAGCACATACTTTGCTACAATTTTACTGCTTAATACCCTTAGTGGATGAGGTGACTTGCTTACCTGTTCTCACGTTCGCTGCCCTTATTGTTTATAACTTGCTTACTCGCTAGCTTACTTAGCCCACTTGTTGCTGTTGTAAGACCTTTATTCTCAAAGGGGGGGGGGGGGGCGCTCTGGGCCACGTGGAAAGAGGGTTGGGTGTAGCTTGAGTCCATTTAGTTGGGGATCCAATTTTAGACATTTGGTGATCCACAGGAGAAGTGTCGGAGTTCAACGGCTATCATGCCGATTTTTCTGATCTGGGTTCTGCGGGTGTTCGCACAACTGATTACTACAAGCAGCAACGCCCATACGTCCTCCATTTCTTTTACCTCCGCCTATACTGTACACAGATTCTGCTTCCGGCCGCTGCGCAGTGCGGACGCAGGATGGCGAGCTTCGTTCAAGGGGCGGCTTTGGCGGGCTCATCGGCCCGCGGTACCAGGTCTTCTGTTTTTGACAACTCTGCAAACCAGGAATACCAAGTTATTCTGCCTCATTTGCCATCCGGACCATGTGTTCTGAACACCATTTTTCGGCACACGGACGTGAAAACCAGGCCATACAAGGTGGAAGATTTCCGCGACCTGCTGTTGTGTCTGAATTTGCTGCCCGAGGTTGTTGCCTTGGGCGCATATCAGATGAACCACCTGTGGGCCGTGACGTTCAAGGACGCCGAGGCAGCTGCGAAGCTGGTTGCCGCCTCCGAACTTCAAGTGAAGGGGCGGAGGTGCCTTATCTTCGATCCGAGCAGCCAGGACGTACGCCCAAAGCTGCTCTGGGTGCTCCACAACGCCCCCGACGACGAAGTGCGAGGGGCCCTGGCGCTTTACGGGAAGGTCACCGAAGTGACCCGTGACCGCTGGCGTGTGCCGGGCTGCACTTCGCAGCTCTCTACGACACGACTGGTCACCCTACGACTGAAGTCAGGCGCCACCGTAGACGACATCCCGCACCAGATACGCATCGCCAGTGAGCAGGCCCTTGTCGTGGTGCCCGGACGGGTACCGCTTTGTTTGCGCTGCCACCGGAGTAGCCACATTCGGCGGGAGTGCCGCGTCCCACGGTGCGGGCGTAGCCGCCGCTTCGGCCACAGCGAGGGTGAGTGCGTACGCACTTACGCGAACGTTGCCGGACCAGGGGACGACGACCACAAGTCCAAGTATGGGATGGACGCCGAAGACGCGGAGAGCGCTTCGAAGGGAAAGGACGAGGACGCGGTGAAGGAGGCAACGCCCCCTGAACCTGTAGCCGCCGTGGCACCGAGCACCAAGCCACCCGCCGAAGGAGAAACGCACACCGAAACCCCGGACATTCCGGGCAATCAAATTGCCACGGACAGTGCGGGCGTGGCCGAAGCACCACTTTTGTCGGAGGATAGACAGAAAAGCAGGAAGAAGAAGATGATGATATGACAGGTGTCCTTTCTGGTTCTTCAAAGAGTGCAAGGGATTCTGTCGAGGGAAAACAGGCCAGCACCGCCGAGCCGAGCGGTGACGAACCGCCGGCGAAGGCTCCTACGCAATTTTGACGGGCGTCGGTGAAAGTGAAACCTAACATCAACGCGGAGTGGTCCAGGAAGCCACCGGACACTTAACGTGAAGCCCATTTTGCGTCCCTGCAATGTTAACAATGCCCACTGATGTTCTCCGCGCAGTGCAGCGCAACGAACAGCCGTCTCCGGGGAATGTTGAGCAGCTACTACGGACAAGGGCACGGCAACACACGGTATCCGCCGTCGCTACACTGGAGCCTAGGGTTCGTTGAGCTGGTCTTTGTATTTTGCTCGTGGAGTGCTTCAATTCGATGTAATGGCTACCTTAAATAGGCCGCTTCGCATTTCTACGTTAAACGTAAGAGGGCTTGGGGCTAGGCGCAAGCAATATCAGCTGCGAAGGATTATGGACAAAGAAATAGATATAATGGCCATTCAAGAAACAAAAATCGAAAGTGAAGGCAGCATCGAGAGCATGATAAGGCCTTTTAGTGGTCGTTACAGCATTTGTGTGAGTCATTCTGTGGGAACTTCTGGGGGGTTGTATTTTGGTTGGAAATTCAGTTGTTATTCGTGTACGAACAGTTATTTCGAGCGAAACTGGCAGGCTTGTGTGTTGTGATTTCAACTACTGTGGAGTATATTTTCGTGCAGTGTGTATCTATGCACCAAATGTTACATGGGATAGGACGTTTTTTTTGAAGGGTTGTCTGATTATTTACAGCAGCAAGAAAGGGTAATTTTATTGAACGACTTCAATTGTGTGTGTGAACGAAGAGACAGAAATGTGTCGCCGCGAACAAATGATCAGAGTGCAAGGGTCCTTACAGAAGTTCTTGAAGACTGCGAACTAGCCGATGTAGCACACTGTGCGGTGAACAGAAGTGCTTTAAAATTCACGCACTTTCAGGGCACGAGCCATGCGCGGCTGGACCGTGCATACGTATCTTTCGAGCTCGCTGCGGCGTGCAAGAACTACGTGGTGTCTCTTTTAGTGACCACTGCCTGGTTTCATTTTTGTTGGGGGAAAGGAGGGAGGATTGTAAGAAGTTCAGCTGTGAACTTTGGAAATTTAATGTAGAATTATTGCAAGACACCATATTCACGGATAGGGTCCAGGAAATTGCAGCAAAACAAGCAAACGATGAAATCAGCAGCTGGCGGGAAAGGTGGGAGGTATTCAAACAGAAATGCAAAATGGTAGCGATACACAGGGGACAGTGCTTAAACGGCAAGAGAGGGAAGCGGAAAACCAACTCAGAAATAATCTGCAACACATGTTAAAACTCGAAAGTGAAATGCCTAGGGCATACAAAGAAGATATTAGAACCATTAAAAATAAGCTGGAAGCCATCGATATAGAAAGATATCGGGGAGCGACCGTGAGGGCGAGGGCCGAAGTGTTTTTGGCCGGCGAAGCGCCAACAAAGCGAGCGATAAAAGACGAAGCACGGTACGCGAGAGGCAATGGTAACAGTGACAAAGAGAACATAAAAAGTGTGTTTCAAGAACATTACACAGATTTGTTTAGCCCCACAGTTCCAAAACCTGATGAGAGACTTTCTTCCAGCCATGCCAAGGTTGGGAGATGATCTGAGGGAGGAGTTAGAACGAGCGATATCGCTTGGCGAAATTCAGACGGCAATATCGGAGTTAAAAGTAGGGAAGGAACCGGGACCTGACGGGCTTGGTGCGGAGTTTTATAAAAGGTTTTCAGACATAGTAACTTCGTTTTTATTTATGGGCTTTCGCGAGGCGTACGAGTCCACGGTATTTCCGCGGTCGTTTGGTCGCACACACACCGTACTCATACCCAAATCGGAAGACCGTGTTAAACTTCAGTCGGTTTCTGGGTACCGGCCGATTACATTGGCCAATGTAGATTATAAAACTCTTATGAAGATCTTAGCGCAACGATTGCAGAGTGTTATAACAAGTGTAGTAGGGCCGCATCAGACCTGTGGTATAAAGGGGATGAGTATAGTAACAAATGTTCAGGTTGCGCGCAGTGTGCTGGAGTGTTGTAATATGCTTTTTAAAAGGGTCGCTATGTTTCAAATTGATTTCGAGAAAGCGTTCGACCGAGTGTGCCATGAGATTATTTTTTGTATTTTGGAGCATACAAATGTTGGGGATGTGATCATACAGGGAGTGCGTATGGCGTACTCTCACTGCTGCACGCAACTTATAATCAACAAGAATGTCACGGGAAGTATCCCTGTACTGTCTTCTGTGCGACAAGGATGTCCAGCATCTCCTCTTCTGTTTGCAATTTATTTGAAACCTTTTTGTTTAAGAATAATTAATGACAGTGGAGTACGTGGTTTTCATTTACACACTAGCGAAGTGAAGTTACTAACATACGCGGATGATGTGGCGGTTTTTTGTGAAAACGAGGATAGTGTAAGCGCAGCCATATCGACGGCAAAGGAATTTTGTAGTCTTACTAACAGCTGTGTTAATTGGGCCAAGTGTGCGGGCTTTTTTTTTCACGGGGAGTGGGGGTCAACACCTTCTGTATTTGAAAACGTGTCTTGGTCGCGTACAGCAGCGCTTTATCTCGGAGTTCTGCCGGATCACTATCAGGATAGCGGCGAGTACTGGGAATCCGAGACAGCGAAGCTGCGCGAAAAAAACAACGAAGTGGGGCGGTCGCGCATTGTCTGTTTTCGCACGAGCCACGGTATGCAACCTGTTTCTTTTCGCAAAGCTATGGTATGTGTTGCAGGTGCTTCATTGTTCACGAGTCCACGTACAGCGAATGCATAGAGTATTCGCAGTCTTTATCTGGTCATCGGTGTGGGAGCGTTCCAGTCGGAGTAATCTTTTTCGTCGAGTAAGGCATAGGGGTGTTGGCCTGTGTCATGTATTTGTTCGCCAGCTTGTAAACCGGTTTATGTTTCTCCGTGATACACATGATCCATTTCTTCGCACTTTAATGGAGATTACACTAGTAAATGCGTTGCCTAAGTATATTGCTTCTTCTGTAAGTGATATATGTGGTGCCGTGAAAGGATATATGAAGGAAGTGGTTGAGTCCTTCCGTTTTCTTACTGTGAGATTTTCAGTAGAATATTTAGCCAGTGTTTCGAGAAAAAACCTTACAAATATATTTGAGGGAGAGGCTGTTCCCCATACCACGTTATCGTGAAATGTTTAGTTCTGGTCCTGGGCAGGATGTGTTATCCCGTGTGAAAAAATGGCAGTCCCAGCATCCGTGAACACTTTCTTTTTCAAGTTACACACAGGAACGCTAACACTTAAAACATGGATGGAGGAGAAGGGGCTGTCTAATATGTGTACGCTGTGTGCGAAAGCCGAAACAGTGGAGCATGTTTTTGCGGAGTGCTGGGACGCCGTATTTTTTTGGGACGTCTTACAGAGAACGTTAAAGAAAGACCTGCCCATTTCAGCGCATGGCATTCGGTTCCTTCCGGTTGAGCGCGAAGATGAAGTCCCGTATGATTTGATCATGGCGCTAGGGTTAGATGCCATTTGGAGGTCCAGAATGGCTGTGCGACATGCGGACCCGAATGCGCTCACTGTAAGCAAGTATTTTGCTCTATTTCCCCTTCCCCCACTTGACGTAGAGTCTTCCTGCCACAATAAAGGCTACCTCCTCCTCCTCCTCAAAATGTCAGGCTTTTGTATGAAGTGTACAAGTTACAGGACCCCGAACGTGAATGGCTTCCTGTTTTGGAAGAGCTGTCTACATTTAATGTTTATTTTAAGTCCTTCCGTCAGCCAAAGTTTCGCAGGCGGTTTTTATTTGATCCGTGAGTTGTATTATGGGTGTGCAAAAGGTAATAACAAAAAGCTTATTATGTATACCAGTCAACACCAGTTCTTGTTTCGCGTCGCATTTATGCAGTCTTGAAAGGCTTTCTCAGGGCAAGGTCAATCACGGTATTACTTCTTTCTTTTATTTTAAAGCCATCACAAAAAATATTGAGTGCTTAAAACGAATCATTCCTGATATCAATGGATAACTCGTCCAGCTGCATGTTGGAAGTTTTGTATGT
Organism: Haemaphysalis longicornis; assembly: GCF_048455015.1. Classification (NCBI taxonomy): domain Eukaryota; kingdom Metazoa; phylum Arthropoda; class Arachnida; order Ixodida; family Ixodidae; genus Haemaphysalis; species Haemaphysalis longicornis. The sequence continues at coordinate 30,371,328 of NW_027526335.1, forward strand.
CTGAAAATTCTACACAATTTAGCACGAAAGTGTTTTATTTCGGGCTATACGAAGATTTCCATTACGTCATATCCGTCAAGGAAATGACGCGAGTACAACGAAGCCAGCGGCCTGTAAAGGGTGCACCCCTGCACACAGAGTCTTCTTGCGGGTAAGCAACCTTTTGTACTAAAGAAGACGTTATACTTAGGGTTGTTCAGGTTCGGATTTGATATTTTAACACAAAAGTGTTTTATGCCATGATACATCCAGATTTCACTGACGTCATATCCGTCACGGAAATGACGCCAGTACACCTCTGCCAAAGCGACCCGCCAGCAGGACGTCGCTCGCCAAGCACCCCCAGAAGACAGCGGCCGACCCACATATCATGCTCAGCTGCAGATTTCACTGCAAATTTCACTTTCGTGTTGTACGGATTCCTATCACATCAACCACGGTTTTTTCAGTACATGAAGTCAATTCTAGGCTATTTTGTGGGTACAGTTTTAAGTGAGTGTACGATAATTCCTTTTGTAGAGTTGGGTGCGCCCACAATGAATGGATTAAATCGAAACATAAAAGAAGGAGTACTGTGATATTAACAAAATATTGTTCTCAGTCAGTTCTTTGATTATCATCGACTGATGATCATACATGAAATGTTCTATTGTATACATTCTTGTTGTAACACAAAATGAAATAAATTCAAATTCAAATAAAATGCAGCAACAACACGGCAAAATAAAGACACAGGTGAGAGTGACAAACATAAAAAAATGTGCGGCCCGATCTGTGCTATGTGTTTCCCCTTTTTCTTCTGTGCTACTGTAACGGGTTTGAACGGTGCTTACTTCAGCAAATAAATGCAACTACTGATAAGAAACATACAATTAAGGCATGTCTAACGCGCAAGCGCAAAAATGGTTGAACACGAAATTGTATTTGAACTAAATTCTTAACTCTCATCACAACGCCTTATGCGGCGGATTCAAGCTTGATCGATTGCAGCTGTTAGATTGCTTGGAAAACCAATTATTAATCTGCTCATTCAGAGAACTGCGTTAATACCAGCCCAAAAGCTTGATGGAGAAAATACATTGTATTAAAATTTGTTCTTTGTTTACCTTAGGTAAAACGCGAAGCCCGTTTTCTTCTTCCTACGAGGCTTTACTTACTTTTGCGCCCACCTTCGCTTTTAAATCCTTGTCGTTATCAGCGAATTCCCGCCTAAGAGGATTACGACGCCTGAAAAATATTACAGTTCAATTTACTGGAGATTCGCACTGCCCTTCCGGTGATCGACGTGTCGGGCTTAATCGCGATGAAATGTAAATATTTTTCGAAAAGAAATATGGTACGACGGCTCCCACATTTGCGCGTATACTGTATGTTCTTTACAGTCGTGTTTATGCAATATGAAGCCCAGTAAAGTAGCAAAACACCACTGGGAAATAGGGTGTCGAACTAAAAAAAGTTCGGTTGGGTAAACGGAAAGTATGTGCTTTTGCGAAATTATTTTTTTTCTCGACGGTTCGCGTATTACCACTTTGAGGAGTCTTTAATTTGGAAGTAATGTTTAATGTTTACTTTTTTTTCTGTTTGTGTTATTCACGAGAGTGCAGTTTTGAACCTGCGATAGGAAAATACGCATTTCAAGGTTCATCTTCCTCGGTAAATACAATCTTCGGAACCAACAAAACATTTTTGCAAGACTGGTGCGTGGCTTCCTCTTCAGATTGAACGCTAGAGATTTTATTACAAAAAGAAAAAAAAGAGTACTCAGAATACCACCTTGTTATGCACACAAGAATATGATTCAGTATTCAAAAATAAACTGGTTCAAGTTTCTCGTATCTGCTGAAGAATTAACTTATTTTTAATTATTTCAAACGCACCCTAAAATGTTTATTCTTAAATGCTGAATCATATAACGTTCGCACCAATGGCGAGGTGCAATTTCGTGTATTTCTTATCATTACTTGTTCTGCTATTGTTTACTCTTATTTCTCGAAAACGGTTTCTTACAGCACTGCATTGACAGCAAAATATGCCCATTTGTTCTTTCTTGATTGCAGCTACATTGCATCGTATATTTAGTCTATTTTAATATTTTTCGCCGTACTGAGTCAGTTATATTTGCTTATATTTTATGCTGCTTAGGTTCTTTAAAGATCGGTTCAAATTTTTAGGCCACTTGCTTTGCTGAACATTCTCTGCTGTTGTATTGTCTAATACTATCGCTAGATATTTACGACTTATCCTTTTCAGCTATCCTGTTCTCTTTCAGTCTGGGCCTGCAGTAATGATTTTGGAATGCGAGTTTTTCTATTCGAACTGATGTATTGGTTATTGAATTCTCTCATACCTGAATCTGAGTTACGGAACTACATGCATTTATTTAAGCCGCATTCTCCGTTTCTGCCACCCAACAATTAATTGAGCGCAGTCTCCACCACTGTAGGACCCTCATCCGTCTATATCTGCGTGATAACGTCGGTAAGAATGAGTAAAATTTGAATTTGAAAAAAAGATGCAAGTGAAGGAGGTGAGAAAAGCAGAGGGAGGGAACGAGAGGAGGGAGGGGACGAAAACCAGGGTTGGATGAATGAAGAATGGTGTGAAGGCAGAGAGGAGGGAGAAGTGGTGGAGGTAGATGTAGTGTAGAATTGTGGAGGATGAAGGGCAAGTGGAGGTGATAGGAGAGAGTGAGAAAGAGAGGAAGGAGATATCAGAAGGGTTGCATTGTGCGAGACGGGTATGGGGAGGAGGAAGCACTTGAGGGGGCTGCGCAGTGGGGGAGAATTACAGAAAAAAAGAGATGATGGAGAGAGATCAAGAGGGAAAGCGAGAGGTAAGAAATAGAGAGAGGGAGAGGGGAGGAGGAGGAGGATTACGCGACGTAGACATTGTCGTGTTTCGTCGTCACTTTGAGTGAAGGCAGCACATGCGTGAGGAAATGTTTTATATGAATCTCAGTTACTCCTCTTGTATATATGTTCCTGAGAAGTATGAATGTGAGATAGCAGCATCGATTAGCCTTTAAATCATACCGCACACCTCAACAAGCAATTTAGCACCGTCTGACGAAAAAAAAACATTCTTAACATCCGAAGCCCTTTCCCCAATAAAACGGCCCAACTTCGCATTTTGTGATCAAACCTATTTTTCACGAAGGAAAGGCTCAGCATTTCTGCTCCCTATATACGCTAAATCATAACTTTTCTTTCCTTTGTGTACTATGAAAACCCAAAATGCATGGCTCTTCTGGGAGGAAAAATGTCTTAAGGCTCTAACAAATATTACTGCCTCCACAATAACCTTGCGAGACCGAGGCATGTATAGTGTTCGAGTCGCGTGTCTTGACAAGAACTTACAACATGAGCGTCAAATTATGGGTACATTGAGACAGAAAACAGTGACTCCCACGAGCGCGTATAAAGTTGGCTTTACCGTGCGCTTCCTGGAGCAGCCCTGGATTCGCCGATCTTTCGCACGCCACTGCTTTGCTACCATATGAATACTTGCGACAAGGCACTGTACGTTTGCTTCAGCGTGCGCAGTATACATCCGAGTGGAACGTGATATTTAGTGCCAGTGCAAACCCTCCGTAGAAACAACAGGAGATGTAACGATGCGCCGCCCAGCAAGCACCCAATAGAAATACGAGATGTGTGTTTTCTCTCACAGAAGCCCATCGAGTTTTGATGGTCTTACGAAGAAAAAAAACGAGCGATGCCTGTGATTCTCTCAGGCACTTACATACTTTACGATCGTCGCCCGATGCTGGTGCTTGCTTTTACGTTTGTGGGGATCCCGGGGGCATAAACGTCCCTCCCCTCGCTTTCCAGCCGTGGTTTGGCGATGCGGCCGGTGATTCCGTTCACCGAACGTGGCGGGAGGCACTAGACGTTCGTGCTATACAAAAAGTGAAAGTGAAAGCGTTCACGTCTACGCATGATCAATGGGGCTTAGAACAAAGGCCGTCTGAGTTTACAACCCAAGAGTCGTGTTGGGTACGATCGGCAGCTATGTGCGGGGGAGTTTCTGCGTGGCCTCGGATCGGCCAATAAAAGGTTTGGGTTGCGTTGTTTCTCAAAGTATCTTTCGCGCCCGTGGTTCATGCCGAGCGATTTGTGAGAAGGGCACTGAAGCGCTTATGAGAAGGCTGACTCTTGATCGAGTAGAAAGACATGCCACAATTTTTTCACCGTGCACATGTTTAGGAGCCACGTTTAGCGTAAAATGGGTTCGACATAGCCATACTTTAACCGCTGTCGCTGTAGAACGCATGTCAATCATTGTGTATGTGAACCCCACTTTAACAAACTTTCCTGATTAACGGACACTTCCGAACTTGCGTGCCGATGACCTATAGCGATAATGCAAAGTTCAGTACTAAAATGTAGGGAAATAGAACAGTTAGTAGTAACTATCATTATTTATTTACCCATCTACACGTTAGCTGTGCTACACTGCTACAAATTCGCTTTTAGAAATACAGGAAATACAGGAACTCTTAAATTTCACCTGCATTCTTAACGGCGAGCGAAGCGGTGGCTTAGTAGAGATACGGCGCGTAAATCGAGCACATTGCACCGGCTCCTCGTGTGAGGCTTGTAAACCAAGCAAGTTTTTCGGCTCCAATCCTCAGCCACGCATACCAAGGGCAGCCTTGGCGATGGAGATTACGGAAATATTGCAGTGGCGAAAGGGGCGGTCGTCGTGCATCGTCTGCTCCGAGTAGCAACTGGACTGCACATACTGTTTTGAAATGTGTAGTTTTAAAGCGAGATATTTCTTAATGGCATCCATAATGTCATGTCAAAAAACAACCTCATTTACCCAGAGAACGGTTGGTCCACCGAAAATCTCTCTCAAGATCTCTGGACTCCCAGCGCGTGCGTTAAACCGGGTTTCCGTCGTGTCAAAACTGTTACTTCAAAATTTCGAAAAAAGAAGGGCTCTAGTCAAGAAAATACACACATTTATCATTAAGAAGGAGTACAACAGTACACATTTATCTAATAAACCACGTATCGGTATAAGTTTAGGTCGTTCGTAGATGCGCTTTCTTAGTGCGCGAAAAATCGTCGCACGGCTTTATTCTTCGTGTGAGCTGTGAAACTTGAAAGTTTGGCGATGGATTGGACGCACTTTTAGGGAAGGTTGGACGCACTTTTAGAGATGTTTTTGACGCACGTTTACCGCAGGTTTGATGTTGGCAAGCTTTCGCGCGTCTCTCAACTTTATTGGGAAGGGATGGTAATTTTTTTCTACCCTTTGCTTTACGCTGTTTTGCAGCTTCACCACGGTGCTTCAAAATGTCCCACGCAAATATCACCGCTCGTCCTATCACCACCCGAGAGAGAGAGAGAGAGAGAGAGAGAGAGAGAGAGAGAGAGAGAGAGAGAGAGAGAGAGAGAGAGAGGGATTTTCAATGAAGTGAAACACAGAGACGTCAACCTGATCGTATAGGCTCTGGCCTGCTACTCTGGCTGCGTTTCAATTCGCGGGCAACTTGGTAGACAGGTAACGAAGCAGTCAGATTAGACGTCTAAAGGAAGCAGAATTGGAACGGCGCAGCCGTCACCAACGCAGACGGCAACTTTGTAGCAGACATGTTGAGTAACCGGAGCCACAGGTTTCGTACGTAATATCACCGTTATTATTAAAAACATTACGTAATTTAAAAAATAAACAGAACCATCTTCACCGCTAGTAAATTATACTAAATATTTCAAGAAAATAACAAGCCAGTTTGTTACGACATTAATACGGGAAAAGGTGGCGCTGGCGTCACTTATCAGTTTAGACAGGAAGGTATCCTGCATCGCTGCAGACTTTCGATGTCGTCTTCTTGAAGCAGTCTACGTTGACTGCTTCGCTCGAATTGGAACGGGGCTTAACATGGCAGGCTGTATGCAAAGACGGCAACGACGCCGTCTAAAGGAGAAATCAGAACGCCCCCCCTGTGGGAGGAAGGGGATGGAGGATAGCATAGATAGGCTGCGTTCCAATTCGCCTGAAACTTGGTAAACAGGTTACGAAGCAGTTTAATTAGACGTCTAAATGAAGCAGAATCGGAACGCCGCAGCGGTCACCAACGCAGACAACTTTGTGGCAGACATGTTGAGATACGGAAGCTGCAAGTTTCGTGAATAGAATTACCGTTATTATTACAAACATTATGTGATTTAAGAACTAAACAAAAAACATTTTCACCAGTAGTAAATTACACTAAGTATTCCAATAAAACAACAACTTAATTTGTCGCAAAGTTAGTACACAAAAAGGTGGCGCTGGCGTCACTTTGTTGTTTAGACAGGAAGGTAGCCTGCATCGCTGCCCACTGTGATGCCGTCCTCTCGAAGCCGTCTTCGTTGACTACTTGGTTCGAATTGGAACGGGGCTTAACATGGCGGACTGTCCGCGAAGATGGAAACGAAGCCATCTTAAAGGGGAAATTGGAACGCACCCATAGATGCAATGGAGAAAGCCGACTGAAGGGCTGTGGGGTATCGTAGGCTAAGTAAGCTCAAAATATGAATGACTATGCCGTCAGCTATTTTGTAATGATGCCGTCAAAATATTCTACAGAAATTGTTGTGACTAACGCGAGGCTAAAACACTGCACATATAAAGCTGAACGTATTGATTGCAGTAGTTTAGAATGATCTCGCAGTTCTGTGTTCGTCGTCGTCTTAAACGTTTGTCCTCGCAGCCTTCATTATTGTTCAGGGCTCGAACCAGGGATGCTGGGGATTTTGAGTCTGTATTCCAAATTTAGATACTTCCGGAGTGTCCTTTTTAAGTTCTCTCCTTGCTTGGCTCCGTGTAATGAGTCCCACTCCTCGTATAGACTCACTGGGTATCATTATTTCCCTTGTACGAGTGCGTCAGCGTATTAAGTGCAAGAGCAACAAAAGACAATGGAGATAACACAATACGAAAGTGACTATAATTAGTAAGCTGCACGACAGAGAAGAAAGTCCGGCCTTTCCTGGGGCGTAGATTGCCGCAGATAGAAGCCGTATGTCGCTCTCAGGCAGGAATTAGTGGCTCGTAGTGGCTGCTGTGTCCCCCCTTTTTGTCTCCCGGGTGCTCCTGCATCGTGTTCGCTAGCATGGCCGAGGACAGCACAAAGTAAGCCTTCTTCCCGAGAAGCGGACCAGTGCTACTGGCCGAACCTGCGCCCCGGGCCACCAGAACCAATTACGAGCCGGCGCTAATTGACCGCGAACAATCTGCTGTGTTAGGCCCTGATTAGGTGCACTCGGCGGTTGTGTTTCCGGCTCGAGCGAGTACGTTACCCTACTTTGGCACTAAGACACTGCAATATACTCACTGCTGGCCCAGCTTACGTCAACGAACATCTCTGTGCGCATTTAAAAGGCTGTTTGGCGTGGGACTTTTAGAAAACGAAGCATGATCATAAGTGGAAATCGGTGGGGGGGCACAACGGTAAATATTCCCGCACAGAAGTCATGGCGCCGTAACGATAGACATTTCCCGGGAAGCCCACTTTGTAAATATACTTAACCGTTTGTTGGCAGGTTCTACCGCATACACAGGGACGAAACCAACTAGCGCATTCATCAGCGCCGATGGTCACGGGACCAGATATGCTACGTGAGTGGAGCTACCCGAATGATTACGTATGACAGTTTTTTTATGTCGTGCTTTTTCTATCTTTTTTTTTAAATACAGGGTTCGCTGTTTTTGTTTTGTTTCCGAAACGGCAAATATACTGTGGATTCGGGAAGAAACGTTTATATGCATGCGTCTTGCTTTAAGTGTGCCCAAGGTTTCGCTTGTGCTCAACAACGTTGACATACATGAACCGTGACATCAGCGCTAGTAAATGAAAAGTAGTGTTTTTTTCTTGCAATAGTATCGTTATCCTTGAACTGGAATCGGTTTAAAAAATCATCATGCAAGCAAATAAACGCAAAAAAACTGTTGTAGTCTCGGCAAGATATATATCCCATGTATGGGTTCACTGCTTTTGTCATTCTTTGGCACATGTTCCACTACGTTATCACGGAAAGGTGCCGCCACGAATTGAGATGTCTGCAAACTTCTTAAAGGAGCCATGAAGAGAAAATGCAAGTTGGTTTTATTCGAAAGATTTCGTGTTTTATAGTGCCCCCAGCGCTTGTCCGGATACAAACGGTGCTTTATTCACTGAGAAATTAAACAATTTAGGTTAAAATTTTGATTTTCCCGCTCAATCGTGCGTTTTCGTGGTCCCAAGTGACATCACTGAAACCGACCGCTCTGCAGCCTAGAGTACCTTCATTCACGCATCCGCCGTACAGGGTAGAGACACGTATACGCTGGCGCCGCCATTTTCGGTTGCTCGCTCGCCGCCGAAGCAAGTCATTGTGTCAAAACCGCGCTAAAATTATCGCCGCAACGCGGTTTACTGAAGAAGTTTGAATCATATTGTCTGTTTCGCGTTGCTAGGTCTCGTGGGAAACGAAAAGAATAACGCGTTGAGCCCGTTGGCCCAATTGCGGCGGCACGGGACCGTTCAAAGGTTGTCTCCACCCTGTACAGCGGTGTTGGTTTGTTCCCGCGTTTCTTTACGTTCCGTAACCTAGATGGCGCCACCATACCGTGGCAAGCGTTTGGTTTGTTTTTGCCCGCATTTAAACCTGGCTTGTTTTTGTTCTGGGAAAAAATATTCGTTCCCTAAAACAGTGCTCGCTCGACAAATGGGGTCACGTAAGACACCGTTGCTTGCGTCAATCGGCCAGTGTCGTCTGAGACAACCCCAAGCCCCGTAGTGCTGTGCAGCGAAACCAAGCATGCTGTGCGCAGTACGAACAGCAGAACGCATCAGTACTTCTATGTTTACATGTGCTTTCGTAATTTCCACTGTTTGTCCCATCATTCTTATTGCTTTGTAAAGAATGTGCCCTAAATTTAAGCGCAAATCGCTCGTTCGTCTAGTTTGTAAGTTCTACCTAATTTACGTCTGCTTCTGCCAGCCTCCGCCAATCGCAGAGCTTAGCTCATGTGACCACATAGGTTCTGTTGCGGGAAATGAGCTGGTGGGTCGCATGACCATTCCCGTTTTTCCTAATTATGTAGCTTATTTGAGCGAAGTTTACGTTAAAAGTGGTGTCAGTATGTGTCACCCGCTTCCTTTAAATTAGGGTGCACTGTCAGAAGATATGGGGAGTCGACTCAAGAGAGCCAACAAACCCCACCGAATCTACAGGGCACAGGTGACAAAGGGGGTGGCCGTCTGATGTGCGGCTTTCGCCGACTAGAGCGGCAAGAATGAGCAAGAGCCTTGAACGAACAAACAACACAAAGACTTATATTTAGACAGGCAAGTTACATACACAAGCACGAGGTAACAGATCGATAATGACAGACAACCCAGTTGGAATTCTAATACAAGAAACAGTTCAAAATTCGACAAAATGATACAAACAGGAGCGTTAACAAATGAATATTACGAATCGGAGCAGTTAACTAAAAGAAACGAACAGTTCGATGCTTATGAGAGACAGAGTCCCAGCATATTCACCGACCGGGCCGGACGATGCACCGCTGTCGGAGGCGTTTCGGCTACCTTGGAAGCGTGGCTTCGCTGTAGGCCAGGCCGTCCGAGACGATCACGGTGATTCGAGGCCCGGGAGCACGTTGGAGTCCTCCAGGGCGCGGGTCGCCGATGGTGTGATGTACTAACTGGCAGGTGCAGTTGTCAATCACGACGTCCAAACGTAGCTGGTTTGCTTAGGCGCGGCTTCTCTTTTTATAGGCGCGCCGGTTCGGAGAGGAAGAGCACAACACACAACGCGCCCGCCGCCGTCAGTGAATAACTTCCCTCTTCTCCCTTCTAGAATCATCGACGCTCTTAAGCCCTGGCAAGGCCACGCGCACCTCCTCGAAAGTACTGGAAGCTTCGACGAAACCGGAGCGGCGGAGGTTTTATTTTTGTTGTTTTCTGGCCGGCCAGCCGGCGGGTGATCGTATTACCGCCTCTTCGTTCGAGAAACCTCCAGCCTTGTCTCGGGCGAATAGAACCGAACTGAATGAATCGAACGACTGCAAGAAGAATTAGACGCTGTACAATAAAATGAAAACTTTATAAGGCTCTTTTAGACGTCGGACGCTCGAGTTTGTGACAGTATGATTCTAACGAGACAATCTTTTGAATGAACCAAACTTGTGTTTTCTCTTCATGGCTCCTTTAAACGATGAGAGGCGATTACACCAGCACCAAAAGTTAGTTCCCCGCACATAAAAAAATGTTGCTTCTTGACTTTTTTTAGACGGGTACACGGCACGACTCAAATCCGCCCGTTTAGCTGAGCAGCTGCAGGTTCGCGCTTTCACTTCCTGTTGTGACTTGCATCGTGCCTTCCCGTATTAGCTAATGAGCCGCTGACTTGCTAAAATCGCAACCACGTCGGCCCAACCACCAACTCAGTCGAGCAAAGGTAACAAAAAAAAAAAAACGAAAGCCGAAGCGTGAAGTGCGCACACTATTATTAGCATTAACCGAATCGCCTAATGACCGACGTAGCACAGGAAGTCAGGGTACCTCATTTCCCCTCAAATGTGCGCTTCATTCGTTCTGCAGTCACGCCGCTTTTATTCTCGTCTTATTTTCTTCAAACGCTCAGTTGCAGTGCACAAATAATTGTTTGAGCAGTTTATTTGGCGAGTCCGCGGCACGAGGGAGGCCAGAGAGAATGGAAAACGTCGGCTTTTATTTTATAGGTGCTACATAAATCTCGTATCATTTATATATTTCACGCTAGCGGACAGAGCAGGCAGTAAAAAAAGACGTGACAAATTTCTAACAAAATAATTAGGAAAGTACCCCGCTAATTTCTTCCTTAGAGTAGTTCTGTTTAAGGGTGCACTAGAAATTTCATTGAAACAGTGGCACCCTTCTTTTACTAATTGACTGAATTGATGTGAGTTTTTTTCTGCACTAATATAATACTATAAGAATGCATGTCACGTACCATGACATATATGTTGGGCCTTTTGGTGGTTAACAAATGTAAAAAAAGGTGCTTGAATCCTCTCCATCCGGTATTCCCAGCTAATTTGGGCAAATAGGTGCGCATGCTCCCGCCCACGCAGACACAAAAAAACATTACCGTCAAGAGTAAAAATCGCGGTGACTGCAACTGCGGCGAATATTGTTTACCCCTGGCTGCGCGGTGAATGTCGTTTTCACTTACTGCCGTAATTTCTTAATTACTTGTGCCACTTTGTCCCAAAAAACGCCCCTTACTGCTTGCACCGCGCCAACCTCTTCTGTTTTAAATGAGTGACGCTATAAAAAAGAAAACAGAAAAGAAAGTCGACACATACTTGAAATTATAAGCAGATAGCCATCAGTGCGTGCCTAGTTAGAGATGGACTCAGGAATGTCGAGCGCTGACTATGCATTCTACGTTCCTGGTGGAACGCAAGAATGTGACTGCCGCCTTGTAGGCTTAACCAGCGTGCAGTAAGCGTTATGCTGGCTCTCTTTTTATGCGGATTCAACGCGGAAAGCCGTTGGTACGTCTGTAACGCTTGACGTGTCACCCTTTCTCTGCATGAAAGAATGTGATTAATAAAAGCCCCTTGGGTATTCATATATTCGGATAAGAGCGTCTGTACTGCCCTAAGAAACTGTCTTAACAGCAATGCATTTGTTTACTGTGGTGAAGCATACTCCAAAAGAAGTAGATGTCCAGCGCTCTGAAAGTGCAAGGTGGTCTTACGAAGGTATTTAATAAAAGGTGCTATGGTCTTCCCCATTGGTATCAGACGCCTTTCATTTGCTTTAAAAGCAAAGTTTTCTCAGCAATGCATTTGTGCACTGTAGGAAAGCCGACTTCACGCGATGGTTTTATAGGTATGGATGTCGCGTTATTATATTGCACATAAAAAAGTCTTGCTAGCAACGTTTTTGTGTGCAACTGGGAGCCCACGTAAAAGGGGCTCAGTTATCCGACAATCCCACTTGGTGGTTGCAGCAGTTTTTTAAATGCAAATTTCAGGATAGGAGAGGGTGGACGTCAATGGGAGAGGCCTTCGTACTTCAGTAGACCAAAATAGGCCGTTAATGATTATGATTATGACAAACCCTGTATGAACCTTGACTTCTGTGATGCTCTAAAATGCCAGAAATAAGGCCAGAAATAAACCATAGCCCTCCATCACGGTTGTTTGGTTTGTAGCCGCTGTGTAATGTGGCGGGAAAAATGCCAACATTTAAAAATAAACTGCACATGTTCACCGCCTGTGTCGTCATTATCAGGACGAGGCCCCGCCTCTTGTGCAGACTATGTGTATGCGCAGAAGACTGCGCACCTATTTCTTTGTACCTGTCTACTCCGTCATATCGTTCTTTTCTTGCGTGTATGATACTGCGCGCGTGAGAAACAAACATGCTGTTATGCTTCTTATTTAGTTTTGCATTTCTGCACTGTTTTTGCTTGCAATCGCCTGGTCATTCTGCAGCTTGTGCCTAACTCGGATTACTTATTATGTTTTGTCTGTATAGATTTTTCCTTTTTGTACGTATTACAATGTACACCCACTCCTGCCGAGGGCCTTTTGTAAGGCTGGCAGTATTCCTGAAATAAATAATAAATAATCATGTAATCGTGTTCAATGACATCTCCACACTTGCTTTGCTTAAAACGAGTAGGGCCTGGAAATTGCGTCTGTGACATGACTGGCTGAACTTTTCGCTTGTGTGCCACCCAATCAGGGCACCTTAATTATGTATGCTCCGATAAACTCCCGTCAGGTCCAGGGAAGGTGTATGCGATGCGAAAAACCAACCAAGTCAGTCGCTATATGAAGGGAAGCAATTTTCTGCTCGTATAGCATTCCCTACATTTGTGCATGGCAGGCGAGAGAGAGAGAGAGAGAGAGAGAGAGAGAGAGAGAGAGAGAGAGAGAGAGAGAGAGAGAGAGAGAGAGAGAGAGAGAGAGAGAGAGAGAGAGAGAGAGAGAGAGAGAGAGAGAGAGAGAGAGAGAGAGAGAGAGAGAGAGAGAACGATCTATAATGCAGTCTGGCGATGTTAGCCGGGCTAAAATGCTTAGCTTGCTACACCAGTTGATGACATGGTGAAGATGATGGCGATGATGTTCAAGAACTAGATGCGCACAGAGACGGCGACTTATTCACTGCGACTGGTCTAGACCTGTGAGTTGCAGGTACTCTATGAGAGCTTTTGTAGCCCGCAAAGCACGTTTGGGACAAGGTCCATAGTCCTAAAACGTCCTTTAGCTGAATGTCCACGGAAAGCGGGTCTACAAAAGACACTGCGAGGGACACTCTTTGAGCACCGAAGAACAAGGCGACTCTATTAACCGTAGCAAACACTCGTTTCTACACTATAATTTGGGAGAATACCTGGCGTATTGCTAATAAACGTGTATTATAAATTATCAGGTGATTGGGTAGAGAAGCAAAAATAATTTACTTTAAAAGAATTGTCGCAGCTGACACTACTGGTGCAAGGTTGAAGAAACAGCAGAGCTGGAGGCCACTCTCCCTTCGTCGCAGACCCGGCTGTTGCACCTCACATGAACTTTCAAACTTGCCTTTGATAGTTCTTTATTACTGCCAGTTCCGGATCGTTTTAGAAACTCCGCTGCCTTTTATATCTCTCCCAAAGTGGACCGCGTTAGCACGCGCTTGAACCCACGGCAACCGGCTTCGCGAACTGTAGCGCGAAGCAGGCGTCTACTCCCCCCCCCCCTTCCCCTTCATGCGAACGCACGTGAACTGACGAGGAAAACAGCACGCGAGAGATCACCCCACGAACGCTGGGCAGAGTGTTCTCAAAGGTCGCCTTTGCCGACTCCAGGAGCTCCTCACTTCGCGCACACTGACGTGCGCCTGGTATTTTTCCTTGTTTTTTAACACGAAAACGTTTTATGCCCGGGTACACCAAGATCTGACCGGCGTCGTGTCCGTCACGGAACTGACGTCGCCGGAAAAAGTTCCATTGAAGCGGCTGCGCCCAGATTCGAGCCACGAACTCTCTGGCCGCAAAGGGAAGTGCCCAGCGCTCTGCCCACTGCGCAACGAATTCAAGCGCAAGAAGGTCTACGAACGCGCCCTATATCTTTCGCACTACTTCCTTCATTCAGACGCCGTCTAGGAGATGCTGCCGTCTAGAAGTGAAGCGAAGTAGTTCATTATGACACTAATGAGCGCCGACAGTCGGCGCCTCGATGCCAGTGTCTTCGTGTAGGCGGGACGCGGGTGAATTGAGGCACCCTCCCCCACCTACTGTTTTCTGTTTGACTTTCGGTTGCGTTTCGTTCACACGGTTTTCAAGGGGCTGTGGTTTCACTGGGATTTACCCAATGTTCCGGCGCGTGCAATCCAGTGACTAACGTTGATATGTCTAACGGTGTCATACCGACGTAATATAAATAGCGATGGGAGGTTCATATCGAAGCACAATAAATGCTCCTGTGAAGGCACATTTCACTTTCGTGTTTTACCGATTCCTATGAAAGAGGCAGCAACCACATTTTAAATGCAGAGCATTTCTTTAACTCACAATGTCACCCGTCCGTTGGCGATCGGCGTCCGCAGCCAGCCAGCACGTGCGCCCCTCCCCCGCTCCTCCTCGCTCTCAACAACAGGTGCGGGCGCGCATGCGCGTGCCCCGGCGCTGAAAGAGGCGTTGCAGCAGCAGGTGCTACCTCCTCTCCCTCTACTGCACGCGCTAAGGCAGCGGCGAAGCGTCAGCGTCGAGCGGCCGATCCCGAGCGTCGAGAACGAGAGGCCGCCGCCAGTAGTCTGTAAGAAATCACCGGGCCAACAGCAACGGAAAGGAAGAAGAACAGACAGCGAGGCTCCCCGGGAAAGCCGAAACCCGAGACGCACCACGGAGCGCCGGCGGGGGCCCGACCCAGCCCGAGAGAGAGAGAGCTTCCCCCTCACCCGTGAAGAGAAGTTTTGCGGGGACTCTGCATTGTGACTTCGCCGAAAGAAGACGTGTTGTTTCTGTACGAGTGAAAGTAATACAGTTTTTCCATTATATTTAACACCCTACTCTCGTGTCGACCTCATTGTTTTTATGTAATTCAGTTTTTTTGAGAAACAGATAACATAATGGTGCCGAAACCCGGGAGTAAGGGCTAAAGTTGAGGTAAACAAAGGTCGAGAGTAGGGATAAAGACAAAGGCGATGGAGAAGCTGAAAGTGAAGCGACGCACTCGACGACGACAGAACACCGTCATCATCAACGAGGCGACAACGGCGCTGCAAGACGCAGGTGTGGAACAATTAAGTGCCATTTTGCAACGATTGGAGGTAAACAACGGCGAACTTCGGAAAATCAACGAAGCTATCGAGGATGGCCTGCCAGAGGACGCCTTCGAGGAAGAGTACGTGGAGACAATCGAGTACGACGATCGCGCAAATCAAGCCATCGGCCTACTCAAAGCGAAGATCGCGGCACTGCAGGCGAGTAACACCGCAAACAGCGTCACAACATCACAGCCTCAGCCGCCTGCCCAGCCTCGACAACAAGGACTGAAGCTGCCCAAGCTGCGCTTGGAACCTTTCAACGGTGAGCTGTCAGCATGGGGAGCCTTTTGGGAATGTTTCCAAAAGACAGTGCACGACAACAAAGAGCTCTCAAAGGCAGAGAAGTTTCAATACTTAAGATCGCTGCTGACGGGAACAGCCATGACAGCAGTAAGAGGGCTACAGGCGACAGAGGCATGCTATGAAGATGCTGTAGAGATACTGAAGCGAAGATTTGGCGACAAAGAAAAAATCGAACAAGAACATTTGGCCCAGTTGAGAACTCTTCCCAGCGTAGCTTCGTCCGAGGACGTACGCGGGCTGCGCCGACTGTATGATCACGTGCAAGCCTACATTCGTGGACTAAAAGGACTCGGCATGAGCATGTCTTCATACTCGGCAATGCTTAGCGGCGTCCTACTTTCAGAGCTCCCAAAAGAAATGGTCGTAGACTTCCATAGGGAATTGAGCCGGGCCAACAGAGCCGAACCTCCCACCATTCAGTCGCCACCAGAGTCGGCCGCCTCTTCGGCGTCGGGCGCAGACAGCAGGCTGTCGGAAATACTTGACTTTCTTCTCGTCGAGATAGAAAGCAGGGAAAGATGCACCGAAGGCGCCCGTGCCCCAAAGCCCCCCAAGGTTCCACACGGTGGTGCGAAAAGTAAACAGCAACGCGCGCCGAGCGCCTCGGTACTTAACACGCAGGCCGAGCAGGCGAGGAGGTGTTTCTTCTGCGCCTCGACGAAACACGAGACCCAGTCCTGCCCGTCTCCCCTCCCGCCGGAAGAAAAGACGAAGAAACTGGCCAAAGCAGGGCGCTGCTTTCGTTGTACATCGTGGGGGCACCAGTCGAAAACATGTAAAAGTAAAGTTAGGTGCCTTCACTGCAGCAGACGCCATGCCTCTTCGGTGTGCAACCCCGACTGGGGGAAAGCGGGTAGGTACGTTCAGGAAGAAACTGCTCCGAAAGAAGTCGCCACAACCAACGTACATGCAGCCGCTAATAGAGAAACTAACGATGAAGTGGCTCTGCAGACGTTCCGCAGCTGGGCCGTCGGAGAAAAGAAATGCGGCTACATCCGTGGTGTACTGGACGGCGGAAGCCAAAAGACCTTCATTAGGGAAGACGTTTCTAAAACTCTTAACCTGCGGGTTTTAGGACGAAAGGACTACCACCTAAACACCTTTGGGATGACAGCTGCAAAGACGGAAAGTTTCCGCATTGTAGAACTGCGCTTAAGGAGCCAGTACAGCGACACCGAAACGATAATAGAGGCCGTTGAGGTACCCTTCATTTGCAAAGACGTTGTACCGGCTCCTGTTGACCATGCGTTCGTGCAGGAAATTGAGGTAAAGGGAGGACCTATCGCCGACAAGCTAATCTACCCAGGAATGCCAGCTGTACAAGGAATCGCACTTCTGATTGGAGCCGATCATCTATGGAAATTTCGATCAGGTCAAGTCCTGCGCTCCACAGAAAACAACGGCTTGGCAGCTATAGAGACAAAGTTTGGATGGACATTCCAGGGTCCCCTCAGCATAGACAGCTCTCTGACAATGGCGACAAACGTCTGCATTTTAAAGATTGGTTTGGAAAGCGACATCAAAGAACAAGCAATTTTGGAAAAATTTTGGGAGCTGGATGCCATTGGAGTCACCAATGAAGAGGGCATGAAACAAGAAGAGAGCTCGTTCACCCTTGCAAGCATCGAAAGAAAGGGAGACCGCTATGAAGTGTCCCTGCCGTGGAAGGAACCTGCTACCGAACTGGCAGACAACAAAGACATGGCTGTGAAACGGCTAAAGAGTCTCACAAAGAGGTTGTGTCGCAGCAAAGAACTTGCGGAAGAATACGACACCGCCATCAGATCCTACATGAACGAAGGACATGCGGAAAGAGTGGAAAACGAAACAGCTTCTGGGCATGTATACTACATGCCTCACCAACCGGTCATTCGAACGCAGTCAAAAACAACGAAACTTCGCGTAGTGTTCGACGCTTCTTCCCATGCACCGGAAAAGTCGTCATTAAATGAGCACCTGGAAAAAGGACCAAAGCTCATCAGCGACATGGTACGCATTCTTCTGCGCTTTCGCTTGCACCCCGTCGCTCTCGTCGCGGACATAGAGAAAGCCTTTCTGCAGATCATCGTGCGACCAGAGGACAGGGATGCCCTAAGGTTTCTGTGGTACAGCGAAGCACCCCTTAACCCGGACGCCCTTCCTGATGTCGAGGAATGGAGAATGCGAAGAGTACCATTTGGAACTACAGCGAGTCCGTACTTGCTAAACGCGGTCCTCCTTCGCCATTTGGAAAACCAGGGCGTCGGACTTCAGGAAACTGCGGCTGTGCTCAGGGACTCCTTTTACGTCGACGACTTGGTCACGGGAGCTAGCACTGCGGACGAGGCATTAAAGATAGCTGCAGAAGCGCAAAAGATAATGACTGATGCAGGAATGCACCTGAGAAAATGGTCATCCAATTCAGAGAAAGTCAGGATGGCACTCAGCGATCAAAGAAGTAGCGTTCCGGAAGAGCCGCAGAAAGTGCTGGGCCTTTTGTGGACGCCCTCCACCGACGAGATGTCCATTTCAACGGCTGCCGTTCTAATCAGCGTATGCACAGGAGTCAGCACTAAACGCGCGGTGCTACAGGCTTCAGCGAGGATCTTTGACCCTTTGGGGTTGGCGGCGCCCTTTGTGATACGAGCCAAAGTGCTTTTTCAGCGCCTATGGGAGAGAGGAGTTGGCTGGGATGAGCAACTGCCAGACGATCTCGAAGTGGAATGGCAAAGCTGGTGCTCAGATCTCACCAACCTCAAACAGCTCTCTTTCCCACGTTGCACACTGCCTAACGGCGAAGCAACTTGGCAGCTGCACATATTTTGTGATGCAAGCCCGAAAGCTTACGGCGCCTGTGCGTACCTACGGACGCAAGTTGACAATGAAGTGGCTGACGCCAACCTTCTCTTCGCGAAGTCCCGAGTAGCGCCGTTGAAAGCGATGTCGCTGCCTCGGTTAGAGCTGATGGCTGCCCTGATCGGAGCACGAATGGCTAAATACCTGCATACTGCCCTGAATCAAACGATGGCAGTGCATTTCTGGTCCGACTCCACGATCACCCTCTGTTGGGTCAAAAGCACGGCCAAGCAATGGAAGCCATTTGTTGCAAATAGGGTGACAGAGGTACAGAGCTTAAGCAGCCCAGAAAGTTGGAGGCATTGCCCGGGCACCGATAACCCCGCTGATTGCCTGACGCGCGGGATGACGGCTGAATCCCTCAGAGCGCACGCACTTTGGTGGAAAGGCCCAAGTTGGCTGCAACAGAATTCTCAATTCTGGCCAGCAAAAGAAGGCGCCAGTACGCGTCACAGCAACGAAGTAGACGACGAAAAGCGGAAGCGCACAACCCAGCTTCTTACAGGGGCTACCTATACGACCCCTTTGCTACAAGCAGAAAAGTTTAGCAGTTACACACGTTTGGTAAGAGTGACTGCGTGGGTCTTGCGGTTTGTGAGAAACTGCCGCCAACGACGCGAGGGTGCTCCAATGTATCTCACAGTCGACGAAATTCAAGAGGCCAGTAACACCTGGATTCGACATGCTCAATGCAACGACTACGAGCATGAGATTGGAGCAATTTCTCGGGGACAAAGCCTGCCGGCAGACTCGCCTATTGCACAGTTTCAGCCTTTTCTTGATGAGCAAGGATTGCTGCGTGTGAAAGGTCGTCTTCAGTTTTCAAAGGTGTCGGAAGATGTAAAGCACCCGATCCTTCTTCCGAAAGATCACGTGATAACCAGACTTATAGTGAGCGCTGCTCATCTGCGAACCCTTCACGGAGGTGTCCTGAACACGATGACAGAACTGCGCGAAATTTTCTGGATCCCGTGCTGTCGGCAGCTGGTAAAGAAAGTTATCGCACGATGCTCTGTGTGTGCCAAGCACAGACTCAAACCGGCTGCTGCTCCAACGGCACCCCTTCCCAGTGAAAGAGTGAATCGCAGCGAGGCCTTTCAAGTTGTAGGCATCGACTTCGCGGGCCCTCTCTTCATCAAGACTAAAACTTCCAGCGAAAAGAGCTACATCGCCCTATTCACGTGCGCAACGACGAGAGCGGTTCACTTGGAGTTGGTTTCCAGCCTTACGACTGAATGTTTTCTGCTGGCCCTTCGACGCTTTGTAGCACGCAGGGGTCTGCCGGAAACTATTTACAGCGATAACGCCTTGACGTTCAAAAGGGCATCGAAGGACGTGCAAAGTCTCTGGAAAATTCTTCGCAGCCGTGACGCTCAAGACTACTGCAGCACTCAGCGCATCACGTGGAAGTTCATCATAGAGAAGGCTGCCTGGTGGGGTGGCTGGTGGGAGCGAATGGTCAGGTCCGTAAAAGTTTCCCTGCGGAAAATTCTCGGACGTCAAAGCCTGTCCTTTGAGGAGCTAACCACGGTTCTTGCCGATGTGGAAGCAACCATCAACTCGCGCCCACTTACCTACGCCCTAGAGGAGCCAGGGGAGGTATCAGTGCTTACACCATCTCATCTGTTGACGGGAAAGAGACTGATAGCATTACCTGACTCCAGACAAACCTCGGTTCCTTCATCTACAGCAGCGGACATCAACCGGCGCTGGAAATACCGAAGGGCGCTTGTCAACGCCTTTTGGAACCGATGGCAGAAGGAATACCTGCTACAGTTGCGGTCGGCGCACCTGATACCCTCACGGCAAGATAACTTCCTTTCGGTGGATGACATTGTGATTGTGCACGATGACCATGCAAAGCCACACATGTGGAAAACAGGAAGAATTGTTCAAGTTTTCAAGGGACGTGACGGAGCAGTGCGGTCTTGTGCTGTAAAGTTGTCAACTGGGACCACTCTGAGACGTCCCGTGCAGCTTCTATACCCTTTAGAAACGGAAGTAAAATGAGCGATGCTCATTTGGGGGGGAGGATGTAAGAAATCACCGGGCCAACAGCAACGGAAAGGAAGAAGAACAGACAGCGAGGCTCCCCGGGAAAGCCGAAACCCGAGACGCACCACGGAGCGCCGGCGGGGGCCCGACCCAGCCCGAGAGAGAGAGCTTCCCCCTCACCCGTGAAGAGAAGTTTTGCGGGGACTCTGCATTGTGACTTCGCCGAAAGAAGACGTGTTGTTTCTGTACGAGTGAAAGTAATACAGTTTTTCCATTATATTTAACACCCTACTCTCGTGTCGACCTCATTGTTTTTATGTAATTCAGTTTTTTGAGAAACAGATAACATCGTCAGCGTCGAGCTGCGGATCCATCGAATCTAGAATGCCTCGATGCGCGCGCCCCCGCTTAGAGTGGTGTCAGCTTTTGAAAGGACAGGTGCCGCCTCGGCGGCCTTGGCGGCAGCGTGGCCGCCATTTTGACTCCGCCGGCTGGGCCCCGGCGCTTGGTGTGCATGTTGTTGCTCGCTCGATGCTCGTTCCCCGCCAGTTTTATGCGATCGTTTCCATCACCATGCTTTTGTGCTGCGGGCCGCAGGACAAAAATTATTCTAGGAATGGCTGAAAACTCTAGCATTTGCCCAAGGGATCGAAAAGAAGGCTTCTTTGGACGCCGAAAATCAAGCGCGACAAGCGACATTCCACCAAAGCCTCATCCATTTGTATCGTAAGTAAACATTTTTTTTGAGCGCGAAGCTATTTCATCAGCCAGAAATATTTAGCGCACCATTATTTTTTATTTGGGTGAGTGGGCAAACGTCGGGCAGCCAAGCGTCGTGAAGCGTACGGGGAATTTGGGGAACGACCGCGCGGTAAGAAAATGCCCCAGATAGGAGGCCGGAGTATTTATTGAATACAAAAGCGCCCGTGTGAGCAATATTTGGCGCAGCTTAAAGGGCCCCGAGTATTCTGATACATTCAAAAGTACTACCGAGGGTTTCAGAGTAGTGTCGTTGCGTGAGAAAGTTTCACCCTGGGTTCAGAACTTATATTTATTCGTGCACGCTTTCCACAACTTCGTCGAAACTTGCATGCTTCTTCCAAAATGATAACGTTTGGACACAAAACTTCTGCTGTTACTGCGAAAGATGTTCGGCGTTACGATGCCGGGCCGGTTACCGCCGTCTTTGTTCTTGTGAAGCAGTGTTTTTAAATGACAAGTAAAAACAAGCACAGACCTATTGCGTAGTGTTGTGTCATTCTTACAGGATAATTAAATTCTGCCATAGTAGGAAATCACGACTTTGCTACAAACGTTTCATAGAAATAAATCTGTAACGCCTGCTATAAAGTATCGCCCCAGCGACCTTATCGTTCGTCAGCTGATTGTTTTTATTCGCCAACATTTTCAGTGCAAAGGTTTAGCGTATTACCCTAACAGCAGGGAAGGAACGCCCTTTATAAATCTCGCCCCACAAACTTGATTCTTCGTCAGCTGATTGTTTTTATTCGCATAAATTTTGAGTTCAAAGGTTTAAAGCATTAGCCTAACAGCAGGCAAGGTCCATTATCGCGCTCATTAAAACGGCTCACGGGAAAACGCACGTGAAATCAGATGATTAAAATTTTCCCGTGGAGCTAACCTCTCCAATGAATAAATATTTCTCTCTGTCCCGCACAGCCTGCTAGTTCTTGCCGGGGATCATGCAGAGCGCATGAGGTTTTGGTTAAATGACAAGGACGTGCATTCCTCGTTATTTTGCCAGTCTGCTGAAATCCAATTGAAATTTTATTTGCAGGCTTACTTTGAACCAAACTACTATGAATTAAACTGCGGGATGGTTGGGAAAGGCTGAAATCGAATGCAGTCATGAAGATAACAGCGAGTCAGCGACAGTAATCAGCATGTTCTCTATGTAAGGTTTTATTAGTGAAATTGCTTCTGTAGGTGCAGCATTTGCGTACACGAAAAAATCACATGTTCACTGGAATTCCCGGGTTTTGTTTCGTATGACAGTATGAATGTGATGTGTTCAGGTATGCCCATAAAGTATCTTCTGTAAATGGTGAGGCGGGGGATGGGTATCAATGTCAGATAATAATAAGGGAAAAACGGGTGTTTATATACTACAAAAAATTTAAATATTTGAATCATTTCGCAAGAACCACTGACGCCTGACAAAGGCACAGGCCATTAGCTTACAAGGCAACTTCGTTCCTTTGATAAGCATTTAGGCAACAACAGCACTAAGTGCTGGCTAAGCTTCGCAAAATAGAAAAGCTTGCGAACGTGCGCTTGTTCATGAACGTATCGTGCACCGCAAATTGTCGCGCGCTTCGCATGTTACCCAGCTGCGGCGGGAGGCGTAATGGCGGATGCCGTAGCAGACGACGCGGCTATCCTCACCCTCAGCGGAGCGCGCGAGCATCAAGGCACCCTAATCGAATCGAGAGCGAGACACGGCTTCGAAACGTCAGCGGCGAGCGGCGGACCCCGCGTTACGAGAACGAGATGCCGTGGTCGGCCTTGTTGACGTAGTCCACGACGTACGCCGCGCACGCGTAGTGGTCGAGGATGATCTGCAGGTCCATGTTGGAGTCGAGAGCCCTTCCGATCCACGGGTTGAACGCGTTCACGCGCTTCTCGGCGGGGGTCCTCGCCTGAAGCACGCACGGACGCGACGCGCCAGCCCGCAGAATCTCCGAGTACTCCTCCCCGGACCGCACGTCGAAGGCGCGCAGGAACTCGTCCAAGCTCGCAAACTCCCCGTGCTCCAACGCCTCGTGCATTTCGTCGTACTTGGCCTTCAAGCGCCGTCGACGCACCCGTACGACAACAACTACAACTACCACCGCCAACTACCACAACCTACGCCACGTGACCACCCCCAATGCTCTGCATTTACTCGTGTCCCTCGCGCGGGGGCATGCGACGGAGGTTTTTTTTTGTGAGCCGCTCACGTTGTGCAAGCCCATGCGCAAGCTGGAAAATGCAGCTATACACGAGCCTTTATACTATGTGCTGCACAGTGACGTCACAGCTTGACGGGCGCCGGTGAGGCTCGCCGGAAGCGAGCGCGAGTCTATACACAGCTGCCACAGGGGTTGCTCGTCAACGGGAGATGACGTCATCGCTCCGCGAGGTTTTTTGGTTCAGAAGGCTCGAGTTTCCAGAAGGCCCGAGTTTCACCTACTCCCGAGTTTTCAGCTGCTTGGGTTATGAAAGTAGTGATAGTGGAGCATTCAATACACCTTGAGCAAAGCCACCGGAATCGCGCGCAGCACGCCTGGACTATATTCAGCGGGCTGTGTTGGGGCCGCTTACGTTGATAAAGTACGGCGTGTGCTACCTTCCGCATGCAGCACCCTCTGAAATCGATCTGCAATACTCATTTCCCAGCATAAACTAGATAACCCTACTGCTACTTTGAAATCCCCAGCGTGGCTTTTGGCCACGCCAGGTAAGGGGCGGTCTGTTTTTCTCGGTGTTCTGTTCTTCCACTAAATTATGTTTGCGACGTGGGCTGAGAGCAGTCCCAGTGCAGCTCTGCGCAAGCGCAAACCAAGTAATCAAGCGGGTCCACTGTAGTTAATGAAATGCGCCCTGCTCCCTACCATCAAATATGGCTTTTGTTTACGGCATGCTTGAGTGTGCACGGCGGGCGCTTATCAGAAATCGTCCCGTGTCAATTGAAGAGCGTGTTTGAGAATTGGCGAGTGCGTTTTAGACGTTGAAGTTGTGTCATTAGTCGTCGACTATATTTTCACGGTGCATGAAGAAGGCTCCCATGGGAAAACCGTGTCGTTTTTGCCTCTCCTGTCGACTTGTACAATGGTGAACTCCAGTTCGTACCGAACACCCCCGCGACTGTGACAACGTTAGCTGACAGTGGCCTGGGGACTTCATTTTTGTTTTGTGCTGAGTTCTTGCCACTGCTAGAGGGCATCAAGTGACGACTTAGTGGCTACAACGCTACGCCCCCACAAAGCGGACGCCATGGGTGAGTGGGGCTTCGGTTGTTACGCCCCGCCCCTGAAGGGGCTGGATGTGTTTGACTGACATTAGAACTCGGAAGAAACTCGGGCATGGTTTTGCATGGCCGAGTTGAACTCGAGACGCCCGTGGTGGCCGCTGCTGCGTTGTGGTTTATATTTATGCTCTCCTTAGCACGCATATGTCTGCCCCGACAGGTCTTTTAAACGAAATAGGAATTTCGGGCCCGTTTCTTTCTCTCGAAAAGTGCTTTGCATTGGTTGTGCAGTCGTTTGGCGACAGACCCTCCTTTGCGATGACTTAGAGGCGGCTTTAGCTCCACGACCGTCGAGGAGCAAGTGTAGTGTGCGCTTCGGTTTTACGCGGCGAGCAGCTTTTACAGAAGCATTGGAGGCGACCGCCCCATCGACCGCCACCAGTCGACTGTCAGCGGGTGTGTGCGCAATATAATCAGTGGAGACGTGTTTTGCAGACCTCGCCTTTCTTTTAGGTGGTTTGGCGGACATGGCTTCCGCAGGTTCCTACCGCACATCTATCTGTCTGCAGCCGGAGCGTGCGCTTCAGTTATCGTCTGCTCGCAAAGCAGTTTCGAACAAAGCATTGCATGACCGTGTGTTTTGTTTATCATCAGCGCGGCGGGCAGTCTCCCTCGAGGGGTTGCGTAGCGCGCATTTCTTGTGAAGACGTTACTGACAGGATAGCTTATACGTATTACATACGCTGTGAAGGAGACAGTCGACACACCGATAGTCGGTTGAGGTGGGGTATTCGCTGGGGTTAAGCCGATAGGAACGCAGGTCCGAGCGTAGAGCAATCAAAGCTGCAAGTACCCTCCCTAACATCAAAGAGGCGCAATATACACAGACTCGCTCAGTTCTGTGAAACACCTAAAGCATCTGCCAGCACATTCACAGCCTCCACATGACAGCGCAGCTAATGGTACACGTACATTGGGTACAGGGGAACGGTCACAATTTCTTGAACCAAGTAGCGGACAATCTTTCGCAATCTCCTGCCCCACCTGAATATGAATCCGCCCCTAGCCCTCTTCCTACAGATTTACGCTCCTGCCTTTTAGCTATGAAATCTATTCTGAGAAGGGACACATGTGCCCCAATTCCCCCTTGTGTCTGCTCCTTTCCCCCTAATCTTTGCCGGGTGGAGGAAGTTTCTCTCAGGAGGCTTCGAGCTGGAGTGGCTCTCATACCTTCAGTCACCTGGACTTGGGGACCCGCACCAGAAGACCCAGGAACATACCCCAAGTGTGCGGCTCCGGCGGCTGAAGCGGATGTCAATCATTTCTTGTGGACGTGTACAGGAACCAGAACAGCTCGGGGCAGTGCGCTAAGAGTGGTTGGTCTTTGGTGGGATAAACCGGGGGACTTCAACCGGTGGGTTCACGAAGACCGCTACTGCAGTTCGCTGCTGAACTTTTTACATGAGACCGGACTCCATGCCTACCTTTAGACTTGTACAGGGTCATCAATTTCCTGACTACCTGTGCTTTTGTACCCTTTCTCTTTATTCTACCTAATGTGTTATCATTTCTTGATATGCCGCATGGCAAAAATGCGAATTAAAAAAAAAGATAACTGAGCTCGTTTCTCGCGCATGCACCTTATGGGGTTCATCTTCTTCCCCTGGCACGTCTTTGGTGCATATCCCCGTGTCTGGATTGGACATAATCCTGCCTTCCTCTTCCACATGGTCGATGCTGGTACGGCAAAAACCCCGACAGCTTGATGGCCTGTTGCATCTTTTCATTATCCTCTCTACAATACAATGAACGGCGCGTGCCTATTGTGAGAGGCGATCTTAACACCTTTCAACGGGTTTTGTTCAGCGTCACCGTCGCGTGGTAGGAAGCAGAGCACGGAAAGCGAGTAAAGGGGAGAGCTAAGAATTAAAGCATCCGCGTGATGCCAGAGGGAGGGTAAGCGGGAGTGGGAAGGAAGCGAAGGAAGAGAGGGTTGCGAGGGAATTGAACTCTACGAAAAAAAAAAACAAACGACCGTGGAGTGTTCTTTGAACAAGAGCGGTGAAGAGCGAAATGGAATAAAGCAAACAAACCTGAAGAGTCGTTTTCCTTGTTGATATTCATTCCTTCGTAACACATGGCCACTTGGGGGATGGGCCCGGAATTTGGACCTTTGAGGAACTAACGTGCCCGGTTCGCAAAATTCGTAACACTGTGGATTCGAACGGTAACAGTTGTAGAATAGTGCGTGCAGCGTGAAGCCTGAACGTGATGTCACGGGGGTAAGACAGGTGCACACCACCCTCGTAGGCATATACTGCTTGGCAGTAAAAGGCGCAAGCAAAATGTATTAGAAAAGAAGTTGCTAATACGTATCGCCAGAATTTCGCCTTAAAAGCACGTAGGCAGACTGGACCGCTCCGAGGAAATTTTGTGTCGAAAATCGGAGGGTTTTGATAACCTAATACGAGCAGCAACTGTTTTGAATGTGGCGCGTTTTCATCACCCGCTTTCTTTTTTTGCCAGTCGGCAATAGTCACGTGATTGCACTGTGTGCCACCAACCGCAGAAACTACTTCTTAGGACGAAAAATTCCAAACAAAAAGCTCATATGAACGCATGAAATAAAAAATAAAATGGACTTTGTAATAAAAAAAAGTGAAAGTACAATAAAATGAAGTAAGTGGCTGTGCGTGCCCCCAGTAGCCACCAGTGCAGCAGTAGAGCGAGAGAAAGCACTGAAATAGGCGCCACGCCCTAGTGGCGCATCCTTGGTGCGCGCTGCCCTGGACCGATTACGTCACCTCAATAATAAGCAAATAGCATGAATAGAATTTTAATGCATTTTAACCCTGCCCCGAAATATTATCATGAGCTTATTATTATCACCGCAGCTCCGCCTTGCCCGAGTTTCGCTCAAATGCGGGCCTTCTGGAATAGCACCCCTGATATCGAGGCATATTACAGGACCGACACTGCTCGTGGCACATTTAATCGAATCTCTTATAGCGATACGTGCGGCAATGCTTTGAGGCAGGTACGTTCTGGAAATGGGAAGAATGTAAGAAGAAGAAAAAAATGACTGCACCGTTGCTGATTTCGCTGCAAATATCGTCGAAATACAATAGCCGTCTGCCACCTAAATGCCTCTCTTCTCTTTCCCTCTTACCTTCCACACTATTCCCCTCCCGTCTGGCTCCTTCCACGGTAAACACAGTGGAGGTTCGCTCACGTCAATTCAATTTTCCCTCGAACCTCTGCCCCTGCGCCATCTATCGGTACCTTCCGTTACTATTAGAATGCTGCCACAAAATCTAGCCTCGGGAACGGGTTCTTTTTTGTATTTTTAAATCAAAACATTGTTTTAACGCACATTTTTAAAATTTTCTGTCACAAACATCAAGCGCACATCTATGTCTAATTAAAAGAACACTGCGGGTAGTACTTATGTAATGATGTTTTCCCTCAAATATGCAGAATGTTTTTTTTTTGCTCAACAATGTTGACAAGTATAACGAGTGTTACCAGGTAAAGGTTTTGTCTATATAAAGTCCAGTTTCAGATTTTTTTATCTTTTGGCCTGGTGGCCGTATCGAGGGAGAGACAGAAAGACGGACATACGCGCAGATGAAAATTTTCGCGTTTGAGTAGCCCAAGAAGGACTGTTGTCATTATTATTGCACCAGACCGTACCCTATTCAATCTAACGCTGAAAAAAGCTAAGCTTCCAGTTCAGTCTCTACAATGCTCTACATGAGGGCAATAAAACAAAGCCAAATTCTTTTGTCAGATTCGAGCTTTCCGGTTGCAGATAGCGCATGTCGCCAAGCAGCCGCCAGCGGAGGTCACTTGAAACACGGCACAGCTTTCCTCCTCTCGAGAAGACAGCAACGCCCGTGTATCTGTCATTGCGTGGACTGCAAAGATGTAGGAGTGACAGAATCCTGACCGGAGATAACCACCTTTGCATTCAATTTACCCTTATTGTGAATTTCGTTGTCCACGTGGCCTCATCAAAGGGCATGAAGTAGTGGTGCACCGTCTGCGCCTCAACGTGGCGCATACTTGAAGCTTGAAGTTTAATATAGTCTGGCAATATGCACCACTGTTTCTGACGTGCGCCGTGCGCGCGACTACACAGAACATGATGTATACCTGCACTCGATTCCCAGCTGCGTGAGCAACAACACCTAGCTCACTGTGTCGTGCATGGTATTGAGGCAGACTTCAGCTATGTCACTTGCCTGCACCCTCAGTGATAACTAATCTTTGAAAACTGATGTTTACGGACTTGCATAATTTTTTGTGTTTCTCGCGGACTCTAGACGTGAAAATCTTGTTTAGTTATTAAACAGTGCAAGTGACCTTGCATGTACCCTTGTTCGCGTTGTCATGCCTATACTTTCTTTTGTTGGCTTGTCATTACCTTTATTCTTTGCAGTCTCCTATTAAGTTTTTAAGGGTGAAGCCCCTTAGGGGCTGGGGCTGTTGGCGTCTCCTGTCGTCGTCGTCGTAATCATCGTTTGTCTCATGTAGTCACGGTACTAAAACACCGGGGAACTCGTTTACGCCTCGCGCTGGAACGTAACGCGTGCTAAAAAACACCGGGACACTCGTTTACGCCTCGCGAAGGAGCGCTTCGTAACGTGTACTAAAAAAACACCACGGCACTTGTTTACGCCTCGCACTAGAGAACTTCGTGATTGAAAGACAAGAGACTTTTACAGCAAAGCCGTATACCTCTACCCCCCAACGGTTTTACCTCCGTTGGCAAAAACACCAAGGCGCCTAAAATATACGGTATGCTTCGCCCCTCCCAAGGTTTCTCGTTAGTGGAGATGGCCCGGCATTTTTTTCCCCTTAGACTTTATGAAATAAATATTTATTCCTCCTCCTCCTCCTCCTCCTCCTCCTCCTCCTCCTCCTCCTCCTCCTCCTTTATAGCTTTCGCTTCTAATTTTGTTGCTATCATTTTATTGCGTCTTGTTTTTCATATTTGATTTTCTTTTTGTCTCTCAGTGTTGCCTCCACAATCTCCCGCATTCGTTCCACATCGCTCTAGTCATGCCCATCTAGCGTAGCAAGCCATGCCGCTACTAGGGCTGACCTCTCTAGTTCATATAAAAGAGCTCGCTCTTGCTCAAGGGAAGCGAACCCGAAATAAAACGCACCCGTTTTCTACCACGTCGCTGTGTCGTAAAATATATGCTGGTCGCGCTGCCGTGGAGCAATCTGGGAGGCTGCCGTGGGTTGCGGTGGGTTGTCGTTTGAACGACGGCTGTTTTCTGGAGCTGGCTCTTGGCCTGAAAGTACGAACGCGAGTAGAAATACTTCTTTTTTGTGCACATTGTGTCTCTCCTCTCTACGACTGTCTGCAAGCCCTGAATGCGAATGAACGGCCATGACCTTTCAGTTTTACCGTTAAATCATCCTTTATGCCGACTTCTTGGCTTCGTCGGTACAAGTGCAGATATATCCAAAGTTTTAATACAGTTGAATGATGCGCGAAAAATTTACGTTTTTGATCATCTATTAGGGCGATCACGTTTGGATCACCGCAAAAGAAAATACAGTCAAACCCGGCTATAACGAACCCGGATAGAGCGAATTATGCTATATTTCGAACAAAAATAATTCAGTTACGGAAATACATGGGAAACATATTCCTTATAAAGAAGTTCACATCCGATATATCGAACTCTGGGCGCCTAGAACGGCCGCCGAAATGCACGATCTCGGAGCGGCGATTGAGATGTGGATTGGCCGCGACCACGGAGCAAAAGCCGCGAGTGAGACATTGCGCCTCGCACGGAGCGACGTGACGCCCAATACTTTCCGGAACTGTTTCCGATGCGCGGGACTCGCGACGGAACCCGCCCAGTCAGTGAGTGCGGACCAAGACAGCAGCATCGGTGAACTGTGGGAAGAGCTCGCCAACGTTCCCGATGATGTCGCCAGTGAAATCCGTCCGACGCTTATAATGAAGCGCTTTCGGCAGTCGATGCGCTCCGCCAATGCTTCTTAGATTTTTGAGGACACGGACTCCAACTGGTGCAAACAATGTTTCGTGTAGAGAATGCTATGCTGGTTGATGCCGCCAAAACGAAAGTGAAAACAAAAATCACCGTTTTTTTTTTTTGCAACGTGGGCAGTTAAGGCGGGAAGTAGCTTTGATACTTGCAATAAAGGGGTTATTTTGGTCTTGTAATGGCTACTGTACTGTGTTTGTTTCTGCATACTCGGATGGCGGAGTTGGGGAGGGCGCGGAGGGCTCCCGCGGATTGCGAACTCGTAACAATAAGCTCGTTATAGGCTGGTTCGGCTATATCGAACTATTGGATATATCGAAATAATCGCGGTGCATATTGCAGTTCGCTATAAACGGGTTTGACTGTAGCTAACGCCGAGAAACGTGAAAAATAAGAATGTAAAACTATTTGGAAAAATCAATTTCCTTTTTTTTCTGCCTTAGATTGCGGAAAATACCTGAAATTTGACATTTTTGCTAACAATTGCTGCGTTAAACTGAATCAGTGTCCGGTAATAATCGATTTGTATTAGGCCCTTCATTATCTCGAAACGTAAAAAATGATTAATTGGGCCATCTAAAGTTAAAAAAGCTTTTTACATCTATTATTTTTTGGTCAAGATAACGCTAGATTTTGGAGAGAAAACATTACGTCGTCCTGTTCAATAAATAAGCTTCGGATAGAAAAATTAAAATACAGAAGCATTCTTGTTCCGATAAATAACGAATATTTAAAATTAAACAAGAAGCACCAACATTAGGTCCGGATGACTTTCCTGCTAAAGTGTGTTTCCCCGTTTTCTAAGTGCTAAAAACTGCGCCTCGCCCCCTCCGCTAAAAAATACACAAACACATTCTTGGTTCCAAAGAAGCAGTTATTCAAAACCGACTCACGGCAATCATTTCCCCTGCCCTGCGGGGAAGCCGCGAGCAGTTTGATAGCAGACCTTCAATCCTTGGGAGCCGCGGGAATCGAAACCATCGAAACAAAAGTTGAGCAGTCAAAACAACAACGTCGACAACAACAAAAGCCCCACCTTCCACATCTTTTATCGGCCGTGACGAGGCCATAGGTCGGCGTACTCACTCGTGAGTACACTCATTTGTACTCATTTGTACTCAAACTCACGAGTGAGTACGATGATGAGTGATCACACACCCAGAAAAAAATAGTGAGTACGATGACGAGTGAGTATAGGGGTAAGTCCACTACTCGTGAGTACAGTACTCATGAGTACACTACTCATGAGTATGAGTACTCATGAGTACAGTATTCATGAGTATGAGTACTCATGAGTTTGAGTACTAATGAGTATGAGTACTCATGAGTACACAGTACTCACGAGTACACATCACTCATGAGCACACAGCACTCATGAGTACAATACTCATGAATACTGTTTTTGCGAGTGCTTGCACTCTTGAGTATATGCACTATTGAGTACAGTAGTGCAAACAGTAGTGCAAACAAGAAAACGGACGACAAAAGCTGCCACCCGAAGACACGCAGATAAACGCAGTTTACGGCCACGGCTGCACCGACAACCCCCGAGCTCCCCTGAGCCCGACCTGGCCTGAGAACAAGAGGAGACACCAGACGCAACGCGAGTGCTTACGTTCCGTTTTGCTTTGTCACATGTACTTGCCTTCGCGCAGTAAGTCGCCCAACAACAGTGCACCGCGTCAGACGTTTTCTTCCTCTGTCCTGATTTATATGTAACCTGTGTTTTTCTAATCAATTAAACAATTTATTTTTTCTACTTAGTCTTTCATTCGAGCTACGACCTAGCTAACAGTGCAGATAAGTTGATTATTCGTGAGTAATACAAATTGAGTACTCATGAGTACAGATTGAGTACTCATGAGTGCAGATTGAGTAGTACTCATGAGTGCAGAATGAGTAGTACTCATGAGTGAAAAATGAGTAGTACTCATGAGTACAGATTGAGTACTCATGAGTACAGAGTGAGTACTCATGAGTACAGATTCAGTACTCATGAGTACAGATTGAGTATGAATACTCGTGAGGACAAATGAGTTTGAGTACAAGTGAGTACGATTACAAATGAGTATTTGATGAGTGAGTACGAGTGATTTTGTGAATAGACGAACTTTTTGAGTCTGAGTTTGATTGAGTACAGCGTGAATGAAAAAAATTGTGATTGAGTTTGAGTGAGTTCTTTCTGTTTTGCCGACCTATGGACGAGGCCGCAAAAGCAACGGGCTGTACTTCACTGCCGACCGGACCAGCGCTGGGCGTAGGAGTAGCGATCTATAGGGAGCCTTTT
This sequence comes from Haemaphysalis longicornis, assembly GCF_048455015.1. NCBI lineage: Eukaryota > Metazoa > Arthropoda > Arachnida > Ixodida > Ixodidae > Haemaphysalis > Haemaphysalis longicornis. The sequence continues at coordinate 30,404,036 of NW_027526335.1, forward strand.
TTCAGTTTATGTCCGTCATCCTACTGCACGGGGAAGAATACTTTTTGTTCTGTGTACCTCATTTCCCATTTATGCAGCGTCGTCTATTCTTTGATGTTTTTTTCTCAAATTCCACTGGAAATAAAAGGAAGGTTTGGAAAAGCCTGCGTGGGGCAACCGGCCCTGGTGGCCCTTGGATGTCGTGGCAATCTAGGCACCCAGTGGTGCAGTCTGGGGATCGTAAACTCTGGGTAGTACCGGAGAAAATTGCAGGTGGCGCTGGGGCTCTTATTTATGCGCTCATCAAAACCGAAAAGATAGGGCAAGTATCGCTCCTTTATTTCTTTGCAAGGGGGTATTGACTGTTGCGTATCCCTCTGTCCTCCGTTTCTTCGAGTGATGCACAGGAACGATATTTCACACCGCACTCAAATGAATCAATCCGTTTGAATAGCTTTAGAGTAGTCTAAATAGGGAGCATGAAATAAAGGGTTACAGTTGTCTTGTTGCTGTCGATTTTCTTCTGAATGAGGCGTCGCATGAGGATTTCCCGTGTGAAAGCATGAAGCTTTCAAGTATTTTTAATCAATTTTTTTTGTATGTAGATGTCTGTATAATCGCGTTCCGGTGGCAAGGAGTCAATTAGGCGTTCAAACCGGTTAAGGTAGAGGAGGGGGAAGGTACTAGGAGCAACTGGAGGGAGGGACAGGAGGGAAGCGTAAGTGTTCTGCGGAAATTTTGTGCTTGCCCCATTATTTGCTGTTTTAATTGGAACAGAGGGTAATGGGGAAAGGGGGTGTTGGGAGGGAACGCGGCGAAAGGGGCGGAAGTGAATTTAGTTCGAAGACACAAGTCTGTTTCTGTTACCCGACCGTTACAATTCCGTTACATTGATAGTAATGGGCCTGTTTTTTGTTACAAGTAAAAATAAAAAATAACAACAAGAGAAATGAATACCAATTAACGTGTAGAGTTGGAATCCGTTAATGTGGCAGGATTCGTTATTATGGCAGGATACAATATCACCGATAGTGTCCAAAGGTTTTTTTTACTACGTTCGGCAGTGGCTTCCTTTTCACAGAAATCCTGCGCTGATGTTGTCACGGTTTGATGCCTTTGCGAAAATGTAGAAATTGGCGAGGATGGTCAACCAAGATGACGGAGTGGGAAGACAGCGAAGAATGGCGAGATGGGCGACTGTGGAGGGGATTCAATTCAGCACGAATCTCACACATCACCAAATCGCAGATACTCCTCTTCTTCGCATCAATCAGAATTGCTGCACGTTAATCAGAATGTTCGAGCGGCACCGACTGCAAAGTCTGGGTTTGGGGGCGCCGCCAGCAGACCTAACTTTTGTTCGGGGCGGTGTAGTTGTTATTTATTTTTAAGTAAATCCCTTCCAGCTGGGTCGAAAAGAAAGAAAAGAGTACCACTTCTTTAACCAGCTCCCAGGGAATTCGCTACAAACCAACGGCGAAAGGCAAGCAGATTGTTCAAGACCAGGATGCAGACGCGGTTTGAAGAGCAGCGCTTTATTGGCGACCTTCTGGCGGCTAGCGTAATTCGATTGATGAAGATGATATCACGAGCATCGCGGCCCGTGTGGTGGCTCCTTGTCTCTGTTGCTTCGTCGTCGTCGTCGTCGTCTTACGTATTTACAACCAGATAACATCTTGTAGCCCAGATGGACGCTGACCAGATGCAGCAGACTACATCAATAAAGTACCATTAGCTATACCATTCTCCAGGAAAGATGCATCTATACTTGCATCCAGCGTGGCATGGAACATGCAGCGTGCAGCCTGGGATGACGTATCACGTCATTACGCGCCGTTATATTTCATAGATCCCAACTGCAAATTTAAAATGCCACCAGGACTCTCCAAGCGGGTAGAAGCAATTCTACGTCGCATGCGGTTGAATGTCGCATACACGCGCAACTTCCTCTTCAAGATAAAACAGGCTACGTCGCCACTCTGCCCACACTGTGATGTGCGAGAAACCCTGCAGCCCCTGCTCTGTGAATGTGCTCGATTCAGTGCTCAAAGAGTATCCCTCGCAGTGACTTTGGGACTGCCGCTTTCCGTGGACATGCAGCTAAAGGACGTTTTAGGACCATGGGCTTGTCCCAAACGTGCTTTACGGGCTACCAAAGCTCTGATAGAGTACCTGCAACACACAGGTCTAGACCAGTCGCTGTGAATAACTCGCCGTATCTGTACGCATCAACTTCTTGAACATCATCGCCATCATCTTCATCACGTCATCAACTGGCGTAGCAAGTTAGGCATTTTAGCCCAGCTAACATCGCCAGACTTCATTAAACATCGCTCTCTCTCTCTCTCTCTCTCTTAGTCTTCTTAATTAGTCTACATACAGACTGTAGCCACATAATTATTACCAACATACAATGCGCACATGGATACCCCCCCGTAAGCAGCCTTGCAGCAGGGGGAAACACAACACAAGCAGTGGCCTCCATGATTACCAGTGCAGCATAACATATGCACAGTCAGTGTGCACATATGTGCATGGGTGTGTGTAAGTGAGCACCACTTGCAGAGCGCAGGCGCATTGAGGCTCTGAGGTTTCAGCATTGCATCATAATAAATGGCTCTCGTCGCCTTTCTCAGGATTCCCTTACAACTTTTGCCGAACCACGCACCACTAGAAGACAGTCCAAGTTAAACCTGATCCCCTATTTCACCCGCACCAAAACTTTGAAATACCGCTTTTTTTGCGAGTGTCATAGAGGAATGGAACCTACTTGCTGACTCCACCTGCTCTCTCCCTTTGTCTGCATTTCTATCCGCTGTTTCTTCTGCTTAATACGCACCAGTATATTCATGCCGACACTACTTGGGTTCATTATAATGTATATTTGGAGTGCTCGTTATTTTTTCTTTCGTATGTTTTTGTTGAACGGTTACAGTGTACGTTGTATCGGTGCTTTGTAACCAGTGATTTATGCTTTGTATACCCCACTCCTGCGATAGCCCCATGCGGCTGTAGTATGTATAAATAAAAAAAACTAACTAAACGAACTGACAAAAACTGTGGTTGATTCCTCTGTCATAGGAATCACTAAACCACGAAAGGGAAGTGTGCAGCGAAATTTGCAGCTGAGCATGATTTTCGGGTCGGCGGCTGTCTTGTGGGTGTGCTTGGCGAGCGACGTCCTGCTAGCGGGTCGCTTTGGCAAAAGTATACGGGTGTCATTTCCGGGACGTATATGACGTCAATGAAATCTTGGGGTGTGGTGGCATAAAACACCTTCGTGTTAAAATAAAAAAAACCCGAAAACGAACAGCCCTAAGTATAACGTACTCTTTAGTACTAAAGGTTTTTTTCCCCGCAAGAAGACCCTGTGGGCAGGGGTGCACCCTTTACAGGCCGTTTGCTTCGTTGTACAGGCGTCACTTCCGTGACGGATATGACGTCAGCGAAATCTTCGTGTATCCGGGTATAAAAAACTTTCGTGTTAAAAAAGACAAACACGGGAAAACAGTTGGTTTATTTTCGCGTCCTGCGAGGCTGGGGGCAAAACCACGGTAACTGTCTTGGAAAAGGCTAATCAAGGCGGCGGAAGTGGGAGGACCCTTCAATCTTGCAAGACGCCGATAATGTGATCCTGCTTACTACACACACGCAATAAAGTAGGAAAGGCAACTAAAAAAACAATAATGAGCATTCGGGAATAGATAATCAGCACGCGCAACGACGTTTAATCCGGATGAAAGGGATCTGGTTGGATGGCTCTTGACGTGCTTTTTCTTGTTTATGAGAAAATGTGCGTGGATGCAAAGTATGCTGGCATAATTTAATGCAAACATTGCGCGTATGATTAAAAAGTACCTTGATTTGAATTCATCGATCATTTATTTGTAATCGACTTGCTGGATATATGAAAAAAAAAAACACTGACATTTTTTGGATGCGTTAAAATCGTGCAATCAAACACAGGGAGAGATATAGGAAGACATTTTGTTTTCACGGAAACGAAGACATTGGGCAACTGATGGCTGAAATAGTTTTGTTGGATGCAACGATAAGCAATAGATAAAAATAAGTCCCGTTCAGAACCGGTGTCTCTAAAAGTACAGTATTTATTGCTGCAACCTTTGTTTACATTTGCCTTTTTAGCACAATCACTTTTTCTGAAATTTAATTATTTTGCACTCTAACAAAGGACCAATAAACGTACGCGTCGAAGGCAGCCACATTCAGGACTGGCATAAAAAATACGTTCAACTTATCGAACTGTGTGATTTTAATTTATAAACAGAAGCCCATCGGTCGGAGAACTTTGTTGATGAGTCTGAAGGCGACATAATCCCGGCAAGCTGGGGAACGCTGATAAGTGCTACCGTAATGGGCCAGAGTGACACAAGAAACGTATTACGTGACTTATCCAAAGGAAAATATTTGAGGAGCGCTCACTTTCTCGTTTCAGGAGTAACAACAACAGCAAGACGCGCCGCGACTTCTCCAAGCAATTGATAATGAACAAGTTTGTCCGAGTTCTCCCAAAACAGTTATTGAACTGAAGTGGTTTTAGTACAAACAACCTAAAGGATATAGGTTTCTTTCATAACTGGAGCTCTGGTCAGGTGTTCCCGATTCCACGATAGTCCTTATGTGGGATGCGGGAATATAGTCTTTCCTTTCGGTTGGGTTCATCGACGAAACTTGTGCCGATGTTGACGCTGACCCTGCAACCTGAACAATAGACTCACTGCATCGGCATACTGCACACTAAGTTTCCATGCGGCTGCAACACTGCCTCCACAGAAGTTGGTGGCCAACCGAGACAGAGGGTGAACTTTCTGGTGCCTACGCTTTCCTTAGTGTTTTATTTTTCTAATGCTCTCGTTGCTATGAAACGCGTCGCAGCCGACGGGAATACAGTTAACTCTGGATATAACGAAGTTACCAAAACTTCGCAATTTTTTGTTACATCCAAGTATTCGTTATATTCCAATTCGTTACATACCACTCCAATGTATTTGTGCACTATCATGTAACTAATAAACTTTGATTTGATTTGATTTGATTCAGGTTTCGAGTGAAGGCTCGCGTGAATGAAGCAGAAACGAAAACAAAATTCTACACTTCAGAGATGGTGAACTAACTCTTAAGGATTTATTTAGCAGTGAAAAACTGCGCTATTTGCGCCTGCTGTTTTCCCACACGGCACTCCAGAGAAGCAAAGTCACTTACCCCCGTATTCACAAAAGTAACCGAAATATTACTTATGTCTTTTGACAATTTTCGGTGCGTTAACCCGTTTCAAGCACCAAACTAATGTTGAAATGGCGCCTTTTCTCGGAACTTGGTGCTCTTTTCCGCACTCATAATTGTTGAGAGGATGCCAGCTGGGATACTGCATTAGGCGGCGACGTTCTTGCTTCTCGCCGGAGGAGACGGTATTTAAAATTGCGAGCTTTTCTGGAAAAGACAAAACTTTTCCTTTTGTGACACCAGAAATAATCACAAACAAACCGACACCACACCACAGATAGCAGTCGAGATATGCGACTACACGTCGACAGGCAGGCCTAGCACTTAACCAACACCGCACTGAGATTATAAGCGCACCGTACGTGGCAGTTTGGGGCGAAGTTCGCTAAATTATTGCACTTTTCCTGCCGATTTTCAACAAAAAGCGCAAAAAACAATGCCTCTTCACCGTAGCAAATTCGTTACATCAAGGTGAACCGTCGCAACGCCTTCGTTACGTGGAGGTCGCAAACACGTGGGTTTCAATGGAGCTGGCAATGGGGAATTGAAAAACTTCGTTAAATCCAGGAATTCGTTACAGAGAGTTTCGTTACATCCAGGTTCAACAGTAGAGAGAACGCCGAGTGTTTTTAAGTGCTTAAATACTTCTATGTGGACTCACGTAGGAAACCTGTACCTCCGTCTGTACCACTTGATATGTCATAGTTTCTTATGGCACCCAATTTTTTTCCATCAGTGCGAGGTTGTACAATAGCAAAGCTAATTTAAAAGGGGCTGGGTTAACAGCCGTTTATTAGAATACAGGGGTTTTTATGAAGGTATTTAGGTGGTCTAATATAAAAATGTGACCACTCCTTGGCTCTGCTTAATAGCGTTTTTGTAATCGGCGAAAGTGGGATATATGAAGTGTCAAAGACAGATAGACGGGTTTCCCCGTCGAGGTCACATAGAAATGCTTAATAATCATTTGAAAATGCGTGGAGGCTACGGTAGAAATCGTCACAAAAACACAACTGCTTGTTAGTGCTGTTTAGAGAGCAGCTTATAACCTTGTTCTGAAAGCTGTAAGCTTTTGTGTACCATTGAAAGGAAATTGAATGCGAGGTCAAGTAGCAGAGCCAGTCACAAGAACTTTGCAAACGATTTTTGTGCCGAAGTGGGGGGTATTTCTATGCAGTTAACGTCTGCAAGCGTTGTGCCTCCGGCTTCGGCTCTGTACTATCGTGCTAAGGATACATTATCGCCAGGTGTTTTCTTAACTATTACAACGCTGCTACAGGCCTTCTGACCGTTTATTTTGTCAGCGAAATAGCAACGCAGCAAACACAAACAGAGCAATACGGCAGCACTGCATTTTACATCAATCACTCAAGAGCCGCGTTTGATGCTACTTTATTTTGCCTGGCGATTTTAAATGGCCCTCACCGCTGCGCAATATTTTCTTTCCGTTTCATTATGTCCCCACAGTCATTCAAGGGAAGAAAAAAAGGCCCGTTGGCCACATGACGTAACCAAAAAGCTCGGAAAAGAGAAAAGAATCAGTGCCTTTAAAACTAAAAATGCGATACTTGATCGTATGGGCAGAAGAACGGGTATCGCCCTAGAAGGTTCTGCCATTCTCAGAGAGACCGGAAATTGCTTTTTGGGAGGGTGGGGGGCGCTTGAGAACCCCCTTCGTAAAGCAGTCATTTCATGCCATTTTGTAGAACTGTGGTCTCGACTGAGAAAAAAAAAACAAGCAATTAAACGTGCAGGAATATTTACAGCGAATGAACCGCTCAAATTCTGGATTTAAACCTGGGTTTCATTTTTAGGAGGACAGGATATTCGTCCGAATTGATCGCATACAGTTTGCGCTCTTTTGTTTTGTTGTAGAGACATATTTTTTTCTTCGTGATGACCCAAAGCGGGGTGATACGATTTCGGTGAGAAAAATCCCAAGTAAAAAATTTGGCGCAGTTTGCACTAGTTGTGCAAGGTTGGAGAAACAGCAGAGCGGGGGGCCCCTCTCCCTTCGTCGGTGACCTCACATGGATTTCCGAACTTGCCTCCATGACTGCCAGGCCCGGATTCTTTTGTCCGCAGGCTTTCACACTTCTTCCAAAGGGGAGCGCGTTAGCACGCGCTAGAACCCGCGGCAACCAGATTCGCGAACTTGGCGTCTGTGCTCCTCACTTCAAACGCGACAGCACGTAAACTGGTGAGGAGAACAGCACGTGAGAGATCACGCCGGGAACGCTGGGCTGAGTGTTCTCGAAGGTAGAGCTGCGCATGCTCGCGTGCGATCGGTAATTTTCCTTGGCATTTTTTTGCGAGCTCCTCCCGGTGCGCAAGCGCACGTGCAATCCTGGACGACGCCGGGCGCTCTTCGCGATGCGTACGCTTACGTGCGCTCGGCTGGACAGAGATTTCTGGTAACTCTCGACGGCAGAACTAAAAGCTTAAACAGCTGTGCTGTTAAAAGCAAAACCTCCTGAAGCAGGAACTTGAAAAAATTTAGAAAGCCGTGAGTTTGTTTTGAGCGAAACGGTACTTATCAGAGTTGCAGAAAGACGCATGCCTTGATCACTACTATTTCTCTGTCTAGGTGGTCATTAAGCTATAATGCGCTGTGCAGAGGGACCACAATACGCTGCATGAAAGGACCCGGTACAAGGTAAGAAAGGCAAGAAGATTGCGATTTATGAATGCGCTCTCGTAAAATGCTGACTCCGTTCCTCTCACTAAGGTAATATATTTTTCTCTCGCTCCGGTAATGGGAAGTGCCATAACGACAACACACCCATGCGTAGCTCGCTTAATGCAATCACTCTAGTTGATCAAATCTCGAGAAATAACGAACCGCGAGAAATCGCGCTGCTCTGTGCAATATAACTACCTCGCATGCATAGCGTCGAGGTCTGCCGTATCAAGGCACGAGTTCTGTTTTTAGATCGCACGAAGCCGAATTTACTACGAAGCAAACAAAAACGTTTCCCGCACGAGTTTTTGGCGCCCCTTGAGAAAAGCATGCGTGAAGTTCATATGGAGACCCTAGAAGAATTCGGGAGTTCGCAACGCAGATATGAGTTCACACCATTTAAACGTAAATATACATTTTAACTATTGGCAACATCTGCGATGGGTCATGAAGTGAAATAATAAATAAATATATATACGGTGGGAGGTCTCCAAAGTTTTCCATCGATCATGCAGTATACGACAGTAGCACATCATTAGTTTCGTGCAGCTCTTGAGAGTTGTATGAGAGCGTCACCGAACCGAACCATTTCTCATACTTCACTTTCAAGCGGCGCACTGCGGCCGTGCTTCGGGTTTTAGATTTTGATGGAAATATTGCTAGAGTCGTGGGTACGTAGGTGGAAGGCCGGAGAAAAATTTGTGTCACCCGACTATCATCAATATCGTTCTCCCTCACTGGACGTTAATGACATGAGCAAAAGACGCGGTAACTACGTCCGCGTTTTTAATATACGAATGCTTTCCTGCAAAGAAGAAGTACTTTTATTCAACGTTAAAACCTCTTAGCGGTTGAAAAAGAAGTAACAATGCACGTTTTGTTCAGGTTCCTGCTCGTGGCGTACTAACATTACCATCACTGACGGATCAACAGATCTCCAGGTCAGGAACTGTTTCGGGTCCAGATGGGGACTGTAAAATGTGTTCGTGGACGACCGAATTTTGATTTACTTTTTGTTACTCTTTGCACCACCGCCACGGAATTGCGGATACGTTGACACCCTTTGAAGGCATAAGGGTTGATAGTAATACATACTAGCGCGAAATTGTCGCTGCAATCGCGCGCGCGCCGTCATAGCAGCTCGCAGCGTTCCTCTCCTCGTGACTTGGTTAGCCACATGGCTTCCGCTTCTGGAGCGAAAATCAACGAAAAAGGTGACGTTTTATTTCGTGCTCGTCTTGCATCAAACGTCTAGATATTTCCTTGCAACTCTTTTGGGGCTACACTACTTTGTTGATAAAACAACTTTAATAATATGTTATTGCGTTTTTTCAGCCATAGACAACTATTTAGCCTGTTCACAAGTCATGCCAGGGACAAGTGGAACGTTCCTACCAGGCCCATGACAGCACGCTCGCTGAAGCCCGGCTCATCCAGACACTAGTGGCACATTTCTCTGTAGTATATGTGATTACGGAAATCTATAAACGAAATGCCTTGCGATGCGCACCGTAAGTTAGCAAGGCTGCATCCATCCTTGGACAGGGAAGTGGCTCGTTTTGAGCTGGGTGGTCGCTAAGCACACGCAGGTATGTGCTCCGATACGCCCGGGCTCAGTTGCGGCGTAATGCACCCTGCCTTGATATTTCTTTCGGTTTAATTTTGTCCCTTCTCTGCCCGATGGTATATCTTTTCAGCCAGGTGAAGGAAAAGGGGTCTTTCTGCTGTTAAATATTGCTTTTGGTGGCGGGAAGGAGTTCCGTCACCATTGGATGGACCCCGGCATTTTGTAAGCCCGTCTGTTGCTGGTTGACCGGTATTTAATTTTCAATTTCGCTGCGACTGAGAGTACCCCGTCCTTAAACCCGAAACGAAACACGGCGGTGAACTCCTGAAGGAAACGAAGAACGAGAACACACCGTGACACAGATGATAATCACCATGTAGAGCCCCTACTGTTTGTAACTTTGAAAGTGTGAATTCCCCGCTGTTTTACTTTGTGTTTAAGGCTTGAGCAAAATCATTGATTACCTTGTTTTATTGTACTGGATAACACTTACATCTATCAGACAGGTGAGCACGTTTTAACCATAGGTCGGCAGGCTCACTCGTGAGTGCACTCACGCACCACCCAATCACCACTCACGAGTGTGTGGTGAGTGAACATCACCATCGTTCCGGAATGGGGGGTGCCAGGGCGAGTGAGTGTGAGCGCCGCTCATCACTCGTGAGTGGCGAATGGCGCTCGTGAGTGGTACCGGCTGATACTGATCCCAGCTCATTCATAGAAGCTCACATTCTACACTGTTATAAAAAAGAGCATCGCAACTCAGCAAAATATTTAAAAGAATGCTTAGTACAAATCTTGGAGAAAAGTAAATAAAATAAAGAGGACCGAGGAACTTTAATTTACGAATATTTTCCGGAGAAACAGATTCAGAAAATTCAGAAAATATGCGCAATATATGATTATGCGTAAGATAACCACTATAGCATCACAGACACACCCTTTGGAAAAATCCTTTTTAGAGATCTTAAAGAAAAATAAATAAAAAAGACGGGATCGATGAACCATTCATAATATATAATTACAGAAGAGGTAGTTTCAAGAAATGGAGTCCATTTTTGATGATGCGGAATAAAAACAATAATAGGAACGTCGACGTACCTGTAATTGATTTGAACTGTTTACTTTGCTTTTTTTGCAGTCAATCATAGGCACTACAGAATATTTATTTGTACCGAAATCGCCCTGAACTAAAACTTCCAGGTGCCTAACTGTCCGTGTGCTCATAAGTCCGCGCACCGAAAGCCCATTTAAAAACAAGAGATCTAAAAAAACGTGTTATTCTATTCCTTACGGTCCGTGGATTTGTTGCTTGTTTTCTTTATTGAACCATTCGGTATCAGAATTTCTATTTGAGAAATTGGTAACAGTGAAGTCACCTTCTTACAGCGAAGCTGTGCATCTCTCATTCGTAGGCATTCCTTCTCGTCGAGGTCCGCCAGCAGGACTGTTTAGCAGAATAAGCTTTGTGGCAAAGCGACATTTCGCCGAATCTTGACCCATCGGCTTTCTCGCTTTTTGCCGCCACCAGAAAATCGACCGCAGCGGCCGGGATCAAATCGGCGCCACTGGGATCAGCGGCAGATCGCCTTAGACACTGAGCTACTGCTGCAGATTAATAACAAAACCTAATTAACGGGGTTTAATCACGATTATTGGTCAGCCACAAAAATGTTGAGCGCTGCTCTCTATCTCCTTAAAGAACTGAGCCAGTGCTGTCGCCATAAGGCCCATGCCGGAGGCCAGCCTGCATTCTGAACGGCATCTTAAAATAGTCTCTCTCTCTCTCTCTCTCTCTCTCTCTCTCTCTCTCTCTCTCTCTCTCTCTCTCTCTCTCTATGCATAACCAACGTGCACGACGAAGTTCATCCGCATGCAGCGATGCAGATGTTTTTTTGTTCCGTCGTCTTCAATCACTGCAATCGGGGTTTTCCCAAACGCGGACCGAGAGCCGTCCGTCCATTTGTTGTTCGTCCCGCAAAGAAGGTGGTTGCCGTTGTCGGTAATTGTAATGACTTGCAATGCCTACAATGCATTTAAGATGCAAGCGCTTGCGTGGTGCCTGTGACAACGCCGGCGATAACGGGATGTGGCGAGGTTGCGTTTTCTGGGCGGCGGCGGTGCTACACGCCGCCCGCTACGCGAAGACGCTTCGTCATGTCTGCGTAGACAACCAGTTGTCTTTGCTCGCAGACGATAATTCAGCTGCAGCCCCTCTAAGACGCTCAGAATGCCCTAGTTGCCGTTCTTGGATTCCGGGCCGTTTGATGTAGTTGCCTCTTGAAGAAGTCGTGTATTGTTGTTGGGCATATCTTCCTCGCTTGGTGCGCGAGTTATGCGGATATTTGTAGCAGGGACAGAAACGTGGTTCAGGCCGTTCCGTGTAGACTAAACGATGACTGACATCCATCGGTGGCTCTGCGCATTTTCCGTCGGTCGGTGTTCGCTGTTCTCTTAACTGCGGTAAAAAGAACTTTCCTGTGGTTTGAAGCCTTTAAAATGTGACAACTGGTTACGCTTACCATTTCCAAACCAGATGTTGGTGGGCAAGGTGGCCACAGCAAAGGGTTTCCGCGTCAGGGGTTGCAGTGTGCCTAAGGTATGTTTTTGTGTCAGTCGCAGTGGTAATGGAACAGACTGCAGGTGAGGAGCAACTGAAGGACATGTTTTGGGACTTGTATGGTAACTAATGATGATGATGATACAAAGAGTTTCCTGTGGAAGTTGTGTGCCGCGGGCTGGCTCGAAGGATGGATCAGCATGGAACCAAGATTGCCGGTAAGCTTACTACTTAAACTTATTTTCTCCTGAATAAAAACTGTATGATCCGTTCATGGGAAATTAAAAATAGCCAAAGTAGCTACGGCAAACGGTTAGGGAAATATCAAGATCTCTGTGGCTGAACCTTGCGTACATTGTTGCTCTTCGCTCTCCGTGACTGCATTTGTGAATTACCCTAACCTATGTAAGCAAATAACCATGTCAGCACTTAGTAAGTGCTTTATAAAGGCAGTAGCGCCCTCTGTATTTTTCACGACTTGTAAACCGGTTACCACGGTCGGAAACGTTTTCACATCACGAACTCTCGCCGATACTTCTACATAGATACCTCATGAACTGCTAGCGATAACGTCAATGATGCCTGGATATGGCTAAGTTAGGCTTTGAGTGCAACGTTATTGCGCCAGGGGGTGTGCTTTGTGAACGGCGCGCTGGCGCTTCGTCACTGGTGTCCAGACACGCCGTCGCTTTGCGTTCCTTCGTTCGCAGGCTGCTCCTTTCTTAGCAGCGCCGCTTCGCGAACGCGAGGGCTCCTGCACGAGGGCTTTTAAACCCTCTTGCAGGAGCGCTGCTTAAACCCGGAAATTTTGCTCCGTCCGTCCGTCCGTCCGTCCGTCCGTCTGTCCGTCCGTCTGTCTGTCTGTCTGTCTGTCTGTCTGTCTGTCTGTCTGTCTGTGCAAGTGAGGGCGAGTGGTGAGCATGAGTGAGTGAAAATATATTCCTTTTAGTGAGTGCGAGTGAATGGCGTCCAGTTTTGCCGAAGTATAGTTTTTGCCATTCAGTCAGGAGAAATGACCAAAGTGCGGCAGTAGCGTATAGGCGTGGCGAGCATAAAGGCGCTCTAAGACCCAATAAATGTCACTGGAGATTTGCCGAGAAAGCCGTTGAGCGTATAAAAATGCGAAAACTAAGCACCCAACCGAAAAATCTAGAAGCAAAGTAGTCGGCATTCCTGACTTGTTGCTTGGAGCGTCTTTAGATAGCAATTCTTCACGTCCCTATGTGTCTCGGGTTAAGGGGGAGTGTAGCGTATACATCTAGCTAGCGTGGTTCTAAAGCTACACTAGCGTTTAATTACTATAGCTATATAGTATATCGCTAGAGTGTTTAAACTGTGCCATCTGCTTGTGAAAAAGCAGAAAAAAGCTAGTATTTAGAGTGAAATAAGCAAAATTACCAAATATTAAAGGCTCAGAACCCATTGCAAGCTGGTGCAACTTCGTCACGTTAGTGTTCGCTACGGCCGCGAACGATGGGTGTCTTTTCTGCTGTCTGTAATAGCTGAAAGTGTGTCTTCAGAAATACATGACTGAGGAAGATTGTATGGCGTGTCAGTGACCCGGAACTTGCCAACTTAATCTATTTTTTTACCAATTTTCTTTGAGAGAGCAACAACTTGCAGCTCTTTCTGTCTGTGCGCGTTGCATCTAACAGCTAGGAAAGCAGTGTGTCAAGTGTTAGTAGAATCGGTCGTATGATGCGCAACCAAAATCTCTCACAAAAATGCTTACGTGTTATTAACTTCAACGGAGGAATGCATTTTGATTCAGCCACCCCCAGGCTACAACGGCGCGGGAAACAGTCGCGCTTTCCCTTCGATCCTTGCCCACGAGAATGCGGCTCGCATTAGGAGAAGCAAGCGTCGTCGCAAGCATGCGGAATAATTCTCTCGGATTTCCTCTACCCTGTCGCCTTTCCCGAGCCCGCGTAGCTTATCTACGCGCGACCGTTACTTCGTAGAGTTCCGTGTGACTTAGTTGCCCAGCCGCTCGTGTTCCCACGTCGGCACGCAGCCGTAGGCCGTCTCGAATAGCGCCTAATGACGCAGGCAAAAGAAACCACGATTGCGCAAATGATGCGAGTAACGCGTCGGTTTGGGGGGTGAGCGAGGAATTTAGTCACGAAGCGGTTTTCTAGCAATGCTTTTTCTTGCCTCTGAATCTTGCCGCTGAATCTTGCAGTAACTTTGCCGCTGAAGCAGAACAGATAGTCAAGGTGTGGTAAAGCGGCCGTGCACGCATCTGTGAGCACGGGTCCACAGCTCGGAGTGGCGCTTCCACCAAGACTTTCTTTTCTCCGCGATCTCTCTCTAATCGCCCTCTGCAGGTTGCTCATCCTTTTACTAGGTTTGTGCACTCGTTTCTTCCGAGGACTCTCGACCTTTTGTTGTGATGCTTGTGCTTGGAGGTTCTTCGCTTGCCTTGAAGGCGCGAAATTCTTATGCCCGCAATTTCGGCATGCTTTTCTTCTCTTTGGCCCAATGAGGTTCGTCATCAAACATGGGTTCTGCTGCCAGTTTTTTATTTTATTTTGGCTTGTTAGTTCTTCAGAACTTTTTTTTTTAATTCTGCATATGTTTTCATTTTAAAGATTGTGCATCGTCTAGCATTTTTTTAACGTTAGTCTTTCAGATGAGTAAACAATTTATGCATCTGGGGGTAGTGTGTAGTTCTTGTACTTGCAGGGAAAGGGAGGGTGGGGCTTGTGAAGACACTATGTGTTAGCATCGTTGTCTCTCACGTATTTTAAACTGGGTCGGGTTGGTACATGTACTTGAGATATGAAGCTAGTTTTGCAAGACAGTAAAACGTTTCGTATTAAACTGAACGCGATTAGGGCTACATGCGGGGAAAAGATTTGTCGGGAAACTCCAAAGCTAAAACAGCGGCGAAGAAAAGCAGGAGACGGAAAAATGGAGGCAAGTGTAACAGGATGATAAGAAAAAACGTCTCAATTTTTGTCTCGTCAGTTTTTGGTTTATTGTCGAGTACTTTTTTGTATACCTTCCATCTCATCGGCTTCGCTTCAACAAAAGCGCGCTAGACGACTACAGATTTCTTGTGGCTCCGTGGACCGGGGTTCTTTGTCCGCTTGCATAACTATTTCATTGGAAGCATGGCTTTTGGGGATTAATCCTCGTGTTACAGTTACTCGTATCGCTTTCGGCGCAGCTGGCGTCTTCGCCCGCGAACGCCGGGGCGAGGACAACTTGGGTGTCCATAGCTGAGCTAGCAAACGTCTGAGCCTCAACAGAACAGGATTTCGTCCCGCGGTTCCCAAGAAAACTTTTTCCCGGAGGAATAAAGTGATCTGAATCTGCAAGTAGCTGTATTTTGGGCAACTGAATATGCGACTTTACTATACAATAGGGGATTATTGTGTCATTCTAAATAGGAGAAATTGTATCCGAGACTTTATTAAACAATAAAGAATGTGATAATTGTGCATGGGACTTAGCGACTGGTTACAGGCTGTATTAAAATGACGAAAATTCGCAGGAACTAAGGAAACAGGGTGTAAATAAGAAATATAAGTATACAAAAATCAGGATAAAAGCAAAAATAAAGTCGAAGAGTGGAGGAAAGGACGGAGATGTGCACGGGTGGTGTAAAAGAAGGGAAGGAGGCAGCAGGCAAGGAACAAAGAAAGAAGAGGAACGCAATAATGATCGAAAGTGAAATTTCGAGAACTATAGAGGGAGGAGGAGGCAAGCATTTTATTGAGCAAAAAAAAAAAAAAAAGAGGGACGTGCTCGCGAAGCACATCAATTTGCAACAACAGACGAGTTGTCCCTGTACATTAGACTTACGAGATCTTCTAACGAGAAATTGTGACAGCTTTTGTCACACTACCCACATCCTCGGGCTTCGACACGCCTGTACGTGCGTCTAATTTCTGCACAAAATTGACAAAGTTCAGAGCGCATGCTGTTTATGCGGCCATCCTGATGAATTGCAGAATTGCTCGGGTTTGGGCGAGTTGGTTTTCCATATCGACTTGAAATTTCAGCTTGAACAAAAAAACGATAGGACTTAGGAAGGAAACACGGACACAGCACTCCGTGTTTCCTTCCCAAGTCCTATCGTTTTTTTGTTCGAGCTGAAATTTCAAGTCGACATCCTGATGAAATTGTGGCTGATATGTTTTGTGCTTTGAATGCATTTGTGTTTTTATACGAAGTCGCCCTGACCCGTTACATTAGAACTTCTATTCACTCAGTTGCTTCAAGGGACGAATTGGTGTCTTCAGTGTATTTGCGTGCGCTTTGCCGGAGCTGGTTCTCCTCTCTAAGACGGTTCATAACTCAATGAACTTCGCGAAGACTTTATCAGAAGCTTTCACCTTTACAGAACTGTGTAATGTATATGGGCGCGTTTGAATGTCTTCATGAGGGCATTTAGTTTACGGGAGAAGGAGTAGACGGCGCTCATACATGGCGTCAACCTCTCCTATTTTAGGGGCTGGGGCTGTTGGCGCCTCCTGTCGTCGTCGTCGTCGTCATCGTCGTAATCGTCTTCTCATGTATTCACGGTATAAAACACCGGGAAACTTGTTTACGCTTCGAGCTGGAAGATAACGCGTACTGAAAAAACACCGGGACACTCGCTAACACCTCGCGCTAGAGAGCTTGGTGCTTCAAAGTCAAGAGACTTTTACAACAAAGCTGCATACTTCTACCACTGAACGGTTTCATCTCCGTGGGCAAAAACGTCAAGGCGCCAAGAATATACCTATAAACTGCATGCTTCGCCCCCTCCCCATGTTTCAAGTTAGTGTAGATGGCCTGGGATATTTTAGATGCAAAGCATCTCTTGCTCGGGGCTATATCCGTTGGCCTTCCGGCGTCCGTCCGCATCTCTCTTCCTCTCCACGCCAGCTGTGATAACGTCACTCTCTCCCCTCCTCCTCTCCACACCACCTGTGTGCGCTCCTCCTTCTCTCCCCCTCTCCACGCCAGCTGTGATAACGTCACTCTCTCCTCTCCCAAACAACTGTGCGCGCTGCTCCTCCTTTCCCCTCCTCCTCACCACTTCAGATAAACCAGGTCCGCGCCGCTGCTCCCTTCAGTTGCTGCTTCTGTCTGCGCCGTCCGACGAGCTGACAATGGACGCCAACGGTTCTGGCAGTGACCCGCTGCGGTGGCTCAGTGGCTAAGGCGTTGCGCTGCTGAGCACGAGGTCGCGGGTTCGATTCCCGGCCGCGGCGGCCTCTTTTCTGATGGAGGCCGAAAGCAAAAAAATTACACCATCTTCCCCCGTGGGAACCCTGAGGAGATGCAAAGCATCTCGAGTTTGCACGAGTTTGCACGGCTTTGCATCTCCTCAGGGTTCCCACGTGGGAAGATGGTGTAATTTTTCTTCATGTAATAAAGAAGAAGTACGGGGCGTCCTCTGTCATTGAAGTGGCGCGCTTCCTTCGTTTGGGTGACTCAGTGGATCAGGCGTCGCTAAACCTCCGAGTGCAAGTTGGTCAGTGCGAGTTCCCACCACTCAGGAGATGGGGAAAAGGATCGGATCAGCTTCCAGTGGGCAGAACAATACAAGGTAGGCTGTTGAGGCGGATTGATTGCAGGAGGGTCCGACGTAGGACAAGTTGGTGGGGGAGAGGCACGACAGCACGGTGGAATTGAGATGGGTGCCGGTCTGTTATCTGCGCCACGTTCGGGCCTGGGCAGTAGTAATCTGCGCCACGGAAAAGGAGGGGGTAGTGGAAGCGCCTGCGGAGGAAGTGATCAAGAAGGTCTGTATCTGAGCGCCAGAGGGTGGAGGTGTGGTGCGGATGTCCTCGGGCGGGAAGCCCGGAAGTTGAGTTCACTGGAAGCGGCATGTGCCCCTCATTCCGCCGGAGCGAGGCGTACCCAGGTGTCCGCACTATCTGGATGGCGGGGAGAGTCGTGGAGGATCGCATAATCTCGAGATCTTTGTGACGGATGTGGCCGCGGAGGTGGTAGCGGAAGAGAGTCCGTTTCAATGGTGAGGTGGCCTACATTGGTAGATGTGGTGGCCGCCAGAACTATGTCGGTTGCTTCCGATTTCACGGTTTTGTCGTAAGGTAAAGTGGCCGTGGTGAGTGTGGTTCCCCGTGGACGCCATGACCACGGAGCAAGATAAACAGGAGCGCCGACTTCGCTCTCTCCTGCGGGCTCTTAATGTCCACCACTTGCGGAGCGCAATGTAGATGGCGCAGCGAATGGTCCGGCGGCTAAGCGGCCGGCGTTCCCCGTGCGCCGGCTGGCGCGTTGGCGGAACGCTTTCCGTCGGCTTTTGTCGTCTGCTTCGGCGACGGTAGTTTTGGGCACAGAGTGCTTTGGGCCTGCGTTGGCGCCGCTTCGCGTTCATTGCGCTCCTCCTGCGCACGGCTTGATTAACTTGTTCGATAGCACCTTCTGGGTAACCCGAACCCGAAGGAATTGAGTGGTCGCGCGGCACGGCAAAGATGCGTTAAGGATTGGTTTGCGTGGCGGGAATACAAAATGTAGGGCGCACATATTGGCCGCGAAGCCCACCACTGGAGAGGCCGGCGCTGCGATCATTTTGACGTCACTTGTAGGATCACCGTTCCTATCTTACTGCGTAGTTGGCTTGCAGCGCGTGACACTCCGCTTAGGAAGCGTGTCTAAAAGTATTTTCGTGTTAAATTGCTTCGTTTGAAGTTAGTTCTCAGTGCGTCAAGCGCAGCTAGACCTAATGGCGACTGTATAACCGTATCAACTGTGGTAGATTATCAGCAAACACCATGAGCGTGGTGGTGTATTATGCATGCGACCGAAACGTAAGCAGCGGCTTGTTTCCCCGATCAACAATGTGGACTACGACGATCGCCGAGTGAAGTTTCTAGATTTCCCTTCTTTGCAAGAAATCGTGAAGCGTTAACTGCTTGCAGAAGCACACGCACCCGCGGTACCTGCCCGCACAGCCGACGGTGCGGCTCGAACCGACGCAGGTCGCGGCAGCAACAACTTGTCGCCGCTTTTTAAAATCACATAAGCCGTGGAAAAGAAGTTCCAGATTGGTGAAAGTAGATGTTAGTGTGATGAAAAATTATGATAGGTAGTGTCATTTTTTCAAAGCGATGCTCAAATATCTCCCGCGATTTACGCCGACCGGCCGCGGAGGTCGGTCCCGGCAGCGCCGGCCCGTTCACGCACGGTGCGGCGAGCGGCCGAAGGATGGCTATGCTTGAGCGCAAGAATCGGCCGAGGCCGTGCAGGTATCTTGATCGTCGATCGCTTCAACGGAAATCACCGCGCTTACAGAGTTCCCAGCGCGGTGAAACGTTCCGTTAGGGACTGTCAGTCGCAACTCTAACGGCGATGAAATATCTGCTGCGACGCCAAGCCTAAAGTTCCCAACATCCGATTACGTGTATCCGAAGCTGGCTGCGAGCTGTTGGCGAAGGCCCTCCCGTCGCGCACGCGCGTGTTGCGTTTGTGTTCCTCTAACTTCTTGGGGGCCCCCAACGCTCGGTTCTCCTATTCTAAATATCACCATTACCAGAAATCATTAACGACGTGTGTCGCCTCGTACGCAGCCTCGCCTCTGTGAGAAGTCGTGAGTTTCGGAATTGATACCTGAGAAATGCCGGCTTACTATAAACATACAAAACACGCTGCAATTATAAATTACCACGCCAAGCACCTAATGAAAACTAAATATAGCCTTGCCGAACACGCTAGAAGGCATTAAAAACTCGCGTTCATGCCGTTCATACAAGTCGCGAAAAGTAAACATCAGCCGTGCAGAGTACAGGCTACGGCAGTGATCGTTAATCAAATCCGGGCATGACTATGAAAACATCGTAGGGGAAATAGGCACTGATTAAGCCAAACTGCAGACCATAACAATATTTTTAAGCATGTGCGGCGAAGCAATCTGATCACCGTTCTCGCGTCATTCATTTACCAGGCAATACGAGCAGTTCGCGCGGTGAGATCCTGCGCGGTGAGATCCAAAGCGAGCGACGCGTTTCCGTCGTTGTTAAAAGGTGTTTGCTTGCACACACACGTCCCGTCACAAGCATTTCATAATGAATTTACCGCGTACTTTTCTCGACATCAGTTGCATCGTCCTTGGCGTTAGCTAGCTGCGTATGTAAGAGCTGTGTGTCGCTTAGGTAGCAACTACCTAAACGCGGCGGTGCCGCCGGGAACAAGCGATACGCTGATTGCTTGCCCGAATTATTTGGCTTACAGACAACTTTTTTGGTAATTACATCAAATCCACAGGGAGCGGGTGAGACGGTGGCCACACAAAAAAAAAAAAAACAAGCTTCCGCATACGCACGGGAAATGTGTTGAAGCAGACGACAACACGATTCGGCGTCCTACAAGTGACGTCACTCGTAGGTGGCGCCACGGTATGTCCTCGAGGCCAATAGACATATGGCTGCTATACAAACACTATTTTTTGCGCAGTGCTTGCCGAAAATGTGACTCCGTTTGTAATTTTGTGAACACCAATTCGGCTCTGTTTTAACAGGTTTTACAAAAGGCGAAAGGAGCAACTGGTTCTGATCACTAGCGATTATAAAAGTTGCCTCAGCTTTCTCGCCGTTCTGCAACTTACGCTGCAAGACCGTTCAAAGCGCAAAACGTAAAACGAGGGACGACGAGAGGCACAGGAACACGCGCTTGTCCCTGTGCCTCTCGTCGTCCCTCGTTTTGCGTTTTGCGCTTTGAACGGTCTTGCAATGGAATACCAACTTGTCCAGAAATCCGCCTTAATCCAACTTACGTCCAAAACAGAGTGTGTCTAGAACACGGACCGGCACTCACACGCTCATCAGAAAATAACAGAAATGCGATAATATCACCCGTGACTGCCCGCGACGTAGCAATCTGCTCAAGATCGAGGCCCTGACAGTGCGGTCTTTTCACAAGCCTTCATTTCGCGATATTTGAATTCGTCCGGACCCTATATCTCTGTGGTGATGACTCGCCAAAAGAAAAGGTTTGACTAGCCGGTTGTTTTGCTGGTCAGCCGCTTAAAGAAAAAAAAAAAAAAAAACGCCGGGAACTCTCGTAGGCCCAAACTTGCAGCCATACAAATCGTAGCATTTTATTTGGAGTCCACGGCGTTATCGATGAGATAACACGACCGTAGAGCGACAGTGAACATCGGGCGGTAAGTTGCGGTATGGGTTACAATGAAGGTTGCGTTTGATATTCTTGGGTGCCTTATCAAGATGACAGTGTTTTTGTACACTTATTACAACAGGTCAGCCGTCCAATTCAGTCATTTGCACAGAAACGTGTGTCTAATTGCCGTTTGCCGGTGGAGACTCCGGGCGACCCTTGTAAGCATTGTTCGTGCGCAGAAGCGGCATAAATAATTAAGCAGGCGGCCGGAGAGCGGGCCAACAACAGAGGGTAATTTTTGCGCTGCATCGGTTTGTCGTAAGCAGAATCACGCTAGACTGCATGTTGTGGCGTTTCATATTACTCTTGCTCATTCTTTGGTGATTCTAAAGTCGTCGTCGTTCAGTTGCGTCTTACATCTGCTGGGTTAGTACAATATTTTTAGCGGGTCTTCATAATGTCAGAATAAACGCCCCCCGATAGGGAATAAGCGATCGCCATGTATGTGGTGGCGTGCGATTATCTGCGCCGTCTATTCCGGCTGCGCACGGGTGTTCAAATTCCGCGCGTGCAGGCATTCCTCCTGCATCGTAGGACTGGCATACGACAGGCGTCGTTGCGAAAGAAACGACGCCTCTGGGGAGAGCGAAGAAGGGAAGAGCCATGTACAGAGGCAAAGCGACGAGAGGGCAAACGAAGGAGGAAGATAGCAAAGGGAAAGCTGGGCGGCCGGCGGCGCGTGGACATTATCGGCCCGAGCAAAAGAATTTTTCTGGGCCACAGTCGTCGCTCCTCTTTATATCTTGCTCCGTGGCCATGACTACTAGGGTGGCAGGTGATGCTGAACTGCAGTATGCGATGTCTGTGTATCTGTTGTCTAGTTGGCCAGAGGGGTGTAGCCCGAAACAATCCATTCCTGTTTGAACCCGTCCCGCTTGAACCCATTCCCGAAACGCCATTCCCGTTTGGCCCGTTCCGTTTGCGCCCGTTCCCAAAACGCCCTTGGCGTTTGACCGCTTTCTGCTTCAACCCGTTCCCAAAAGAACACCCTTCCCGTTTCAACCCACTCCGAAAACACCCGCCTCAAATAGTTCAGATAAGTTTGTGAGCTCGTAGTGCGCTTTTAGGCCTCCAAAATTGTGCTGGGCAAGGTAGTGCAGGTTACTGAGCAATGACGACAACATGTTTTACACTTTTCTCGCCTAAATATTTAGCGCGGGGGCAAATTCTATTTTACGTTGACTCTAACGTTACTCGGTAGATGGCGCCACTGATACGTCTTCTTTTTAAAGCTCTACAGATTATGGCTACAGTATTCTCAAAACTACAATTATTGTGAACACTTCATCCGAAACGTGAAATATTCAAGCTACTTTAAACGAAAGCATAATACATATGAGCAACAAAATTATGCGTGATTTGCTTTGAGACTAATTCATCAGATGTCGCTACTTGCGCCATGGTGTGCTAAAACGGGTCCTGCTGTTTTCAGCGGAAAACGGAAACCCCGGCTCCCGGTAACGCGGTAAACGGTAACATAAACACGGTAACGATATGCTAAAACTCTCTATGATTTTGCTTTTCCACATACTGTGTGCCCGCCTGTGTATTATCCGTAAAAAGTACACGCAAGAGAATACAGCTCGGGGTGTTCCTAACGCCTGAATTGGAAATGTGTGCGAACTATTTTCTCCAAGCAAAAGTTTCAGCTTTAGACGTCAATGACCATTCTTTTACCGACATTTGCATATAAAGTGACCGTTAGCCACACATTAAAATGGATCGTACCAGTGGCTTAGCGCATAATAGTTACCGCTTTCATAAAATACGTTTTTTCTGTAGTTATAAAGCTAGACCTGGTAATTATATTTCGCGTCATCTTTTTACTGCGTAGAAATAAAACAGTAGCCCTGTACTACCCCTAATAAATTAATAGCTGCATTTGTTAAAACACCCAGCTTCATTCTCGGCAAGAGCTACGGACGCTACAAACTGGCACTGCGACCGCGAAAATGTTCTATTTTGTTAATTCTTGTCCTTTCTTTTTTTGTGTGTGTTGCATATAAGTGCATGTGCATTCGTATATGCATCCTTAGGGACTGGAACCATCACCGCTGCTGCGGAGTACGCATGCGAGCAACACGTTCCAGACCGCTCGACCAACGCAGAAGCCCACGGAAGGGTGTGGTTTCAGCTGTAATTCACCAACGCTGTACCGGGTCGGACGTAACGCAGCAACCTACGTGTCGTTTTTTAATTGGCGCTGCGTATAGTAAAACCGGCCATTGCAAAAAGGTTGCAGGTTAATATGGCGTCTGCATACTTTGGCTCCGCCAGCCGTAACGTTTATTTTTAATTTTTTTATGAGGTTAAAATACAGTTGTACGTAAGTATAATTTCGAAAATCGCACGCCTCGGTCCGAGACACCCGAGTCGAAACTGGGTTCGTTATTCCGGGGAGGGGCTAAATGGGAAAATACGAAACGGGAAGGCCTTTTGTGCCGGGTTGAAGCAGCAGAGAACAAACGAGAAGGTTCAAATGGGAATGGGTTCAAATGGGAACGAGCGAAATGGGAAGACAGTTTTGCGCCGGGTTGAAACGGGAGGGTGAAATGGTGAAATGGGAATGGGTTCAAACGAGAACCTGCCGGCCAGGGTAGCGTCGGTTGAGGTAGGTAACCCGAGTTTCACAACGGCCATCGCAATACTTGGGGTACATGTGTCGCGGCACTGGGATTACTCCGATGAAGCTGCGTGCGGGTGGCGGAAGAGGCTGGAGTGTCTCGGCTGGTAAAGGGGTTGGACGATCCATAGCGCCTAGGACTATCCGGCTTGTGGGTGTTAAGGCCAGGCGGGGGAGTTGGTCGACCTGCTGATCTTCCAGGAGTACAAGAGTGTTGTGCACACCTGACTGGAGTAGTTTTTTGGTGAAGGCGATGGAACAAAAAATTATCGCGGAAGGAAAAGGAAAGGAAACGCAAACGGACAAACAGAAAAGGAACGAAGACAGAAAATAGGCGACAAATTGCAACGGATGGAGCCAGCTAACGAAAAAAGTGAACGAAACGGGGCACTAAAAGCAACCGCCTGTAAAATAAGCAGGAAAAGTAAAGAACACAAAACGTGCGATCTACATATTGAAGCCAGCAGCAAGGCAAGCAAAGAAGCAAGCTAAGGGGACAGCTGGAAACAGACAAACCAACCAACAACCGGCAGGGGAACGAACAGTCAAGCAAGTAACTAAGGCAGGCAAACAGCAAGGAAAACGCAGGCGAGCCCAGAAGCAGGCAAAAAAGCACAAAAGCAAGCGTACAAGGCGAAGCAAAACAACCGCCCGGTTAGCAGATTAATAGGATCTCCACGCATCCCCAGATAAGAGCAGTGCCGCGATTCGAGCGGCCAGAACAATAACCCGGTATCCCGCACAGTAAACAGCAGCAACAACAAAAAAGGGGCTGAGATGCAATGTAGAAGACAGCAGGCACAATTCAGATGGGTCGTCGTGCGAGGAAAAGAGAAAGTGGACGGTGCGATGGACGAAACGGCAGCATCCATCACAACGTAACCAGATTACTTATTTGTGTCCGTTAGATATAAGTGTTCTGCTCTTTTTTTTTTTTTTGTTGACAACGCGGTCAGTGGCTCGGGTTGTCAGAAATAAAATATCAATGTACGCGAGAGGGACACCGGGGAAGAAAAATGGGCCGGGTGAAACTAAAGGTCAGGGAGGCGGGGCCGCGAACACAACGTCGCTGACAGCCGATTCTTCGTCGTCGCTTTTTGCCGGAGGACGCCAAACTTCGTTTACTAACAGCTGCTGACCGATAAGCGTTTTTCTCGAATGCGCGTCTGCACATAATAAAATGGGCAGGGGAGACGGTGTTTTGTTTATTTTCTGCCCTGGCAAAGCTCTGCTCGTACATAACCATCTCCTCAATTAAAATTTTCGCGCTTTTCTGGTGTGTGGCTAGCTCCACCAATAAATTTCTCTGTGCGTACATTGACGCTCTAGAAAGCCCCTGCACCGCCCACCAACCGGATTCATACCCCTTCGGCGGTAGTGTACCGTCTGAGGCCATGACGGAAATGAAGGGTACAGAGGCGCTAAGCTGCTACACATTTCCTTGATGAACTCACGCAACCTGTATACATATTCTGCAAGTAGTACTTCACGAACTATACTAAAAAAGCCCTGCCGTAGGACAAAGGATCAATAGGAGTTAGACGCTGGTAATGTTAAGCATGTTGAAACTGCCCCTTTCAGTCGACGCAACCAAATACTACAGAAGATGGGTGAATTAACTCTTTCGGGAAGTTGTGAGTGCAAGAAAAAACACCAGAGAGAAATCAGGAGTAGAATTACTATAGGTTGGAGAGCATTTGGAAGTAATTTCAAGTAATGAATGGTAGGCTACTTTTTTCAGTAAAAAGAAAAATATGCAATCAATGTGTACTCACACTGATGATTTACGTCGTAAAAACGTCTGGACTAACTATGAACCCTAAAACAGAACTTCGGTCGGCATTAAAAGCGATGGAAAGAAAAATGACAGGAGTAATACTTACAGATAGGCAACGAGCGCTTTAGATTTGGGAGCAAACTATGGCGGACGATACCCCAACTCAAGTTCAAGAAAGAAGTGGAGAAGGATGGACATGCAAGACGGAGAAGTGACAAACTGTGGAACACCATTGCGATGGAGTAGTTACCGATGAACGAGACTAGCAGTATAGAAGACCGCTAACTCGATGGAAAGATGAATTAAGAATAATTGAGGGCAAAGAATGGATTTGAAGAGCGCTGGATAGGATGGGTTGGAAGTCAATGGCAGAGGCCTTCATTTTCCAGTGGAAGGAAGGAAGGAATAAAGGTAAAGGAAAGGCAGTAAGGTCAACCAGGCTGTGGCCTAATTTGCTATCCTACACTTGGGGAAGGGGAACAATGGGAAAAAGGGTGAAAAACAGTAAAAGGAGAGTTAGGTAAAGAGAGAGCGTAAAGAGGTGTGGCCAGCGCCACGACGCTATAGGCGATAGAGTCCGTTGACTTCACAGAGAGCAGTTTCTTGCGCTACAGTCTACTGTGCAAGTTCGTTGTTTTTAGGAAGCACAGGAGCGCTTTGTTTGACTTATTATGAGGATGATGAAGCTTCGCGAAGACGGGGATTTGGTCCTTGAATACGATGTATGCCTGGTGGCAAGGAAAAAAATTCCCCGCATTTCCCCGAGGGGAAGAATGTGGAAGTGCGAATGCACGAGTTGAATTTGCGCGGTTCGGTAATGTTCGCGAAAGAGAGATCACACACACACACACACACACAACTACAAAGAAAGAAAGATGCATTTATTCACAGACACCTATTTGTGTTGTCGTTGTACTTGATTGCTAGAGCGGATCTCAGCTTTGAAATTTCGTGTCAGTACTCCTTTAAGCGGGTGAATTAGCCCTTCTCACGCCCGATTCTTGGCCAATCCCCCACGTGGGTATGTGCCATGTCAGCGACCAGGCAGCGCGCGCCCATCTCCCCCCATTGCCAAGGAAGACGAGGAGATTCCTGGCCAATCCCCCACGTGGGTATGTGCCATGTCAGCGGCCAGGCAGCGCGCGCCCATCTCCCCCCGTTGCCAAGGAAGACGAGGAGCGCGCGCACCCGCAGCTGTTGCTATGCGGACGGCGGCGGACGCTTCAGGCTCGCTTAAGAAGTGCATTCGCACTTAAAATGCAAGTACGTGTGATCATCATGACCTCATCGCTAACCAATACATGATGCGCGACTCACTAATTTGAGGGTGCAGAATTAAGATCCCGCTTCTCAAAGGCACATCCATTCATCCCATTCATCACAACATGTGGCTAAGTAACCAGGGAAGAGGTGTAGCTTCTACTCCTAGTAAGATGCGATGATGGATAAGGTGTTATTCATTGGCATGACGCCCATGTCGGCAACCATGTGTGTCGCCTTAGCAATGGGGACGGGCGGACGCGGGCATGGCGGCGCACGCATGAGGCCGTCCCAGCGAGCTCAAAAACATTACCTCAACGTTAACTGCTGTTTCGTGCAGCGCTTTACAGCCTACCTGTCGCAAGGCACGAGGGAAGTGATTATCAGTGGCCGGCTGCTGATTGCCAGCTGTGTTTTGGTATTGGACACAGATTGCTCAGCTCTCTACGAACACTTTCACTTCGGGCCTTTCGGCTACCCGCTGATAAGTGGCGCTGGTCTTCCAGCTAACAATGTGCTCACTGCTACGCCGTTCCGCTACCGCTGTATCTCATCGGAATTCGTGTGGACCTGACCATTTCTTCGGAAGCATTATTTGGCTTTTGTACTGAACGACTCTGCCGTGTGCAAGGTGCGGGCGCACCTGTGTCTATATCCGTGCTCGCAGGCAACGGCGCTGCAGCGTAAGCATTTCGGGCGTCGTGCCCCTAATTGCGACCGTGGTTTTATTCTCCAGTGGTGATGCGGAGTTCTCTAGGGCAGGGAGAGCATCACCACACAATGCCACTGCTATTACTCATATCTTTTGACTGACGCCACAGCCGAGAATCGCGTGGTAACGGCAGAGACGACGAACGCCAGGGTCTGTTTTTTTTTTTTTTTTTGCGAGATGCAGACGTATGCGCAGACGCGGTGGACACGGTGATGACGGCTTTCAGTGTTGCCAATAGAAGAAATCACCCACTAAACTTTTATCTGAATACCACCTGGTAGAGCAGAATCGAACGCTCCATTATTCTCACGCTGTCATGTGAGCTTCAACGGGATGATGGTTTTGGGAAACGGCTGTTAGTCGCGTGGCGATGTATTTATTCGAAACCCCCTATACTAAGAAAAAAAAAAACATTGCAGTATGGTTGCCTGCTACCAACAATCGATAGCCATGCCTTGTTGGCTTTCAATAGAGTTGTCAACTTGGTTGCGCAGTCTTGTACGTCGGCATTAGAAATACGTGGAGTTTGATGGAAACAGTATGACCGTGAATAATGGCTACTCTTAGGGTTGGAATACAAGAATCTCGAGATCAATGCGACCTGGTTTGACTGCTAAAAGGGTTTTGTCCGCCTGCCGAAAGTCGTGCACTCCGAAATGTATCACATATTAATTGTTAGCTGACTTTGTGAGCCGCAGCAGGTTTCATATTCTACGTTACCTTGTACTTTCAAGTCTATGGGATCCGAAAGAGAGCAAACGGCCACAGAAATCAG
The DNA here is from genome assembly GCF_048455015.1 of Haemaphysalis longicornis. Taxonomy (NCBI): domain Eukaryota; kingdom Metazoa; phylum Arthropoda; class Arachnida; order Ixodida; family Ixodidae; genus Haemaphysalis; species Haemaphysalis longicornis. The sequence continues at coordinate 30,432,351 of NW_027526335.1, forward strand.
CCGTAGAACTTGTTAGAATGCACGTAAAAAGATGTAGCCCTTTATCTGTAGCTGTGCTCCATGAATTAGCATAATTTAATCTCGTTCAATAAAAGAGACATAGTCATGACCACTTTCCTACAATTGATGGGCCGCATGCCAGACGGGTGTCTCTATAGCAGTAAACCATTCTTTTTTTCGGACAGCCATCTCTCCCGCCAAATGAACGCACACAAAGCATTTTTCCTCAGTGGCTAGCTTCTACTTTTTATTTGCGCTCAACAAGTGATGCAAAGTCCTAATATTCCCACGCGCAGGAGGATGAATGCACAAATTTTGTTTGTCTGTGTCGAAACACTGAGATGGAAAGAATGACGTGTCATGGACAAGCCAGAATACGACTTACGGCTATTAGATTACATTTTTTAGCGTTTTCTTTTTGGTAGTTGCACACGCGCAGGCCATTCAACATTTAATGTGGCCGCGAAAAAGGAAGCGACTTAGATTTAAGCACCGCAAGGTAGTGACGTGCAGCAAATAACCTTAATTCTCTCGGTAAATCGTTGTCTAGAAGCACGCCGCAATTTTTTGTTGAAATTCTGAGTTCGAGCAAACCGTGTTTTGAGCAAAAAAATAAGATAAAAATGGCATCGAAGCTTGCTCTTCATGCATGTAAAAACAATAAGCCCCTTATTGCTATCCAGAGACTCTACGTCCTTAGCCGCGCTGATTTTCTTAAGGAATGTAAAAAAAAGGCAACAAAGTTGAAAAGTGAGTTCAGACGTGCATGAGTAAATTTGTAATTTTGCTAGTTTTTCTTCTTGAGTACATACCGTTCAGTTCAGAAGCGGTAATTAAGAGTGACTGCACCATCACAATGGTTTTTTGGAGCAATAAAAAGCGTCGTTGATCTGAGATTTATGATAAGGAGCCATGTTATCGCGGTACTGCGTAAGTTATGCTGCCTGCATGTTCCCATAGTTGAATGGCCGGACGTTCATTACAGCTTGCGAACACAGTTAATACGAAGTTCATTCCCCCTCCTAACCCCCTCCATCCCTCCTCACACAGACAGGATCAGGGACCGGGCCACCGAACGCCATACAAAATATAGGGTACTGAAATACTGAGACCACCCAACTCAGAAAAATGGTGCGCTCATACGTGTGTGCATTCATGGGCAGAGTAACAGTTCATCCTGAAAAATGAACGAAAAAAGGTCGTGCGCGGCATGACGATGCTGACGTATTCCACCCACCACGGCGGTTGCCGCAACTGTCCCTGCCTCTTTTTTGCCCAGTTCGAGGACGCGACAACCATGGAAAGTCGCCTTGAAAGTGCCTGTTCCAAACAATTCGATGGCTGTATTCAGAGGCACCGGAGGTGTTTGAGGCAAGACAACTGATGACAACGACAACGACGATGATGATTTTAAGTTGACGGACTCTTTTGACTCTATTCCTATTTTTCTACTATCCAGATGCCGACATTTCACCTTTTTCTCTTGCACTTTGTGGTTCCAAAAACCAGGCTCTGCTTTATGTCTGGAAAGAAAACTTCGAAAGCAAGCAGAGCCTGGTTATCAGGGTGCGTTTTCTTTCAGCGTCTGAATAGTTTTTCCAGAAAGGTTTACCCTGACTTTTCGAAGTTAATCTTAATCAAACGCTACTTATTTTAGGTAACAGCTCTTTATCCACTTAGAAAATAGTTTATAACTAAGGAATTCATCGTACTAGCGAACATTAAGACAGGGACAAAGCTAAAGAGAAGACGAAACACACGCTAGAACTTCAACTCAGTTTATGCCATATAAACAGGAAAACACCAATAAGTACATGAAATTTGAAGGGGTTATCGTAAAAACGTAATGAAACACTATCGCTCAAATCACAGGCCACATTACAGCGCCGGTCCATATCACATGGCGGAAATTTAACCGACACTTGCAAACAGCCTTCATCCTTCGCCCACGCTCAACCACCTTCCCCTCTCCCTCTCTTTGCTAGTACGATGAATTCCTTAGTCAGGAACCAAACTCGCCCAACTTAGCGCTTTCATAGTTTATAATTTAACAATTAGGGCTGATACTTGTTTGGATAGCAAAGAGCAATTGTACCCTCTGCGTGACACTCGAAATGCACTTGCAAGTGACTTCATTCGTTGTACAATCGACATGGCGCATAAATTATGGAAGGTCAATAATTTGCTCCCACTTACACGAACAGCAAAATTGCACTAACGCTAGTGTGTCATTAATAAGCTGTGAGAGGAAAAAGAAACGATTCGTGCAGGAAAGCAAACAAATAGCAGCCTTGGCAGACTGGACGTTTCTTCTGGCAAATGGCTCACTCCTATGGAAGGGGGCTGAGCCCCTTCTTTTTGAAAACAGGGGAGCTCGAGTCCGGTCTTCAGCACCCCCCTTCCGGAGCACTTCACTGCATCGAGTTATATTGTAGTACCTCCATTTCGACACACTCTCTTTCTAGCTCCCCTCTTCAGTGTTCCACTGTTGGCGCCTTTCTGCTCGTTCTTATTGGTATAGCCGCAATCGCGACCAGCACGATGTACGGTAAAAATCAGCTGAACTTGGCTCTCCTCTTGACTTTAAGGGCGTTTCTTATGTTACCCACTGACTTGACCAATTCGTTTCTTTTTTGTCTGATGTCTTCGTTAGAAAACGTGTCTAACACTTTCAAATTCCATCCCGCCCGTGTAGTCTAAGCGACACAGAAAATACATCCCTGCCAAGATTTCGTTCGAGTCTCACTACGAAAAAAATAAAAAGCTGAGAGCTGTAAAAAACTGCGTTTGTCCCACTAACTTCATGCTGAGAATATGCGCAAAAAAAAAAAAAAAGAATACACTAACACGTCTCGCTTTGCTTCGTACAGTGCCTCTATTCTTTGCCCCATAGATTACACTTCCACCTCCGGTCGTCGTTATTCAAAAAGAGTCTTTATCCTTGTCGAGCAAAGGCGGCCCCCGCGGCTAGCGTAGATGAACGCGCCAGGATGTAGAACGGGCTGTATTTTATGCTTGACAATAGTTACAGATGCTTTCCCTTTTTAATTTATTTTTTTTACAAGAGCAGATAAGCGCCTTTTTAAAGGAACCGGATTAAGTAATATCGAGCATCTTCGGTATACTGGTTTTTTTTTGTGTTCAGACTGAATTTGTTCAACATGCTTCTGTTAACAGGTGCAAAAATCACGCATTCTGAAGGTAATAGCTGCATTGCAGCAAAAAAATAGCCCATTGGATATTATTCTATACATTGGCTCATTTTTGTTTTACTCAACTAAAACTAACCAAGGCGCCCAAAGCAGAATCTTGGTTTAAATACCGATGACTTTACTTTTAAAAATTTATGAATAAATATGTTCTTCATTTTCTTCAACTTTTGTGCAGCCCTTTTTTATTGGTGCTGAGTACATTTCTTCATAAAAGTAGGCTATCACGAGCTCATTTTGAGCATTTATCTATCAATATGTATCCGGTCCTCCTCGAAGCAAGGGTGTCGCTTGTCGAGGGTTAGTAGTTTTTCGCCGCATTTAAACACAAAACATTGCTAATTTTTGGAACCAAGTGGCATGCTGCCTACTTTTCTTATAACTCATTTTGAACTAGGCGTCGATAATTATGGGCAATTTCCTTTTGCATGCAAGCTAATGACTCTGGATCATATCTCTTCGGATGAAAGAAGACAAGACGGTTGTAGGTTCAGCTTTTCTCGTCGCACTTTGTGCCCACGTTCATAAATACAGTGCAGGAGCTACGGTATTATTTTCCAAATTTCATTACGGAAATGGCGCCTGGAACAGACCAAAGGTGAACACCGAAGAAACACAAGTTACTTCATAAGTCCGCACAGGAACCAGATAGAAGTTTTGGCAGAAGGGTTTGTTGAAGGGTCAGTTGGTACATTGTACCACGAAACAGCGCAAAAGACCGGACGAAAAGAAAATTACAAACCACAGGCGCTGTGAATTGTAGTTTTTTCTTCGCCCTGTCTTTTGCGTCATTTTTCTTCGTAGAAGTTTTGCGGTAGGAAACGACCCCTTAACGTCAGGAAAAAACATGATGAATGAAAAGAACCCCTTTAGTTCAAATAAAGGTCAAAGTCGCATAGAAAAGTCAGCAAAGCCAAGCTGTGAAAAAAATAAGAGTCAAGAATAAAAAAATCCGGGGTTTGACAAGCAAAAAAAAAAAAAAAAGACCCTTTACTCCGAAGAAGAAGATACAAGGAATGCCGGTGATGACATATCAAGCTCAAACTTGGCGCCTTACCAAACAACTGGAAGACAATTTTAGGTCGGCTCAATGGGCCATGGAACGATTAATGATTGGAGTAAAGCGCGAGACGCATGGACGACTGGTGTATGCGACTGATCGTTACGACTGATCGTTAGGACCGCTTTTGGGGTCGTTCGCTGGTCGCAGGCTCACGACGTGTGACTGGCAAGCCAGATGCAGTCGTGCCATTAGAGTAGCTCACTCTAGTGCCATCGTTGCGATCGTCGTGCGGCCCCAGCCAATGAGAGCCCACTGAGAAAGTTTCTTTCAAAGCCCCGAGGAGGCGCCAGTGGTAATTCCGAGTATTTTCTGGGGAGCAGCTCTGCGCCATCACCGCCGCCGACCCGTGCGCTCTCCGCCTGGCAGACACATGCCGCCAGCGGTACCTACAGCATGGACGAGCGGAATCATGGGTGCTCAATGTTCACACACAGCTGTACTGAACATATAAAAATGCAATGTATAACGTAACAGCACTACTCATTTTCTCTTCAAGTTGATAAATGTTTTCTTTTCCTGCTCGGATTTCTCTTGCAAATATCTCTTGCGCCTAAACAGGGAGGCAACCATGGAGCGAAAACAGTGGGTGGAGCGGCGCCGACGACGCATCGCACGCGCGCATCGGGCCATGTGTCTCAAATTCACGCGTACGGCTAGTCGTGGCGGCAGTCGTAACGATCAGTCGCATGCCAATCGCATGCTGTAGTCGTCCATGTGTCTCGAGCTTTACACTTTGGGACCCGGGCTGCGCGTAAGTTAAGCATTTTAATAGACTAATCGGTAGGCTTTAATCGGTTAATTGATGGATTAATTAGGCGCGTCCGTCTAAGAAGATCATTGACAGCAAATATTATTTTAATATTACTCATAATAATGGAATAATAAAAACAATATCCATACGCTCCTCGGTCTGTTCAACGACATTCCAGATGTGGGAAGCAGATCATCATCATCGCAGCGCTGATGCAGGCAGGACTCTAATCATCGCGTTCGTCACTCCCACTATTTATGAAATCAGTAACACCGCCATCGGGGCGCCGACTAATCGGGATTTACTTACGCCAGAGTTTATACAGCTCTAAAACCGTGTGAGTGCCCACCCACCCTCTTTTTGTGGCACCGTGTATAGAATTTGCGTTAAGAGTAACCATTTCTCAGTCGTTCTGAAGCTATAAGCTTGCGATTATAATCCCTATCATATCTTTCCGCACTTGCATTGTTTTCTGTTGGGACGTAAGGCTTGTTATGTGAACACGAATACTATCCTCGACGCGCTTGCTCACAATTTCAACATAAAAATTGCTCAATTTTGCTCACATGACTTCAACCGATTAACCGCTTACAAATATTAATTGCGCCTAAAGTATTAGTCGATTAATCAAAAGGTTAATCGACCAATCGCCTACCCCTATACCGGAAACCATCTTCCTGGATAAGGAAACAAACTGGAGTAGATGATATCATAGTTCAAATAAATAAAGAAAGAGAAGTGGACTTGGGCTGACCATGTAGTCAGAAGAAATGACAAGGGTTGGGCCACCACGGTAACAGAGTGGATAGAAAGAGACGGGACCAGAAAAAGGGGAAGGCCGTTAATCTGATGCAGCGACGAAATAAGTAAATTCGTTTGAAGGGAATGGAGTCGGGCAGCGCAGGTCGGAAGCGGTTGGAGGTCAATGGGAGAGGCCTTCGCTCTGCAGTGGATCTGACTAGGCTGCTAATGAGGATGATAATGATGATGAGTGTAGCGGACTATCAATAAGGTGATAGTACACTTTGCAACAGCCGACGACATAGTTACAGCAACAGAGATTAAAGAAGCCGAACAATACTGAGGTTCAAAAATATCAGAGATATTTCTTTCCTGTGGAAGTATCTCAACCGTGCGTTTCCACAAAGTCTAATATGACTTTCCTGCAGCGTCTGTGTGTCTTCGGCGCGGTTTATGCTCTGCACATGCGAGTTTGTCGCGTAATTTTCTCCCGTTGCCTTGTTTTTGTCTTGTTACTTCAATATTCTGAATACACGGCCGGGGAATTTGGCGCAGTTTTTTTTACAGGTTACTTCCCTGAGAGGCTATACGCACCGTCAAGCCCACGACGTTACAACAAAGAAATGACTTAAATAACAAACAGCAGAAAAGAATCACTGCTTGTTTTCCGGCGAGTATGCCGCGGTAGCATCTCGCGCACACTGGTTTACTGTCACTTGTTCTTGAAAAATCATCCAGCGTTGGCCGTCAACATTGCCTATTGCCAATACCGGAAGCTGTCAACTGCTTCCTTACCTGTCTGCAACAAAGGGGGATCTCACCGATGTGCTCACGCTCGGATAACATGTCCTCAGTGATGCCATATCTTGCTTTCATGGTGTACGCAAAATAAAAGAATAGACGCATGGATTGCGAACAGCGCAAGTAACCTGTTCGGTGCACTCTGAAATCGAGTCCCGTGGGCGCTGCAGTGAAATATTGCACACCCCCTGGGGACTGCCTCATGTCATTGTTAGAAGAAAGGAAGAAGATAAAGCCCGATACGGCTGGCATTATTTCGAGATTTATGTTGCTCTACAGTTTGCGCGAGACTTAGATAGAGGTACGTGTGCTACTTCAGCGATTCTATCTGCAAAGCACAAGCAACACAAGAGTCAATACTAAAGTAATATTTGCACCAAAAAGCAACCCCGGGAAAACAACTTCTCCCTATGGGCATCATGAGGGATTATGTGTAACTCTAAGCGCTACCTCAGGCTTTCCTGTTGCGCAACAAAGAAGATAACCTGACGTCCCGTTATTTTTTTATACGGCTTGGCCTCACTTTTTTTATGCTTCGAATGGAGAGACGCTCAACAGCACCTTGGAGCTCGCGTTCTTTGTTGCTTCAGCTGTCTCAGTTGCGTGAACTGGATTCAAAAGTTTTACGGACGATAGGCTTTTTTTAAACAAGAAAATTTTGGTCTGTCTGTCTGTCTGTCTGTCTGTCTGTCTGTCTGTCTGTCTGTCTGTCTTTCTGTCTTCCTGTCTTTCCGTCTTATACACTTGTCAACATTGTTGGGTAAAAAAAAACATAAGACATATTTCAGCCGACACATTAACGCAGAAGGGATATTTGCAGTGTTCCTTTTATTGAAATACATGGCTTAGTTATTTTTTGTGGTAGGAAATAAATAAAACTGCCGAAGCTTGCACTTTCACAGTTTACATTTCACATTTCTCCTTAAGTGGAACGCGTCAGCAGGCGATAGCCCATTCTCAACCGGTTTCGTGAACTGGGCGTCTGTAGCGGGACCTGTCTTTTGGGGAGGTTCCCGTTTGAACCCATTCCCATTTCATCCTTCCCGCTTGTTCCCTCCCGTTTCAACCCGGCGCAAAACGACCTTCCCTTTTCGTTCTTTCCCATTTCGCCTGTTCCAATTTGAACCCGTTCCCATTTGAACCTTCTCGTTTGTTCCCTGCCGCTTCAATCCGGTACAAAACGCCCTTCCCGTTTCGTATTTTCCCTTCCCGCAATAACGAACCCAGTCTCGACTCGAGTGACTCGGACCGAGGCGTGGGATTTCTGAAATTGAAGTTGCGTCCCACTGTATTTTTAACCTCATGTTTTGACTTACGTCCGACGCAACTGGAAGTCAAAAATTTCTTGCGACCACCGTAACCTGAAAATTAAATTGAAATTACGTCAAACGTATTTCACAGTAAAAAAACGCAACGGCTGGCGGAGCCAAAGTTGCAGACGCCCTATTAACATGCAACCTTTTGCAATTGTCCGTTTTACGATACGTGGCGCCAATTAAACAACATGTAGGTTGCTGCGTTACGTCCTACCCGGTACAGCGTTGGTGACTTACAGCTGAAACCACACCCTTCCGTGTGCTTCTGCGTTGGTCGAGCGGTCTGGAACGTGTCGCTCGCATGCGCACTCCGCGGCAGCGGGGATGGTTCCAGTCCCTACGGTTGCATATACGAACGCACATGCACTTAAATGCAACAAACAAAAAAAGGAAGGACGAGAATTAACAAAAAAAAAACTTTCCACAGTCGCAGTACCAGTTTGTAGCGTCCGTACGTAGCTCTTACCGAGAATGAAGTTGGGGGGTTTTAACAAATGCAACTATTAATTTATTGAGGGTAGTACAGAGCTATTGTTTTATTTCTGCGCAGGAAAAACATCTCGCGGAATATAATAACCAAATCTAGCTAACTACAGAAAAAAAACGTATTTTATGAAAGCGGTAACTTATGGGCCAAGCCAATAGTGCGATCCATTTTAATGTGTGGCCGTAAGCTAAGCTAAGCTAATAGGTTTTGAGGGGGGGGGAGAGGGGGAGACAAGGGCCCGAAAGTGTCCCACCCCACGCCAGACAGTTTCGGGCCCTTGTCTCCCCCTCTTCCCCCCCCCCATCAAAACCTATTACCTTAGCTTAGCTAACAGTCACTTTATATGCAAATGTCTGTAAAAGAATGGCCATTGAAGTCTAAAGCTGAAATTTTTGCTTGGAGGAAATAGTTCGCACACGTTTTTCATCCAGGCGTTAAGAGCACCCCAAGTTGTATTCTCGTGCGTGTACTTTTGACGGATAATACATAGGCGGGCACGCAGTACGTGGAACAGCAAAAGCAAACATTTAGGTACTTATCCGTCTATAATAGACAGTTTTAGCATATCGTTAATGTGTTTGCGTCACCGTTTACCATGTTACCGGGAGCCGGAGTTTCAGTTTGCCGCTGAAAACGGTAGGACACGTTTTAGCACACCGTTTGCGGTTTGCGTATTCCGGCCGCCGTGGAGCAAGTAGCGAAATCTGATGGATTAGTCTCAAAGCAAATCACGCATAATTTTGTTGCGCATATATATTTCCTTTCGCTTAAAGTAGCTTGAATATTTCACTTTTCGGGTGAAGTGTTCACGATAATAGTAGTTGTTTGAGAATACTGTAGCCATCACCTGTAGAGCTTTAAACAAGAAAACGTATCGGTGGTGCCATCTAGCGAGTAGAGTTAGAGTCAAGGTAAAATAAAATTTGGCCCCGCGCTACACATTTAGGCAACAAATTATGTAAAATATGTTGTAGTCATTGATCAGTAACGTACACTACCTTGCTCAGCACAATTTTGAAGGCGTAAAAGCGCACTGCGAGCTCAGAAACTTATCTGAACTATTTGAGCTGGGCGTTCTGGGAGCGGGTTGAAACGGGAAGGGTGTTTTAGGAACGGGTTCAAACAGAAAGCGGTCAAACGGAAAGGGCGTTTTGGGAACGGGCGCAAACGGGACGAGCCAAACGGGAATGGCGTTTCGGGAATGGTTTCAAGCGTGACGGGTTCAAACGGGAATGGGTTGTTTCGGGCTACACCCGTCTTGTGAGCCCCCCTTGAGGCCCGGACGCACGTGAACTGTTTTCTCAGTATTCTTTGCGAGCGCCACGCGTGTGCCTGGACGACGCCGGGCGCTCCTCGTGATGCGCGTGCTCACGTACCTATGACCCGAGGTTTCCTGATGACGCCGCAGACATTACGGCCACCAACAACAGCTCCGCTGTTAAAAATTGGCTAACATTTACGATAATCCCTACCGAAAATTTTCACCGCTGCGAGAACTGCAGTCTTCTCGGTGGCGGCGCATAGCTGCTGCGTCTCTGGAAGTGATCGCGCGACCAGCGAACGCACGACTGCGCGCGCTACTCTGGCGCATAGAGTTTCATACTCTGGCGTTATCCCACCGCGCGTCGCCGCCGCGAAGCATGTCTAGCGCGGTCTCGACATACCGTCCTGCCCCTCACACTTTCGTCCTACTTTCTTCTTCCGCTTTCCTAAAACCACAATACTCCAAACTGTGCTCCAAAATACGCTTGGAAGACGATGTTTTGACCGAAAAATACAAAGCGAGCGTGCGACGAGTCTGGACCTCGTGACGGCGTTCCGAATTCTCAATAGCAAAAGGTTGCATGAGATGGCGTGTGAGCGGGGGGACGCGCGAAAATTGAATTGACTTTAGCAAACCTCCTCCCTGTTCATCGTGGAAGGAGAGAAGCGGGAGGGGGAAGAGCGTGAGAGGTCAGCGGGGGAGAGAAGGGAGCCATTTACGCTGAAGGGGCAGCAAAAGTACATTTGCGAGTACATTTGCAGCGAAGTGAGCAGAAACGCGACCTATTTTTTCCTCATACGCGCACATACTGGTTTGAAGATAACCCGTTTGCCTTAGTAGTTATGATGTGTGCCGGACATTGTCGTCGAACAAAATTAAAATAAACACTCATCGGGCATGGAAGTGGTTCAGCTGCAAAATTCGCCAACATCGTAAAAATTCGCTACGACAAAACCACATTCCTTCTCGTGGCGAAATAAATAAAATAAATCTGCCTTGTTTTTTGTGTACTGCCACACCATGCTACTAATCACAGAAAAGGAGGTGGTTCCAAGAACTATTGGTAAATGTTTTCACACTGTCTGCAAACTTTGCAGCTGAACCCCTGCCATGCCCGATCGGTAATCTGGTAGCTCGGGCGAGAAGACCCAGGCATTCCAGGACTACATCCCTGGTGATCAACCAAGAAATTTTGACCGCGCCAATAAGTGTTTTTACTCCCTTTTCCTGCCTTGCAGTATATGACAGTGATAATTGATTGATTGTGTGGTTTAACGCGCCGACGCAACGCAGGCGATGAGGCGCGCCGTAGTGGAGGGCTCCGGATTAATTTTGACCACCTGGAAATCTTTAACGTGCGCCGAAATCTCGTACGCACGGGCGTTTTTGCTTTTCGCCTCCATCAGAAAAGCGGCCGCCGCGGCCGGGAATCGAACCCGCGACCTCGTGCTCAGCAGCGCAACGCCTTAGCCACGGAGCCACCGCGGCGGGTATGACAGTGATAACGATTTTACTTATACTCGAATCAGTTGAGTTACTGAGCAGCCGGAATTTCTCCGTGTAGGATTTTCATAGTTTCTAACAGAGGCTTCATCGCTCTTTGTAGTTCTGTCACTTTTTTGTTGCCTTTATAGTGTGTATTTGCCAATTATTTTGCGCTACTCTCTGCTGGAACCACACCTCTCACGAAGGGAAACCCAGTACCCCACGCCAAGAGCCCGGTCGAATCTGTAGGTTGCCGCGCTGCCACACGCAGCTCAGAGGGAACGCCTTCTCCAAGCCACAGCCATCATGCCAGCCAGGGACTGTAATCATTTGGAGGCCTTTAGCTACAGCCAGCCCATGACATCGAACGTGAACTCACGGTGGGCGTAAACGGCTCTTTGGGGCCGTCATCAGAGACCATCCCCCAACTAATAGCGCGCTAGACACGCGTCAGGCGAGCACTTTTTCCCCGAACAGCACTTCGCCGACGTCGGACCTTGCTGATTTCTGCCTGCTTGCTTCGCTATATGAACGGCCTGCTCGCTTCGCGCCGCCCAATCTTTCTCTCTGTACGTCCCTCTCACCGCGCGCTCCCAACAAGCCAGTAATCGATCCAAGTCCCCGAGGCATCCTTAACCAGGCCAGTGCCTCTTGCAGCTGCTGCTGTTTTCCCTTGTGGCGGGCTAGTTGGTTCGAAAATACGATGAAGCAGCCCTTCCATCACGCTGAGGAAAGTCGGTGCTTTTTTGAGGAGACGCTTAAATGCGCCAGCCTGATTTCGGCACGTAGGGCACTATAGCTTTACACACGTTGGGGATTTTGCATCCACTGCGGCATCTACCCGTGAAAGAATTTGTGAATTCAGTAGCAGCGTGCGCATGCGTGAGCATGTGTTGCTAGTCATGAGCCATTGCACTATGTGAATGTGGATGCCTAGCTAAGCTGGAATGCGAGCCATAGCCGACTTCTTCATTAGGGGGATAGAAGGACGGTGAATTATAAAATGGAGAACGGCAACTTGTCTTGACGGCGCTACGGCCCCTCGGAGCAGCCGGAGGAAACTAGAGATGCAAGCGCTTGAAACGCCAACAAAGAGAGGGTGGTGCAAACAAAAACATGGCTGACGCGGGTCGCGTAGCGGGAAATCTTTGTGAAACGTTATTACCCGTCTGAGGGTCTATTGATCTTGAAAATGGTGCCTATTGATAGCCAATCCACTCGAAATGTATGTACAGGTGATAATCCCGATGCAAAACCGTCTCCTTAACTCAAATGGTTTTGCGTCAGATTGGGGACACGAGTGTTCCAAGACGGCGAACAAAAATGCAGGGATCGCTAGCTATAAACAGCATTGCCGAAAAACTATTTAAGTGTGCGCGCATTCAGTTACGCGTTTTTGAGAATAACATCGCTGTCAATGGTCTTGAAAGGCAGATGTCTTTTACCTTTTATTTACTCCAAGGCTACACATTTTGGCCTTCTGTTGTATTGGAAAGAAAAAAATTGGCTGCGTATCTGCTCCTTTCGTTGCAAATGTCGTCAAAAGACGATAGTCTTTGTAGACATTTGCCAAGGAAATGCCCCCCTTCGCTATCCCATTCACCTCTCACGCTGTTCCTGTTCCGTCGCGCTCATCCCAAGGTAAACACACTAAAGGTTTGCTCAAGGCGATTCGAATTTACCGCGTTTCACCGCTACAGGCGGGGTTCCTCGATGCCAGCGCTGGAGTACGGCGGAGACGCACGTGAATCGAAGCGGCCGACTTCAAGGTTTATAGAACCGCGTTGCCGTGCTCCACGTGCGTTCCAAGCAGAACGTCAAACCTAGCTAGTGGAACCTTTCTTTGCTGTTGCCACGTGATTTCTCATATGCCGCCCGGACGTGGCGCGGGCAACAGCAGGCGGTACGCGTTGTTCTGCAGTAGAAGTAGAATATCATTTGCTATAAAAAAAAACCCAGCATCCAGGAATTTTTAATAAAGGAACACTGTAAATATCCCTTGTGTACTAATTTCCTGTCTTATATTTGCGTAATGTTTTGTTCTTGTTCAACAAAGTTGACAAGTATGAACATATAAACCGGGCTTAGAGGTTTACATTTGGCTGTCAGTATATAAGACTATATTGTGCAGTAAGCAATTTACTTTGGCCGGGTGGCTGAATCGAGTTACAGACGGACAGACAGACAGACAGACAGACCAAAATTTCTGGGTTTAAGTAGCCTAAGAAAGACTATCGTCTTAAAAAAAAAAACTCCCACCATCCCTCGCGGGAACCCCTGTGTAGATGCGACGCATAGGGGGTTCACGTTGCAGCGTTGTACAGCGGAGGAACGGCGCTGGAACGATGGAGCGGAGCGGCGCTGGCACCGCGTTTTATAGCGCGCATAACGGTGAGGGGACGCGCCGGCGCCAGTGCGTCTGCCGCGGCTATGACGCAACACAATCCAACACAATCCACTTTAATCCAATCCAATCCAATCCAATCCAAGCCAAGCCAAGCCAAGCCAAGCCAAGCCAAGCCAATCCAATCCATTCGAATCCAATCCAATGCCCCTCGCGAGAGCGGGGCATCGGAGAGGAGAGGGGGTGAGCGGCGGAGAGCGCAGCTCGCGCGGCGAGGAGAATGGGGGAGGGGCGGACGCCGACGACGCCGGATGCAGGGACAAGGCGAGTGAATGAGATGCAGTCGCACCTAAAAAACTAACGCACTAAAAACCATATATGGGTCATGATTAAAAAAAAAACCGGCGTCGACAGCTTACAGCGAATGGCGCCAAAAGCGTCGCGTAGCGCACTTGAGAGCAGGTGCATTACAACCACGGAGAACGCTGATTCTGGCTTAGTAGTAGCCTCAATTAAGTGTCACCAGTCTTTCTGTCTAAGTAATTCGCACGGTATCTTGAGACACATATGTGTAGATCATCAGTACAGAGTTCTAAAAAGTCTGCGTTATAGTAACCAATGAAGACAAACGGAAATCGAATAAAAAGAAACGCAAGCAGAACATTGCACTAAGGTCTTTTACAAGTATTGCCAGGGGTAACAATAATGTCGTCGCCTTCACCGCACGTAAGAGACTTAAGGGTTAGTGTCTAGTTGTGAAGTAAGAAACAACCTTGATGCAGCTCGTGATACGCGTCTATCCTAATATCAGTTTCAATACAATTAACAAGCAGTATTAGTTTTTGTCGCATTTTTTTATGGATCGCAAGGGGGTGTGGAGGGTATCAATATACGCGGCAAGTCTCGCAGTCTCTTGCGTGGCGCACACAGGCCCGCGATGTTGGTGGTGGCTAGTGGGCAGCGCAGCAGTGTGAGTGAAGCGGATACCGGCGATGGCGTAGGTGGTAGAGCGGTACAAAAAGGTGGCTGGGTCACTTCATTATGTGGCTGGTCATGCACTCGGGTAGTTCAGCCGACAGCGGCACCGGACTTCGCTATGTCAAACCGGGCGTCCCGGAGGTGTTTTATGCGCATATGCTGCCGGTGTTGCAACACATATCGTTAATATAAAATCTGCACGTGTTAAATCATTGCTGGACCCCCAGTTGTTCCCACTGTGAAGAAACAAGCTCTACAGCACGGAAGCACCTGACAGAAAAAAAGGCATAACCTCCAAGGCCACTGATGAGCAATCGCACGTTGCTTTATGTTTGACCTTGAGAAAATGAAGCTGCTATGCTTGCGGTAAATGAACTCCCTGACTCTTTGCGTGCTTTGCATAACGTCGCCAAGACATTACAATTCATGTCATGAGGCATCTTGAAATGAGCAAGCAATGTGCTCTTCAGGTTAACCAGAAGGTTTCTAGCAAGGATGACTCGATCCTTTCTGTGAGAACGCTTTTTAACCCATGACGTGCGCTGTCTTTATGAAGAACGAACTTAAAATAAATTCAATGGTTCTTTTGCATATGAACTTTTCCCAGCATCTTTAAACAATCAAGGAAACTGAAACAATATTTGGTGTAACCAAAATCTTCCCTGCTCGTGTGATACGACCTAGTTACTCAAGCCGGAGGGCAGGGATACAGTTGGTAACACAATGTAAAAAGTTGGAGCTTTTTTTCCTGTCGTTCAGTCAATACACGCTACCTTCTTATGATGCCTGTCTCATGAGTCATGACATGAAGTTGAACAGCGCAAGAACGCGACTGAGTGCAGAGGCGACAAACACGGGCGCCCGTGTTTGTCGCCTCTGCACGCAGTCGCGTTCTTGCGCTGTTCAACTTCATGCAGTGAACCAACTAGCCCAGTTACAAACCCTCCAATGTCTGTCTAGTTTCTCCGGCTTCCCTTTCTAAATGTATGACTTATAAATATTTCTCAATGTGAATCGATGCCTTTTCTTTTCCTGAAACAGCTTCGAAGTATGGTCGATACTTTCGGGACTGTAAACTAGAATCAAAGCTGATTTGTTGTCAGTTTTTGTTTGTATAGCGAATATAAGTTTATACAGTGCAATATCAGTGCCTATATCTGATTATAAAGGGGTTTATAATTTCTTCTGTATGGTTCCTTTCTGTGCGCCATTGTTCCCCAGTAAAACTAGCAAAAAAAAGAATATTTAAGCAGGGAGAACTGAAATTTTTGAAGAAACAAAACTGCAAGTCTCGGAAAGCAGAAAAACAGACAACTCCAAGAAAGCCCTACCAGGAATGTAGGAAATATATCGGTGAATAGCTCGACGCCTCCTAAAACTTGCGTTGAGTGAACGCAGATACGGCGTAGAGCCTATGCGGAATCCGGATAAAAAATACCAGGAAAAGGGGTGCAAGATTCCAAAAGTAAAGTTTCGCTTCAGTCGATGAGAGGTTATCTGAAAAAAAAAAATCCCCTCCTGCGTATCTAACTTATTCCGGCCTGTGAGCGCAAGGAGGTCGACGTGAGCTTGAAAAGTATGGCATCCTTTCTGCTTTCTGTTTTGTATCGGGAAAAGTTCCTGACGGTCTGCATTGATTCTCCATACGCTCGTAACGGGCGTGTTCGCTGAGGATTTTACCATTTTGTCTTGCTTTTGAGCGAAGCCACTTTCAAGGTAAAATTAGCGATCGACACGAGATAACGGCAATGTACGCTACGCTTTAACGCCGGTAGCCACGCAATTGCAGAAAATTGATTTCTAAAAAGGCGTTATATTTCTTTCGTTCTTGCGTCGATGCTCCGGCGAAGGAGTTTGTTCTGAATATTTCATTTGTTTCATTCCTTGGGTGTTTATTTTTCGTGGTGCTGCAATGACTTATCAGAGTTTTTGACCAGGAACAGATGCTTCACCCTTAGAATAAATAGAAGGAATTTCGGAAGCGATAGCCAACACCCAGCGGAGAGGAAAAATGGCTCACGCGATCATTACCCCTACTTTGCGTGTGTGTGTGTCTGTGTGTGTGTGCGTGTGTGTGTGTGTGCGTGCGTGTGCGTGCATGTGTGCGCGTGAGTGTGAGTGTGTGTGTGCGCGTGTGGGTGCGTGCGTTCATGTGTGCGCGCGTATATATATATATATATATATATATATATATATATATATATATATATATATATATATATATATATATATATATATATATATATACGGTCGAAGAAAAGAAGTTTCCAATGGTCCAGAAGAAATACCAAAAAGTAGAGTCCGACGCAGGTCTCAAAAAACAACAACAAACATGTTTACTAACGTTTCGACTGGTGGTCCAGTCTTTACTCCGGCTACTCCGATGAAGACTGGACCACCAGTCGAAACGTTAGTCAACTTGTTTGTTTTTGTTTTTTGAGACTTGCGTCGGACTCTACTTTTTGATATATATATATATATATATATATATATATATATATATATATATATATATATATATATATATATATATATATATATATATATATATATATATATATATATATATATATATATATTTATATATATATAAATATATATATATATATATATATATATATATACATATAGATATATATATATATATATATATATATGAGGAATCTTGGACGGCTACAAGAAACCTTCGAGCGCGTAGGGTGACCGCTCGTGAACGATAACGAAGAAAACGCTAGGTGCTCGGTTAGGCTACAGTTAGCTACGACACTCCCTCTCATCGGTTTTTCGTTTTGTAAATATATCTACATCGTCACACGGCGTGTCCACGTCGCCTTGTAACAATATATTTACGCTAAGGAATTAGCCCAAAAGCTCGAATGTTTCTGGCTCAATGTTTCTGATTTTTGACGATTTCCATTCAAGCAAAGTTTACGACGCTAAATCTTATTCACTGTCACTGCAGTCACCTATTGTGTATAGCTAGTATTCTTTAGTAAATAATTTTGTTGCTCAATGAAACGGCAACAGGCCAGGGTTGATCAGATATGTCTGGTTGAGAAAAGCCGTTCACCGGTGTTAGCGCCGCTCGAGCCGACAGAGCTACACAGCGTTTTAAAGACGATAGTCTTTCTTGGGCTGCTTAAACGCAGAAATTTTGGTATGTCTGTCTGCCTGTCTCTCTGTGACTCGATTCAGCCACCTGGCCAAAGTCAAACAGAAGCTGCGCAATAGTCTTATAAACCCACAGCCGAAGCTAAACGTTTAAGTCCGCTTTATGTGTTCATACTTGCTAACATTGTTGAACAAGAGCAAGACATTACTTAAATATAAGACGGAAAATTAATAAACAAGGGATATTTACAGTGTTCCTCTATTAAAAAAAAATCATGGATGTTTGGTTTTTGCTATAGTAAATGCAATGCTACATCAACGGCAGAAAACCGTCGCCTGCTGTTACCAGCGCTACCTCCTGGCGGCATTTCAAAATCAAACGGCATAGCAACGAAAGGTTCCACGAGATGAGCTGCAAGTTCCGCTTGGAACGCTCGTGAAGTAGGGCAACGTGGTTCTATGAATGTTGTAGTAGGCAGCCTCAATTCACGCGCTTCTCCGCCGCACGGCAGCGCTGGCATCGAGACACCCGCCTTGGAACAGTGGAACGCAGTAAATTTAAATTGACTTGCGCTGACCTCTAGCGTGTTATGTTGGGAGGGACTAGACGGGAGAGAAACAGCATGAGAAGGGAGTGGGAGAGAGAAGGGAAGCCTTTTCTTGTCAAGGGCGCCAGTCGAGTATTGCCTTTCGGCGACATTTTCAAAGAAAGGAGAAGATACGCGGCCATTTTTTTGTTATATGTTGTTTTTGTTGTGTTTGGTTTCGTTTGCGAAAGCACGAGACAGTCATTTTTATTTTTCGTTTTTGTTCTGAAGCTGTTTTTGTAAAAAAAGGCTTCTCTTCGACACTGTTTATTAGTTTTTTTTATTTTTGTGAAAGTCACCCCCATTGTAATTCGGTAATTAAAGAGCGCCGTGTATTGGCTTAAATCTGCCGCAGGTTACCTGTTCGCTGGACAATATTGAGACATATGAACCGCGCCGCCGAAATTGTATCTTGGAAATAGTTTGCGTATACATACTTTGTCTTGTGGTGGGTATTACGCAAGGCATAGTGATAGCGCGCGTACTTTGTCGCACCACAAAAAAGCGCGGATGAAAATTGGGTCCGAACCGTACAGAACTCCAGGTTACTATCACAGGAATGCTACGCATTAAAAAACGCAGAAGAGAGATGTAAAAAAAAGAGAATAAGAACAAACGGCAGAGTGAGGAAGGCGGGGTGTTGTCATGGGCGTCGATGCGTGCTGAAATCGCAGGCATCCCTATCGATTTCTTATGGAAATCGAAGACAGGCTACGTAGTTCCTGGAGTCTGGTAACGGCCGCTTGTGCCCGTCTGGGAAAGTTCGCAGGTGTAGCTAGCTGTGAAGGAAAAGTGCCTAGCCGCTAAGTGCCAAATAGCGTTGCTGAGGGCATCCTGGGCCATTCAGGCCGTTCTGGAAACGATAACCTAAAGACTATTACGCAGTCGCCCAGGCAGTGCGCTTGTTCGCAAGCCCTCAGGGATCACGTTCGGTTGCAAACAACACGCTCCTTCGGGGAACGTTCATGCATTTATTTTCGTTGATTCTGTAGTCATTTCTCATCTCTTAATTTATTGTTTGAGCATGCATGGCTTAGACGAAAAGCTTTACCAGAAAACGGGGGACCTAAGGATGCTCGGATTGTCATCCCTGTGAAAGTTTAAGTTTATTATAGATTGGAACAGGCTTGTCGGGCGTCAATGCAAGTTCAATAAAAGGTGGTTCGAAACTATGTCTGAGTACGGAGATTTCGGTATAGTAAAAACTAACGCATTGCCAAAATCTTGCGGAGATACTTCATTATTCGCATACTTCTTCTTTGTGTCAGGCACTGCCGTGTTTGCCTGTTTTAGGCTGCGCTGGAACATTGTGAAGTTGCCTATGTTTGGAAGTTAAAGTTGGCTAATTGTCGTTCACGGAAGGAGAAGCTTCACCGAAGCACTGACAGTTCTCATAATTGGCTGAAACTTTTAAAAACTGACCATCAAAGTAAACCATTACCGTAACGCGTTTTGAACACTTCTGCTGGTCTTGCCTAGGTTTTTAAAGCAGCCATGAAGACAAAATACAAGTTTGTGTCATTCGAAAGATTTTGTGTTTTATAGTGCCCCCAGTGCTTACCCGAATGCAAATGATGCTTTCTTCCCTGAGAAATTATTTAATTTAAATTAAACTTTTCATTCTCCCGCTAAATCGTGCGCTTTCGTGATCTATAATGACATACGGGAACCGACCGGTCTGCAGCCGATTGGGAAGCCTTTTTTACCGTTAGTGAACCTAGATGGCGCCACCATACCGTGGCAAGCCGTTTTCTGCTTTTGGTTTGTTTTTGAACGTATTTAAACCTGGCGTGTTCTTGTTCAGGGAGAAAATAATCGTTTCGGGAAACATAGTGCGCCCCTCGACAAAATATGTCGTCACATAAGACACCTTTGCTTTTGTCAATCGGTCAGTGTCGTCTGAGACAACCCCAAAGCCCCGCAGTCCTGTGCAGCTAAACCAAGCATAGTGCGCGAAGTACCATTCAGGCCTAAGAAGTACGAATCGGTACTTCTATGTTTACGTGTGCTTTCATAACTTCCACTGTTTGTCCCACCATTCGTACGGCCTTAAAAAGAATGCGCCCTAAATTTCAGCGCAAATAGCCCGTTCAGCTTATTAGCTCTGCCTAATTTGCGTTTGATTTTGCCGCCCTCCGCCAACCCCAGAGCTGGCTGATATGACATCATAAGTTCTGTTGCGGGAAATGAGCTAGTGGGTCGCATGGCCATTCCCTTTTTTCCTAATTATGTAGCTTATTTGAGCGAAGTTTACGTTAAAAGGGGTGTGAGTATGATTCTAACGAGGCAATCTTTTGAATGAACCAAACTTGTGTTTTCTCTATATGCCTCCTTTAAGTCATTTCCCCAGGCCTGCGGATTTCATTGGGCTTATCGGTTTTCAAGGGAACCTGGAAAGTTTAGTGGTGTCACGTCGTTATAATCAGTGGAAGCCACGTCGGCATTATTTCTAACCGGCATTTGCACTGCTAAAATGCGTATTAAATGTGTGAGGTACCGTTCGATAAAATGGGATTACAAAAGCAGTGATTCCTCGCGGCAACTAAAAGGCAAGCACGCGCGCACGCGCACACACACACAGGCACGCTATCACTGCAACATAACTACAGCAAAAAAAGAAAATTTTCTCGTTCATTGTTTTTCTGTGCGCGTGTCCTCATTGTCTTGCATCTCGAAAACACGAGGTGGCAAGACAAGCTTGAATGTCCTGACGTCCACATTTTTTTCGCCATCCTACTTTTCTTGACTCAGACTGGCACTTAACGTTCTGGTCTGGTAGGCCCGTGTTTCGCATTCCCAGGAGGTTGGGAGCTCCGGCGCGGTCGATTCATCTGACAGTTCGCTGGCGTACACAGAGATGCGGGTAAACATTTTTTTAATTTTTTTGGGCGTTCGTTCTCGAGAGAGGCTGTAACACATGCTTGAAGCTGTGACATGTGTCGTAAGAAGCTGCAATCCTTAGGTACGCGCCTGATTAAAAAAAAAAAAACCCACATCACAGGTTGAAAAACGGTATGAAAGGAAAGCGGAAGCTAGTCAAGTTGATATGCTTCCTAAAATACGCGATGGAATGTCGTCGTTTCTTATTGCAGAAAAGATTTGGCAGCGTGAGAATGCCCTCTCCAGGTCTGTCTTTGTCCTTCACAGGTTGCAAAAAGAGCTTGGCAAGTGAAAATATTGCCTCGTAAAAATTTGTTCGTTTACTGCACTAGATTTCCAAGGCAGTATCACTTGGGATCGTTTCGTGTGTCCTCAGCAGCAAGAGCACAGAGGGATAGGGTATGAGCATTCTCCGTCGCAACTGCGCAAACATTGCTGAACGTACGCACGCACAGCCTTCTATTGCCCCGTTATAGTGCGAGATTGCCTAATAAAACTATAATCATCTGAACAAACAAGTCGTTAAAGGGTGAGGGCAACGGATAACAATTACATTGAAAATGAAATTGGCATGAAGCCCCCCCCGCTTCGCGTGTTCTCGTTCTTGCGAAGCATCTATGCTCCGCGCCACATTTTCCGTCATCTTCGTCCCCAAGACGTGTAGGCGGTGAGTGTTTCCGAGACCCGAGGTGAAGGGATTTCAAAAGCTGGAAACGCGCTCTTGCGTCTGTTGCCTCCTTCACGTTCTACGAAACTGGCTGTATGGAGGGCTCATACTGCATTAGGGCTTCGAGATACCTTTTCAATGAGCCCTTTTTTAAATCCCTTACGCCCTCCTGCAACAACTCCGCCAATGCTTGAATAATTTTAACCCACGACTTTGAATCCGAGGTCAGACACGCGCGCTAACGCTGGAAACGAAGCCTTCGGAAAAACGCACATGTAGCACGTGCATTGCTCCCTGAGATGAATCCTTATTTTATACTCGGCATAATATGGTGATGTCAGATTGGTTGTGAACAGAGATATCGCGTTTTCGAGTGCACTTCAACGTTTAGATTCCACATAAGAAAGAGCGTCGGTTCTTTCCTGTTCTCTAGGGGCATACATTCATTGCAGTAAACGTTCCCAACGAGGAAGACAACATCCGGACACTTGAGTGCGCCTTTATGATGTGCTTATATTATAAATTAGGCAGCGCTCAGGACATCGAACCAAGCGTGAAAGACCTATCTTAGTAAGATGGGTGTACCTGACGCATAAGCTCCGGCGATAATGTAAACGAGGACGAAAGCCCGCGAACAAGGGCGCAAAATGGAGAAATGAAAAATGGGGGCATAGAGCGAAGTTGAGCACTGAAAACAGCATAATGAATATGTCAGTGCAGCAGCACGGCTACACAATGAAGGTATTTCCGATGGGTGAAGTAGGCCCCGTTGGGTTAGTTTGATTCGGGGAGGAAACGCCCCCAAAATATAAGTTGTGCCCGACATTTCTCCATCGGGGCGTTTACAGAGAATTTGTACTCCACGTATCAGCATCCAGTGACCCGAAATTCGGCATCATTACGAATTCTGTGTCTCAATCGCAAAACAAACAAACAAAACAAACAACAAACAACAATAAAAACAAAAAAAGCTCCTTTCAACTCGCGAGAACCTTGGTTGGTTGTTAATTGAGCAGGCAGTTTCCCGACGACCCCGTACGTAATGCTGCCAAACGTAGTTAATGTGAGCCTGACATTGAGTGCGACGTCTGTACAAAATGTGGGCGCAAATGAACGTTTTTGCCGATATAATGTGTCTTTCGGTCGGTGAGAGAAAGTTCGTTGTTAAGGGCTAATATTAATTATTTACAAACCCGATATTGCTGAATAGGTCCACACTTTCACTTCTGGGTGTCTGTAATAAAGTTTGCAAATTCAGGGAAATGGGTAGTAAAAAATGGGGTTGATTATAACTTGTCCGCAGAGTTGCAGTGGAACGATCAATTGATAAGAGACAGGCGCTGAACTGGCTGACTGGAATAAATGACGTCGATCGCAAATTCTTCCTTGTGGAAGGAAGATGATGCTGGTCGCAGTGAAAACATTAAAATTGCACGCTGTCGAAATTCGAATCCAGTGTTGTCTTGAAATATTGAGTGCGACTTCGCGTGCGTATTCATGAAATGTTTTCGCGTATAACCTTGCATAGTGTGTACTCGTGTCTTGTATTGCAATATGTGTTCAGCCATGTTAAATAAATAAATAAATAAATAAATAAATAAATAAATAAATAAATAAATAAATAAATAAATAAATAAATAAATAAATAAATAAATAAATAAATAAATAAATAAATAAATAAATAAATAAAAATAAATAAATAAATAAATAAATAAATAAATAAACAACGCCATAAAAGCACCGGTCCCATAAATTCTGCTCTCTTACGTAAGCTGTTTTTTTTGCGCTTCTATTTTATTGTAAACATGTAATTTTTCCAGCTCCCCTAATTTCTGTTAGCAGCGGAAGGTGCAAGAACTGGGTGAAGCAAGAAACAATTGAACCCCAACTCTACCGGCGACAGCTGTGCACTCGAGGCGTATCCAACCCCGTGAAACCGCAAACCAGCCCCTTGCGAAATCCCTGTAAAACGAAATGCCCGGCACCTGCTTGCCAAAACCCTCCGGTGGCCCGCCGTAGCCGTTTCGCTTGTCTTTCCTATTGCTGGAGCTCAGCATTAGCTCGCCGAGGACGCACGCGTTCACGGGCCCTCTCCCGTTGTTGTTCTTTCAGGGTTGCCTGCTCTTATTCGGGGCGGACCAAGCGCGGCCTACCCATGGCGCAGCTGGCTTTGAACTGGTGAGAAACGGTGCGCGAGTAGCAAACTAATCTTCTTTTCCCTTCTCCAGAAGGACGAAGCGCCTGTGGTTGGCTAGGATTATGGCGTGATCGGGATGCCAGCTGCGGGCAAGGAGGAAGGGGCAGAAATGTGGAAGGAGTGTTTGCGTACGACGCCAACAGTAACACCGACAGCGACACGAGTTAGCCAAGCAAGCATCGTTTGGAAAGCGGTGTAGCGCGCCACAAGTGTGTTAGCGACAAGTCAAACCATTGACAGCAAGGTGGTGGGGCTTCTATACGCGGAATATCACCAGCTCGATTCATGGTCGGTTTTAATACCTCGTACGTTCTGTATTAAAAATTCAAAGTATGCTTTTATATGTACAAACTGGAAAAGACAGCGAGTAAAAATTGGCGAAAAAAAAGCGATAAAAATGCAAAGAAGTGGGACCTAGCTATAAAATTAGAGCGTTTCCACTCAATGTGAAAGCTGTCGGAAATGTAGAGCAGTGATTCGCCCTAATGGGTGGTGGTGCTGTTATCCGCTCACTGTTACCATCCACCATCACGCTCTTCGCCACCCTGTCTCACTCCTCCCGCCTTCGCAATGCTGGCGCGCGCCCTGTCTCAAACTGCGGCAGCGGGAGCTCTGTTCTTTTTGTGCTTGCTTTATTTTCGTATACTGGAGCTGTTTTGCGTCATTTCAAACGCGCCATTTTTTTCTTGCTCTGCTGGAGCCTTTCAGCGGCATTTCGAGCACCCCATTTTTTTTTTTCTTGCGCGGATGGAGCCTTTCTGCGTCATTTCGAACGTGCCATTTTTTTTCACGCGTGGCCGCTTTTTCGCTTACTATCGTAAAAACCAACCCCACGCACATCCCTAACTAAATGAACGCGGGGGCTGCCGGTATAATTATGCACAGATTTTGCCTGAAATGTACCTGCAGTTTTCTTTGCGCTAAACAACGGGGAGATGTATGACACGCGCCAGCGGTTCACTGGGTTCGAACGGTTATGACTATTTAAGCCGTGTGGTTTACGAAGCATCAGCGTGGCTCCCTGACGACGGTACACCAGGCTCTACTTGGGTCCGTTATCTCGCTGCGCCGCCTGATTCCGGCAATCGCTTGACATCCACCGTTAGAGAGCGACGACGACAAGGCGAGCCCATGAAGTGCTTTGCTTTTAAAAAAACGGGCCATGTCCACTAACGTGAAACTTGGGGAAAGGCGGAGCTTGCAGTGTATAAGTGTATTTTTGGCACCTTGGCGTTTTTGCCCACGGAGATGAAACCGTTGGCGGTAGAGGTATACAGCTCTGCTGTAAAAGTATCGTTTCTTTGAAACACGAAGCGTTCCAGCGCGAGGCGTTAGAAAAAGAGTATCCCGGTGTTCTGGTACCGTGACTACATGAAACGATGACGACGATAGGAGACGCCGACCGCCCGAGCCCCTAAGGGGCTTCGCCCCTAATATCTGGTTGTTAAAAATATATAAGCAGGTCATTGCTGCAAAGCAGTCGTGCACAAGCAAAACGGAAGCGATGCATACCTTGCCCAAACAAAACGGCAAAATAAAACGTGAAGGCCGTCCACGGGAATATTATGGAAAAAAAGAAAGGCTTTGGGGGAAGTGAGAGAAAATTGTACGGGAATCCATACCCCGTGCTTGGACTGACGACAGGAACAAGCGGTGTCCACTCTGACCAGTGCTTCCGTCACCGCCTGTCAGAACGGAAAGTGTGTGAACGGCTGGAAAAGAGGTCCGAGCAAAATCAGCAGCTGGAAAGGAGCTCGGCACCTTACAGACAACGTGATTGCGAACGTCGAACAGCGCGCCTTTTCTTCTCTTTCACACAATTCTGTCCTCTTCTCCGCCAACCATGAGGCAGAGATAATTAGAAGGATCAGAATGGGACAGGGTGCATATGGCAGACATTCTCAGATAATGAATAGCAGCCTACCATTGTCGCTGAAGAAGAAAGTGTATGACAGCTGCATCTTACCGGTACTCACCTACGGGGTAGAAACTTGGAGGCTCACTAAGAGGGTTCAACTTAAATTGAGAACGACTCAGCGGGCAATGGAGCGGAAAATGATAGGTGTAACATTAAGGGACAAGAAGAGAGCGGAGTCGGTCAGGGAACAAACGCCTGTGAAGGCCATATTAGTAGAAATTAAGAAGAAGAAATGGACGTGGGCAGGGCATGTAATGCGAAGGCAAGATAACCGCTGGTAATTAAGGGCAACAGAGTGGATCCCTAGAGAAGGCAAGCGTTGCAGGGGGCGGCAGAAAGTTAGATGGGCAGATGAGATCAAGAAGTTTGCGGGGATAAATTGGTCACAGTTGGCACAGGACCGAGGTAATTGGAGAATAATGGGAGAGGCCTTTGCCCTGCAGTGGGCGTAGATAGGCTGGTGATGATGATGATGATGTCCTCTTCGCTCAACTTCAATACCCCTCACATTTTTCAGCTTCTCCGTCGACTTTTAATCTATATCCGCCCAGTATACTTCGCTCCACTTGTATGCTCTGCTTGCGAACTTATTTAGGTCTTTCATTTTTAACTTGATTTTTTACTTTCATCTGTTTCTCTTCTGACGACTTGTCTTCTGGAAATTTGTTGTGGCGTGTAACATTACAAGGTAATTTTTCATTCCCGCTACTCTCGTTGTGCTAGCTATTCCTGCATTTTATTGTGGCGTTCTCATTATGCCTGTGCCTCGGCTTTGCCGTGCCCTCCATCATTACACTCACTGTTTGGGGGTAATTTCTTCCATAGGCGTAGCTGTGTAATCACCATGATACCCATATAAGCTTGTTCCAGTAATCTCGGGTCAATGTTTGTTCTTGAGGACGAACAAAGTTTTGCCACAAAGATAACCTAATAACCTTATTTCTGCCTCGCAAGAGAAATTTAAACAAAACGTAGAAAAATTGAACCTCCGAAAAAAAAAAAAAAATGTCGTATCACGAGTGACAATAACTAATCAGTGTTCGTTGCGCGGCGGCAACTTCAGACTGGCGGAACACCAGGCATGCTGAATCTTTGAAGTTGAAGTTGAAGTTTGAAGTTTATTTTTCTGAATACAGAACAACAGAGGGAAGGCAGAAGGCGGCTAGCATGACAGAGGCCTTCCCTCCGAGCACAGTTGACATCTCCTAGCATCTTAGCAGACACATCCAAGGTATGGCTGCCTGCGTTCATTTAATGAGCCTACATTTAAGACAAATACTCATTATGGTCGCACTAGCAGCAAATGCACAGTGCGTACTTAAGCGTAAACTAAATCATCAGTCTGTTATGGCTGTACGCGAATGACAAGCGGTCAATAAGAATAGCAAAGCAGTCTCTACAGGGCACTCAACGGGCGTCGGATACGGCGATCAATGGTAACCTGGTTAACAGGTCATAGGGCAACATTACCACGCCAATGAGGAAGCACGAGGCCAGTTGTGTCACCAGCAAACCATACTACGAGATAAACACGCCAGTTCTTTTATACTGCGGTGGTGCGGAACTGTCAGTCTCGCGCAGGCGGGACTCACAGAACGAACACTCTCTCTTCGTAAACTCTGTCGCTCACAAAAGCAGAGCACAGCGACGGGCACTGGCGTTGCGTTGTGCCGTAGTGGACGGAAACTAATTTGTTTACGTCTTCTGCAGCTCCCCTCGCCACTCTCAGAAACTACGTCGTTATTCACATACAAGCGCGAACCGGAAGGGCTTGTAGGCTGCTGTTTATAATTTTTATTCATGAATGTTTGCGCTGCACGGTGCGCTAATGAGCCGTGGCTAGCCTCAAGCGAGAGTATCATGTTTTCGTTAATGATTATGCGCGTGTAACGCCAGCCGCGAAAGGAAGTAAGCGTTTTGTTTTGTCAACAAGAAACATGGCCTCAATTCTAGTTTGTATTAAGTTAACACTGGGTTAGGTGGAGGCTTTTCATGTCTTTGAAGATAAGTTGGTTGCTGGTGTTTTTTTGTTCTGGTGGGTCTGGTCGGCCATCCTTATACAATAAAACAACGCCGTTGACGTGTTTATTCACACAGAAGCAACTCTCGCAGTCATTATAGTGTACAGACAGATGGTCTGCTGATGGATAAGACGACACCCTTTACTTCCTAATAATTTCCGATCGGGTATACTGTTAATTTGCAATGGGATTATCTAATAATTAAAGACAGATGTATAGTCAAGAAATTAATGACTTACTAACGTATTGCAAGAATTATAAAGAAGAGAGGATGAAGGGTTGAGCTACGCATCGAATAATACTAGGTTAAAAAAATTTGCGGGTAACTTACAAACTCGTGACAAATGACCTGTAATTGCGATAACAGTTACCATAAACAATGAAGAAATTCTTAGTAGTTTAATGTGGAGCGCTGAGGGACGTTTGCGTAACATTTTATTGAAGTGAAGCGTTTTTACTCGAATGGTACATAATTCTTATCCGTGTTGATCGTTTGCGGACTGTCCTAGACTTATCGAGTAACTTGCGTACAATTTGACAATTCAATATTTTCGTATTATTTGACAATTCAAGTGCGGCCTCGACCAGGTCGTCGATCGGTGTTCTCCTCCTGTTGGTGTTTGTTTGGAATGTTGAGTGGCAACAAGAAGGAAATGAAAGCTACACATTCCAATGGATAAAAAATGTTCACACAATTTTTGCCCACTTTCCTACCAACTATTGCACTCACAGTTTATCGCTGGACACGGTAGATTTCCCTTCTATTTTCACAGGTTTGCTATAACAAATAACAAATGTAGATGTAACCCACCAGCAGGCAGTTCCGACCACTATTTATATATATATATATATATATATATATATATATATATATATATATATATATATATATATATATATATATATATATATAGTTTCTAACTCCGAAACTGTTGGCAACAAAAACGGGAAACGTGTCAGTCGACTTCTTCCACTATTTTTATACTGGCCCATCGAACCTCATGATCTCTATTAATATATATATATATATATATATATATATATATATATATATATATATATATAGAAAATAAGGGTTGGCAGTCGAGAAAACCTCGGAAAGCAAAGGGGAGGATGTGGTAGATCATTGAAACAGATTAAGAATTTGGAAAGAAAGAAAGAAAGTGAAGAAAAAATGCCCGCCAGGTGGGATCCGAACCCACGACCTCCAGAATACCGGTCTGGTGCGATAACCACTACGCTACCGGCGGGGCGATTTTCCCATTCACTTTCTGGGGTATTTATGTTACGTATGTTTGTTTCCTATGCTTGGGGGTGGTAGCCAGCGCCATTCGGACTAATCGGGGTGAAGGGGACCTTCTTTTTAACCCCCGGGTCGTGACTCGAGTGTCTACGACATGTCCAGAGTGGTCGATCAGCTTTGAACCCTCTTAAGCTCCCTTTGGCAACAAGACTGCCAGAACAGAGGCCCTCGCTATGCATGTAGCGAATCAGAATAGGAAATGAGGGGCTCGTTGAAAATAACACAGAAAATAAGGGTTGGCAGTCGAGAAAACCTCGGAAAGCAAAGGGGAGGATGTGGTAGATCATTGAAACAGATTAAGAATTTGGAAAGAAAGAAAGAAAGTGAAGAAAAAATGCCCGCCAGGTGGGATCCGAACCCACGACCTCCAGAATACCGGTCTGGTGCGATAACCACTACGCTACCGGCGGGGCGATTTTCCCATTCACTTTCTGGGGTATTTATGTTAGGTATGTTTGTTTCCTATGCTTGGGGGTGGTGACGTTGTGCTCCTCAAAATCTCTCCACAGCAAAAAAAAAAAAAAGAAAAAAGAAGAAGAAGAAGAAAGAAAAGAACCAAAAAGAAAGCAACGTTTCCTAGTAACAGGAGATGCGGTCCCGCGGGGGAGAAGTTATATATAATAATTGCCGTATGTTTGTTGCTTTGCGTGAGGGTGCAGCGTTGGGGGTTTTCCCAGGTCCCACGTAGGTGCGTCCTTTCCGAGTGGCAATATCCGATCCGCCGTAACGCTCTCGTGGCCTCCTGTGCACCGCAATTTCCGGTTTACTGGCCCCAGAGTCGAGATTTACTGTCACAAAGAAACGACACACCAAGGCAACTGAATGCGGACAAGGAGCGATGTTGCAAAAGGGCTATGCTCTCTCACAACTTCCGGACGACGCTTCCTCTGCTGCCCACCTGGTGATTCGTCCTTATTACGATAGCATGTGAGTGCCGATGGCGATTGGCAGCCCAACGAGAGAGCAAGGCGTTTCGAGAGCGTGTAGTATTTCGGGCCATTTCGAAGCAAAAACCGAGCGGCGCCTTGAAATTATTATTCAAAACTCCTGTCTTTACTCTCCCATCTTCGGTATTTAGCGACTGAAAGGAATAAAAGTAGCCAATATCGAAAACGGAAGGATCAAAGAAAACCCGTTAGCAGATAATATCGTTTATATCAACCTTGTTGGGAAACAGATAAGACATAATTTCCTGAGGGAAAACAGGCGCGACCGAAAGTTGTTCAAAAATACTCTGCAGCTGCCTTTAACATCACACAAAAAGGGAATGAGATTCAAAACAATGCAGAACTCCGAAAACTGAATGGTCAAATGAAACAAATTATCCCCTTCCTCGTTCAGAGGATTGAATGGGAACGTTGAAATCATAGGACGTAATATTGAGTTCATTATAACAATACAGAAGCGTGCGATTCATGCAGAAAAGCGTTATAAACGGAGGTATGGCTTAGCGCACTTTGATGAGTTCTACGCCAATTTGGCCACAATAAACCTCTCAGTTAGAGGTCTTTTTTTGCCGTAATCAGGGTACATGACTGGCAATCATAATGCGCAAATAAAGGCCAAAGCGCGGAACTACCATAACAATCTTGATATCTTTGAGCTTAATTTAGTATTTTTTTTTATTTTGCATACAAGAATTGTAGGCGTTATCTATTTAGATAAAGGCCCTCTACACCAGGAGCTGTCATCTCGGTGGAACGGGCCACGGCATCATTTGAGCTGAAGGAAAAATAAATCTGTAAAAAAAAAGCAAAAGAAAGCATGAGTGTGTGTGTCATCGGGGACACTCTTGCAGAAGACGGAGCCCAGCTCGCTGCCTTGGTTTCCACGAAGATCACCCGTATCAACTTGCGCACTTCTCAGGGAACAGCGGCCCCGAAAGGCAAATACTCCGAACGCTTTCGCGCGCGCTGCTCCCCCGAGATGCACGGTTGGAGCGATGAACGAGAAGACACACACGGCACAATTCTCATCCGCTGCGCAAACATTACATGGCGGAAGTAAGAACTCACTTCTGGCCTTCCCTGTCAAGGAGAGACACACAAGTCGGATATGTTAGCTTTTTTTCTTTGTGCGCCGTCGTCTTAGTTTTCTTGCGGGGACAACCGAACTCCCCGAACACCAGAAGCAAACACTACACTCGTCCAGTTTGCCTTGCTCGGAATCGGCAGGGACCAGGAACGACGTTTCTTGGGGCGCGTGTTTTCCCTAGGGCTCACGTTGTGTTGCGGTTTCCTGTCAAATCGGGAGAATGAAAAACAGGAGCCGCTTTTGCAACTCGTGGCGAGGTGAGGTTAGCGGGCAGGAACATCGGTTGGTTTCTGTACAACCTAAGCCAACGAAAATAGACCACCAGTGGTCAGAGGGCGAGGACCTAAACCCAACGGGATCTCTATGCCAATGTTTGCTTTCTCAGGAAAGTTTCGCCTCTCATGGTGATCATATTTCACTGCGTCGGTGGTCCTTCTTAGTTGAAGCTCCGTCATCATTTCTTCAGTGAATTCTTGGTTCCCTGCCACTTTTTGCGTACGAATGAGCACGTGCGTGTGTGCGCTTATACGTGCATTTCTATGAGATAAAATTGATGCCGAATATTTTACCCAAAGGTTTAGATGAAATTTAGCTTGTACTAATTTTGAAACAGTGTGAATAGAATAGGCAATCAGAAAACTTGAAAGGCTTTTTTTTAGATGTAAACTCTGAACTCCTCCGTAAGTCTCTCGTAGCAGCTATTAACGCAATGGTGCTGATGATGCTGCTGCTGATAAATTAACTTCATTGGCTTGAGTTAGGGTGGCGTTAGGGCACCCCGTCCACAGACTGGCCGGCGCAAATTTCTCCGGCCATTATATATGTTGAATGTGTGTGCCAGGAAGTTTAGGCACAAAACAAATATAGGTTGTTTCGTTTTTGGCGACTCAAGTAGCCTCTTGATAGAATGGGGCGACGGGCAGAGGAAAAGCACCCCGTAAAAAATATCACGAGGTAGGTTGATGCAGGTCCAGTCGCGACAAAAACTGTTGAAGCAAGCAGCGTGCAACGGCCCCCGGATACGTGCCCAGATTCCCGAAGGCTTTTAACTTGCAACTTTAGCTTTTCACCCCCGCCAACGAATGCTTTTGCCGCCGGCAGCCTCTCCTCATCCTCTCAATTTCGTTGTCGTGGGACTTGTCTTTTATCTAGGCCTTTTATTCCTTACGCAGCCCAAATACAAATACCCGGATGGTGAGATTTCCTAGAACCCGGCTTTTCGAAGCAGGGGGGAGACGAGGCTAAGAATCGCAAGAGGGCAGGGTGAGACGAGAGCGGTGATTTCCGGTATATTTCTTTAGAGTAGTTGGGTCAGTACTGTACAAGGGCTGATGGTGAGAGCGTCCAGAAAACTGCGCAGGCGTTTAAAGCCAATGCTCGCGGCATAATGATGCGCCTTTTCCTCGGTGCTATTGTTCGTTAGTCTAACTGCTGCTAGGTTCTTCTCTGAACATGCCCAACGATGACAGAAATACAATGGAATACCAAAGGTCTGTGCAGCGTGGCTGAGCTGCTGTTGCTCTTTGCTGTTGCAGATTCGGCAGAAAATCTCAGACAGCTGCACAAGATGCGTATTACGTCCTGGTTAGTAATGCCCATAGGGAAAAAAAAAGGAATCATATCAACATACCTTATCGAAGAGGGTTATAATGAGTGCCAGCCAGGGTGCGGACGACCGCGATGCCGTGATACCGCGATTCCAGCTTGAATTGTGCTGCTGAGCATGAGGTCTCGGGTTCGATTCCCGGCCGCGGCGGCCGCTTTTTTGATGGAGGCGAAAAGCAAAAACGCCCGTGTGTACGACATTTCGGCGTACGTTAAAGACCCCTAGGTGGTCAAAATTAATCCGGATCCCGCCACTACGGCGCGAATCGTCGCCTGCGTTGCGTCGGTGCGTTAAGCCCTACAATCAATCAATCAATCAATCAATCAATCAATCAATCAATCAATCAATCAATCAATCAATCAATCAATCAATCAATCAATCAATCGATTGATCGATCGATCGATCGATCGATCGATCGATCGATTCCAGCCTGCATCCTGTTAAACTGTTCATGCTCAAGTGGTGCCAAATTCGATTTCAATTGCAAACTACTCTTTCTTGCAGGCGTTCACGTTATTCCCGGCATTGCGGCAGATCACACCATGGCCTTTAACCCAGCCGACGTGAGTCGTACTGTCTTGTCGTCACCTCTGGAAGGAGGTCTCAAGGCTTGGAAGTGCATTCGGCTTTGCAAGCCGAGAGAAATTTAACATTTGAGGGAGCAGTATAGTGAAGTCCAGGTGTGTGCCGTTTTCCAGACTTCTGGTGAAAGAAAAAGAAGGCACAGGGATTTTCATATTTGATTTTACTTGGAGGTCTGTATACTTGAAAAGAAAAAAAAAAAAGAGAAATACAGTGTTCTTTTATCCATCACAACGCTGAAATGACTGTGATGAAAAACGAAACTGCAGTTGCTTTCTGGAAAAGAATGGCCATCTATAGCTATTAATTGGTTAATTACATCTACTGACAGTGCGACAACCACTCATTTATGAAAGTAGCCCCTCCTTTGCGACAAAGGGCATTCTTTAGGCGAGAAAATAACAAGGAAGCCACTGAATAGAAATGGACCGGGAAGCAGAGGCATGGTGAAAACAGTAAGACACTCTATTGTCGAAGCGCTCGTGCGGGAATTAGCGCATCGGGTGATCTCAGCTGACTACTTAGGTAATAGCAGCCACCTTTTTTCCTTTGCCGATCCTTTTTTCCTACCGCTGAGCCTCATTTTCTGCCGCTGGGCATACTCAGAGCATGGAAATACGCGCGAGAGCCTTACTTACTGACCGGCTGCAGCATGATGAATGAGTCTTTGGATGGCTAAAGCAAGTGATTTTGCCTGTCTTGACTTGCTTTTTCTGGCACTACATATTCCTGAATACACCCAGTCGGCTCTTGTTTTATTTATATCTGCTCTGTATACGGTGACTGTCTTAAGAATACTCTTTCGGCAACGGTTATTTGCCAGATATATTTTATGCGACCGCTTTTACCGACTACCCCGTCGAGAACTCGTCAGTCTTGGCATTATTCAGCAAAAGGAGACCCATCAGTTCCCGCTAGCCATGAAGTTTTCCAAGTAGAGCGAGAAGCTATCTTTTCACCACTAAAAGGCGCTATTTGCACACCCTCTTTCCGTCCTCCGTCATTTCTATCTTTTTTCCCTGAGCCACATCTGCCAGCTGCCGCGGAAATTTGTCGATGCACGTTGTCGATGGCGCGCGCCCCTCGAAAATGACCAACTCAGTTTGCTCGAGTGTCTTTATGAAAATTTTAACAGCCCCCCCCCCCCCCCCCTTTTTTATTTCCCGCCGCGGTGGCTCAGTGGCTAAACCATTGTGCTGCTTAGCCAAGGACGCGGGTTCGATTCCCGGCCGCGGCGGCCGTTTTTAAAGCAAAGCTTTACTACTTTAGTCTAGCGATTTCATGAAGGATGCCGAAATGACCTTTTGACCGGAGACGCACCCCCGGCGACACACCCCTTGAAGCGCATCGTGTGATTCGGGCCCGCTGTTGGCGCCTACGGGCACCGACAGCGGTCGCCACAGCCGCTGCGGCCGAGGCAGCCGACCACCCCCACAGCCTCCCATGCATGCGGCACTGGGTCGTTTCGGGAAACGCGACTCGTCTAGCGCCCGGCGAAAAGGAACGGTGTGTTCGCCATGAATGAACGCCGCGTTCGCCCGGCCTCCTGTGAGTGTTGCACGGAACCGAACGGCTATGAGACGTGGTCGGCAATGCAGCTAAATCAAAGGTTAACCAAGCGAAAGCAAGACTCAGCCAGACTAAGCCAAGCTTTTGCTTTGCATATCCAAGGTTAGCTGAGCTAAGCCGTAGCCATTTTTCCGATAAAGGAGAAAAGCAATAACGCCCGTGTGCACGAGATTTCGGCGCACGTTAAAGATCCCCCGGCGGTCAAAATTAATCCGGAGCCCTCCCGTGCGGCGCGCCTCATCCCCTGCGTTGCGTCGGTGCGTTAAACCCTACGACGAATCAACGCTTTTTTTATTCAAAATATGTATTTGGTGGCTGTTTTTTCAGGGTCGCGACTTTTAACGGGTAGGAGTCGGGAAATGGCTGCGCCTCTATCCCTATGGTGACCGGAACGATCATTTCAATTATCGCCGTGTTCATAAACGAGATTGGAAAGAAGCTAACAATTCAATAATAATTTCATTTTTACGGCGCCTTCGGTGAGCAGAGAGATCCCTCGCTCATATCACCTGACTTGGAGCGAGATGCGCAGGGTACTGAAAAGAAAAGGAAACGCCGATAAAAATGAACCCAAAACCTAAACTACACATAGCGAACAAAGGTGACTGCCAGAGCCTGCACGAACCGGCTTATCTCATAATTTGTCGATCGACAATAACTAATTTGCAAATAAATAAATAAATAAATAAATAAATAAATAAATAAATAAATAAATAAATAAATAAATAAATAAATAAATAAATAAATAAATAAATAAATAAATAAATAAATAAATAAATAAATAAATAAATAAATAAATAAATAAATAAATAAATAAATAAATAAATAAATAAATAAAAAGTAATGACTAGATGACAATAAGAACGAAAAGTGAGCCGATAAACATTACAAGGTTGGCTTGTTTAATGTTGTCCAGCAGCGAACGATACTGGAATCCTTGTTTTCGCCTAGCGTTTGAGAACACGTTGTCCAAGCAGACTCCCCATCGTCGCAGTATGCCGTATTCTCGTAGGACCCGAAGCAGGAAAGGGCCATTAGGGAATGGCGGAGGTCGGCTTCGGCACCGGCGCGATGGCAGTTAACACCACTCCGGTAAATGACTACGCAAGCTGCAGTTGGCTCCCCTGTCAACATTTTTAATGCTGCTTTCGCAGAATAAACTGGATACTGAATTATGAGCTCAAAAAGTGAAACGGCCAATATCTATCATCCGCATAGTTGCTTTGACCAGAAGTTAAGTCGTTGCAGCCTTTTATTTCTTGTGCTGGTTGTTTACTTGCTGACGCCGTTTTTCAACGCAATAGAAACTTTTGCCTACTTTAACCATTTTGGGGGTCTGACATCTCTTTTTTTCTCACCTCTTTACTCCTAAGCATGTGGGTGCAAATCCTGGGCGAATCTGGGAGAGGACACAGAGGAAAGGGGATGACAGGCTTAGGAGAGGGAGGAGAGAGAGAAGGAGGAAAAAAGCTTGGTTAGGGCTGGGGAAGGTCAGAGTGTTGTTGAAGGTGGAGGAGTGGGAAAGGGAGGGAAGGAAATGCGATTCGTCAACAAAAAGCTGTCCCGTGCTATGAAAAGCGAGATGTAGGAACCCTTGACGCAGGAGCAGCTTGTTTGCAACAAGATTGGGCACTTTTGTGTCCTTAACCACACACAACAATGATAATTTCCATTACCGGTTGCATTTACATGACCCCGAATGGGATGCCGATCGCGTTTCCGTATATGACTATCCCGTACGGGATAAATTCTACGTTAGTTTTTTTTTATTTTTCTGGCTGATTGTATTGCGGAAGAAGCATGGGTGAGGAAACGAGGTAAGGATACAATCATACGTTTGTTTCGCAAGTTTAGTTTTTCTGAGAGTTAGTAATAAATAGGCAATTTAAAATTTGTCAGCTGTTATCTTGTCAGAGGTTCTAACGTCAAAATGTCGGCTAAGGACCACGTCGAGCGCAAGATAAAAGTGTTCTGCGGCTAAGTGAGTTCATTTGCCTCAAGTTGTCACGACCTGAAAAAGAATTACTCTGTGTGAAAGCGCTTACGTGTTATAATGCAGAAAGAATGCCGGCAAGTAACATCCTAATTTTGGACCTTCAGGCGAAAGTTAATATCTTTGCCTTTATGTCCGTACGTTTCTAAATTCCCCTATGATGCGTCATGAACTTATAGTGTGTGTACATTTTCCGCTTTAGGTCAGTGGCTTTACTCGCTGAAAAAAAAAGCACAAGAACATACAAAACGTGCTTGACAGCTCACGTAAGCAGCAGCTTCAAGAAATCCTTGGCAGTTTCTCGCCTCTAAAGGTGAACTTTTTAGGCGGCAGGTCATAATTCATTTAGCTGTCTTTAATGCCAGCGCCATGTTATTTTAAGCTCGCTGTCCTATTAATGCGGCCCTACTCAAAGTGACTTCTGCGGGAAACATGCGCGCTTGCGAAGACACAAGTCAGTACCACTGCGAGAGGAACCAAATATTAGTGTGATGTATGAAACCTCATATGAAGCCACAAAGAGCGAGAGCATGCAGCCGAAATTTGCGATTTATTCACCCGAAGTAATATAAAACATAAGACACTGTTTACAAAAGAAGTAGTGCAAATATATAGCCACGTCGTCAGAATAAATACCCGCTGATTTTATTGCAAAAAGTAGACCAAGGAAGCCGTTTTCGAGAAATGGGGACGCTGGTTGGGAAGACAGGCGTTACAATACATATTTATTTATATGGTAACTGGAGGTTGGGTAACACGTTGGCACCACGCACATTTTTGCCCCCCTCCAGACCCCCCCCCCCTCCTCCTCAAGCTGCCATGGCGTTCAATTCAACTCTTGAGTTAGTACGGATGGCATGCACCTAGGAAGTCGTGTGTCACGGTCTGCGGTATGCGATATCTGTGGTATACGATACGTATTTCTGTGGTATACGATCAGTTTGTATAGGAGTGGGTGTTGGTCATCCGTTGCATAACCTTGTAAAGACCATTCTGCAGAGCGAATTCCGTCATCCGACCTAATAGCTGGGTGTTGCTGTTCACTGGCTGAACCTGTTCTAACAATGCAGTGAGTGTTGTGAAGCCTTAAAAATTTCTGCGCGGTCGGTTGAGAAAGATCACGTTTGCTTCGAGGCATCCGTGTTGGCATTCCCCTCATCGTGCACTCACTTATGTAGGCCCTATTACGGAAGAACGAGGCGAGGCAGACCTGGGCCACGGCTGCCCTTAGCGGGGACGATAACTTTACTGACACGGGAAATCTACATGATGATGCTGATGATTACTGACGAATGCCCATCGGGAGATTCAACAGGCCCTATATTTGTGGCCCAGCAATTTACGCATCCAGCTAAGATCTTGCACTGAATTCGTGGTAGGTAAAAATACCACTGAGCGTTGCTGGCACGAAGGTTCATAAAATACCGTTTGTACGGAATAATTTGAAACATTGGTGTTTTCGAAGAGATTTGCCCGGTAACGAAATAATCTTTTTCGTAGATTAATTCCCCCATTTTTATTCGTATGGCGGCCATAAGCTGATTTTATTCTTACCAACAGACGAAGTGCCAATGCATGACTCTGACTGGGGCGCTGGTGTGGTTTCACGTGACGTAACATATTCGACATGAGCATAAACATAATACAAAATAACGCAAAAAACGCACTTCCCCTATTTAACCACAAAAATTTACCCCGCCGTCGTTCGCAAGCACCAAAAAAATCTTTTAAAATGCGCTCTGGCGCAGCTGCATCGAACGTTTCACGAGGGAACCCCATTGAGAGAGATACGTGCCTAAACACCTGTTCTCAACCTGATGTCCGTGTTGGTTCTTTTTTAAGTAGAAATATTTGCTTTGCACTAGTTTGCACTTTTTTTGCGGAAATACAAACTTTAAGGCAAAGTAGCCGTACTTTGACATGGTAGCAAACGGATGAATTGCAATACCGAAATATCGCAGGCGTTCTTATATCTTCCGATGCGTTTTAGCTGTAAATTCGGAGTTGGAACACAACGATTCGCGCTCACGTTGTGCTAGTCGCATAAAACGAACTATGGGCATTCACGTTACGTGGTGTGCCCCGCGTATTTTACTTGAGCACTAACCGGAGCGAAAAGATTTGCTCACTCGACGGTTCTGACGAGAGCGGATTTCTCCAAATTCTAATTTGCTATAATTTATTATTTCATTATTTATTTTTTCGGCGCGATGCATGGGAACCACGTTTGGACGCTGATGTCAGAACTGTATCCATCAACTGTTTATCCACACTGGCAGTGATGTAGTGGCGAAATGCTGTACACAAAGCTGACTTGCTCCTTTTGATGGTACATGAGGGGAAATCTTTAGAGAATGGTTTTACCAACGTTGCCTGGATTGTCGGGTGCTAAACAGCATTTCAGCACAGCAAGTGCTCACCGCGGTGCTT
This sequence comes from Haemaphysalis longicornis, assembly GCF_048455015.1. Taxonomy (NCBI): domain Eukaryota; kingdom Metazoa; phylum Arthropoda; class Arachnida; order Ixodida; family Ixodidae; genus Haemaphysalis; species Haemaphysalis longicornis. Next base: position 30,471,688 of record NW_027526335.1, read on the forward strand.
CTGTGGCTACGATGTTATGTTGGTCAGCCTAAGCACGCTTGTTCGTTTCCCTGCTGCAGCGGCCGCTTTTCCGATGGAGGCAAAAAGCAAGAATGCCCGTTTGTTCGACATTATGGTGCCTGTAAAGACCCCCAGGTGGCCAAAATTAATTCAGCGCCCTCCACTCTGGCGCTCCTCATAACCTGTGTAGCTTCGGCACGTCGAACTCCATAATCAGTCAATTAGCCTTGCTAGTGGCTCAGCATCCATGTCGGTTTGGTGTAGCTAGGTGTTGCGAAAGTAAGCATGTGAATGGGTGGCCTCAAAACAGTCACACCTGAGTATCACAGTATTCCAACGCCTGAATCCGACAGAAAAATTGTCTTTTACAGCCGGTTACATCGCGGGAAAGTGGCAAAACTTGTAAGCATGCTCCTTAGCCCGCCGTGAGCGGCTAGCTAAGGAGTTAGCTGAGCAGAAACACAGGAATTCAACAACACCAGCAGCAGAAGCAGCAGCAGCGGCGGCGGCAGCGGCGGCGACGACGACGATGACGACGAAGACAAGTTGTGATAAAGGGGGCTGGTCCCATGCCACGAAAGAACCCACCAAAACAAATGAAATACGAAAAGTATTCTCGCCGTTCCCTTAAAGTCTTGGTGAAGACCGACCATACAAGTGAAAAATAATGAATGGACTTAAAAAATTCTATTTATAAGGCTTGATAGTTTTAACGGGAGCAGACTGGTCAAAAATTTGTCATTGGAGGTTGCTGAATCACGGGCGGAATTTCACAAAAAAAGTGTACGCAGATGACTACACCCTCTGGACCCCCACAAGATCCATAGGAGAGCAGCAATATGCTATGCAAACCGCCATAGAAGAGGCGCATTTTATCTGCGGGCTAGAGGTCTCGAATGCGGACCAGAAAAGACAGCACTCCTTGCTCTCTAGCCCGCACCTCTACACAACCGGAACTACACATAGCAGGCAAACGAGTTCCAAAGGTATCCCATCTGCGAATTTTGAGGCTTAAAATCCCCCAAAATGGATCACGCATCCGCATGATATAGCCCCCCTACAAAGGACGCAGTCAATTGGTTCACTTTATACACCGCGTATCAAATCGATGGTTTGAATTACAAGAGTCGGACACTTTGCGCATGGTGTAGGCAATGCTAGTCAGCCAGATCACCTACGGTGCACCATACTTGGTTCTCAAAAAGAATGAGAATACAAGATTGAATATCTTTATCCGCCAAACCTATACGACTGCCATAGGATTGTCCTCCAAGACGTCGACAAAGAAATGACTTCAACTTGGATTACACTATACCTGGAAAGAGATAGAGGAAGGCGTTCGCTGAGATCGGACACGTTCTACACCGCTCTGTCTTTCTCGCCCTGTGTGTTTACCGCAGGCACCCTGCCTGTTATGAACTGTTGTAATCGGTGACCAACCACCCCTGGCGCCGACTCATAAGGTTTGTCGTCCCCTGCATCCTCCTGCCGCTTCTCACGGCCGCTCGCCTTCTTCGGTCAAGCAAGTAGGCCTAGCACGCCGACAAGAACGGCGGCGGCAGCGCGCTGCCGCTGCGCTGCTGCCCCGCACGTGGACCCAGCGGAGCAGTCAAGGCAGCTCCATCGTAGCGTCGAGCGCCCCTCTGTCGCCGCGTAGCCAGCCCTGCCATGGCAACGATTTGAAAATGGACACATCAGAACCGCAAGTAAGTTCAGCTCCGGTCCCACCATCCAACGCTGTTAAAAGGCCGCCCGGGTCTACAAGCACAGCGGAAAATGCAAAGCAGGACCAGACAAAACGATCCCGCCCGTCGCCTTTATCAACAACAGCTGCAATGCCACCTGAGGCATCATCGTATAAGGTGGTCATCAAGTCCCGCGCTAACTTCGACATGTCTACAGTGCCCAGTCGGTTTATTCAAGCTGCAGTGGCCACATGCCTGAACGTCCCAGGTTTCCGTGGGTTTGCCGTGCACAAGCCCACTAATACGATTTCAGTGTGGGTTCCCTCCTTGGATTTGGCCACCAAGCTCCAGACCTTGAACAACATACAGGTCTCGCAGACAGACAGTGTACAGGTCCAGGCATACTTGGCCGCTGGAACTGACTTGAAGCGCTACGTGATATCAGGCGTAGACTATGGTGAGACACCTGAACAGCTTCGTCAAGAGCTATCCTGCTCCACTCACGAAGTAGTTGCCGTCCGGTATATGGGCACAAGTCGCACCTGTCTCGTCACCCTGCGAGGTCCGCCTTCTCCTCCAGACCGTATAGTGTACTATGGATGCATATTGCGCCCTCGGCCATTCAAGCCATCTGTGGTATACTGCTACTCGTGCTACAGGCAGGGGCACATGAAATCCTCCTGCCCTTATCCACCAAAAGAAAACCCTGAGGAGGCCACAACGTCGCAGACTTTTCGATGCGGCCTCTGCAAATCGAACGACCACGACATCACTTCCCGGAAGTGCCCTACTAAGCTGGAGGCCAACAAGAAAGTCCGCGAGCGCCGCTTGAAACAAAGTGAAAGGCATGCCGAAGCCCCAGTGCTCGAAAAGGTGCCGATTTACAACCGATACGCTGCTTTGACACCTTTAGAGGAGGACTTCCCCGAAGCAGAACCTGAACCGTCAACAATGATGACGTACAGTTCGGCAGTCAAGGTGCCACGTGCCAGACGTCGACGTTCGCCACCTGTGCAAGAGCAGCTACCACTTACTGATTTAGATGAAGATTCCGAAATTGAAAGCAGGCTGGATACACTGGAAAAAGAAATTCAGCGGCTCAAAGAACGTCGTGCAATGCTTCAGCGCCGGCGTGCGAGTACCCGCCTTACGGACACCCAAACCACGAACGTCTCTGTTCCTCCAGGTAATCAAGGGTGTACATCGAACACCATGTCTCCACGTGAACTGTTGTGTTTTGTCGTGCAAAAACTCCAGACTCTCACCTCGGTTTTAATGGGTAACCTCCGCCAATGATGGTACCTGTTAATTCGGGCTCATCTGAGAGTATACTGCAGTGGAACTGCAGGGGCATAACTGGAAAGGTCGGAGAACTTCGCCAACGCCTTCTGTGCGGGAAGCTACGTGCATGGGCACTACTACTTCAGGAAACTAATGGTCTCCCTTCCCTTTCTGGATTTGTGGCGTATTCGTCTCCATCCATCTTGGACCGCCGGAGTCTTAGGCCTAATGTTCCCCCAGGAAAGGTAGCCGTCTACGCCCGCTCCAGCTATCCTCAGACCCGCATCGACCTGGCGCGATGGTGCACACTATGGCAAGAGGTCGTCGCTGTACTCGTTCGCCTCCCTCACACGGACGTAATCATAGTGTCGTACTATGCTCGCCCCTACAGTGGCCGTGCAGCCAGACTGAGCCTTGGCTGGGTATCACATCTACGTCAACGGCATCCCGGCTGCCCAATTTTGGTCGCGGGGGATTTCAACGCGCCCCACACTACATGGGGCTATGTCACCTCCAGTGCGCGTGGTAAATGTGTGTATGACACTTTTGTGGACGCCCAGTTTGTGCTACTAAATGACGTTTCAGTGCCCACACGTCGGTGTGAACGTCCACGCGATACTCCTCGCTCGCCTGACTTAGCTTGGTGGTTAGGAAGCGGCGCAGTGACGTGGATGTGTGAACCAGACTGCTGGGGCAGCGATCACCATCCGGTTCATCTCGGCCTTTCTCCCGGTCGTAGGGATCGCCTTCGAAGACTGTGTCGGGTGGTGGACTGGGACGTCTATCGATCGGCGTCAGCTACGATGGTTTCCGGCCCCTTACCTGATCCGTGTCCCAGGCTCCGTGCGGCTTTGGATGCAGCAACCCGCACTACCTGGGTGGAGGAATCCCGGCCGGCTCCAGACCTGCAGCTCTGCCGTCTGTGGGCCGCCCGCCGCCAAGCTGAACTTGCTTCAGTGAGGAACCCAACGTCAATCGACGCTCGGCTGAAGCTTCAATGCCTCACAGCAGCAGCACGTCGACATGAACGACGACTGACGCGCGGCCGCTGGCTAGACTGGTGCGCTTCGCTTGGCCCTTCGTCGTCGAATTCTTCAGTCTGGCGAACATTTCGAGCTATGGAACGCGGTCAACGCCCTCCAGATCCAGCGGCTAGTGCACTTCTAGCATCTGGGCAAGACCCGTCCACTTTCGCCTATACAGCCGCAAGTAGCTTCTTCCCCGCTTTTGACGTCCAGTCAGCTCCCTTTACTGTGCAAAACAACTTGCCGAATGGAGCCGGTTCGTTGCCTACGAGTGGAGACATAGCAGGGATTGAAGCTCCTTTCACAATGGCGGAACTCTTGGCCGCCATCGACCATGCCAAGCCCAGAACAGCACCGGGACCGGATGGCGTTCCTTACGAGCTCTTCAAGAACACTGAAGGTACCACCCTCGATGTATTACTTGAGGCTATAAACACAGCTTGGACTACAGCCATCATTCCGGATTCGTGGTGCCACGCGGAAATTGTTGCAATTCCGAAGCAAGGCAAGACCCCAGACCAAATTTCTAACCTTCGGCCAATATCTCTTACATCGACGATATGCAAGCTGATGGAACGCATGCTAGCGACACGCCTTTCGTGGTGGCTGGAGCGATATTCGTGGTACCACCCTGGTCAAATTGGATTCAGGCCACAATTGGGTGTTGAAGATGGACTCGAGCATTTCTCCTCTATGGTCCTTATAGGAGGTCGCTCTCGTCGGATTCGAACGGTCCTGGCAATGGATATCAAGAAAGCATACGACAACGTCAGCCGCGAAGCTATTGTTGCGATCCTTGAGTGGCTCAAACTTCCAAGTCGTGTATGCACATTTGTGAACGCCTTTTTACGGAACCGCACCTTCTCTGTTCGCTTGGCCGGCAAAGCTACAGGCCATTTCACCTCGTATCGAGGGGTTCCACAGGGCTCAGTGCTGGCGCCAATATTATTTAATATCGCCTTGCTTCCTTTAGCCTGGCAGTTGGCGGGAATTCCGGACGCAAAGTACATAATGTACGCCGATGACATTACTGTATGGTCTGTGCACCCTGAAATCGATGTACAAGAAAGAGCACTACAAATGGCGTTAGACACAACCAACTCCTGGTGCGCCAAGGTAGGGCTTGAACTTTCAAAAGAAAAAACGGCATATATGTCAGTGGCTAATAACAACGGGCGCCGCCGACTTGGGAACCGACCTGTCCGGTTGTTTATTGATCAGCAACCACTACAAGAAGTTTTAAGTCTACGGGTGCTTGGCCTCGACGTTGCCTCGTCAGGATCTGCGGCTCCATGGGTGAAGGGGGCAAAGGAGAGTGCTGCACGCACAATCCACCTGATACGCAGAATAGCAACAAAGGCTGGCGGGTCGCGAACTAGAATTGCTCGCCTCCTTGTGCAGTCTATTTTACAACCCCGACTCGTGTACCAGGCCCAGTTCCACCATCTTACGATGAGGGACTGGGATCGCCTCGAAGCAATTAACCGAGATGCCATGCGGGCTGTTACTGGTCTGCCCCGAATGACCCCGGTTCCAACTCTACAGGCCGAGGCCCAGCTCAACACTATCGATGAGCTGGTACATCAACGCCGTTCTGCCCGCACCTGTAAGCTCTCGAACATCGGTGCAGCTGCTGCACTAGCCCATTACATGGGCTTTGTTGTAGCAGATACAACTGTGAAAGGGTCGGAACTCCCTCCATGGCTGCGAGTACAGCTGGCAAAAAACAAACCCATCGGTCGTCTCCGTCGCCCAGTCCCTCGCAAGGCCACGGCACAGGTCTCTGATCTTCATTGTACAGACACCGACGCAATCATTGCGTATGTAGATGCCAGCGCTAAAAATGGCATGGTACACACCGCACTGGTGTGTCCCCAGCTACCGGAGGTTGACCAAACCTGTTCATATGCCGCCAATCCACTGCCACCCGTGTATCTTACTGAATTAGCTGCAATACATGATGGACTGGTCTCATTACTACCTTTTGTCCGGGCGGGGCCGTACTCACGACTAATCATACGGACTGACTCTACGCAAGCCATACATGACATTCGTCGCGTGGCACAATCGACATCCTTTTCCGATGCCATTCATCGCTTGGCAAGAAGCACGGCGCTGCAGATACGCATCGAATGGGTGCCCCGCTCATCTGTGCCTGGCAATACGGAGGCAGACTCAGCTAGCCACCCGAGCACAGTCATGCGGCCACTACTACCTTTCCCCGAAGACGCTCGCGGGCACCTGGAACGACGAAAGGAAAATCTTCGGCGCACCACACGAGCACTCATACCACCGTGTGGTTCAAACCTCCCTGGCGACTTAACTCGCCGAGAGGAGGTTGCGCTGCGGAGATTACGCGTTGGGGTGGCCCTTACGCCGTCCGTGACTGCCTCCTGGCCATCGGAATACCGCGGCCCATACGGATCCACCTGTCCATTCTGCACCACTGCCATTGGGGACGTGAATGTGCAGCACCTGCTCTGGGCCTGCCCGGGATTGCATCAAGTTCGCCTGCGGCACCTTCGTGCAACCGGTCTCCACCCTGGCCGCCCTCCTGACCTGCAACGCTGGGTGCATGGACCGTGTCACCGACAACTCCTGAACTTTATACACGAAACTAACTTGTTCGTGTTTCTGTAAGCGCCTACATCTATTATGCCGCAGGGCAAACTTTCGAAATAAAAAAAAAAAAAAAAAAAAAGATAGAGGAAGCCGACCATACCTCTCAAATAGAACGCCTCAAGCTAACGCCAACAGGACGAGCAACCCTAAAGAGATCGGAGCATACAACGCCGCCAGTACAATACCACAAGGTTAGGATTCCCCAACTAATTAGGCAGGACATCAAGGTAACGCCACTACCACGCCACATGCACCCAGTTTACAATGAAGGTCGCCGAATCACACGAGCCAGGGTCATGGACATGAAGTATGGCGAAAGCCGGACTACAGGGTACAGTGACGCGTCTCCATATCTTCAGCGGCCAGCCCACGGGGTATGGGTCACCAATTCAAGAAAACAAGAAATGACCTGCCTCGCCGTCCGTACAACACAGGCGGAAGCCACAGAGGCAGTGGCTATTGCCCTGGCCGCAACGTCTAGTGACCCCTCAATCACATTGCGTACGGATTCGCAAGCAGCGTACGGCAGTTATCTACGGGGACGCATCTCCAAAACGGCCCTCCGCATACTCGAAACCAAGGGTCAGCTACCCGAAATAGAGATCGTCTGGGCACAGGGACACCCATCCCTCAGCGGCAACGAGGCGGCCCAAGCCGCTGCCCGCGCGCATGTACACCGGGCCATTATCTACAAGGGTCAAACATCGCCTGCTGATACCAAAACAGAACCTCTTGTAAAATATGCAGATATTCTGGCCCCCTTTCGCCAATGCAGAGGAATATTCCCGGCTCCACATCCCGAGTTATCGAGACAAGAAGCCAGCAGCCTCCGAAGAATACAAACAAATTATATCCTCATCACACCCTTCTTCACGCCATCAACCACACCATTGACCCGGCCACCTGCAATTGATGTCCCTCACCCGGCACCCTATACCATCAAGTATGAAAGTGTGGACAAACCCCAGGTCTACCCCCAATCCTTCCCCCTCTTATAAGCAGTGGGTGGCATGCCTGAAAATTCCCGACCCCGGGACTCAGCGCATACTGGTGAAGAGGGCCTGGACTGCCAGCCAAGGCCAGGGCATTTCGGACTAGGGACACCCTCCACCGGGCGGGTGCCCTAACAGCAGCACCAGCGCTCGTGAAATAAACATTTATTCCTGCTCCTTCTTTACCAAGTAAAGGACTTAAATTTTAAGAGTAGGGACATTTAGTGGGGGACTTTTTTACCACTGTGACATTACTTGTTTATCTTTCTCCATTTGAGTTCCTTTAAAAGCACCACGCACAATAAGCGTTAGAGTGCGTATGACCGGCTTTAAGCAAGCGCACCCAGCCACTGAAGCTTTACCGCTTCCGCGTCATCAATCTTGCCATTTCAGGAGACCGAAATTCCAAAATACGAGAAAGCTTGGCAATAGCGAGGAATGAGTGAGCTCTGCTCTATTTCTCGAACCCCGAGAAAGTTATCAGGGAAGTGCAGCGCCGTCTGCTCAAGCTTTTTTCTTGAAACGCACCACGGAAGCACTTCCGCACATGAATTTCCGGGCACTCCCACTAACAACAGAACCCAAAGCGCCATTTTTCACCCGAAGCGATTTTTGCATTGCTTTCCTTGTTTCAACAAGAATTGGCTTCACCGTTACGTTTCGTTGAAACGATGTGTAAAACATTTCGGGTTGAGAACTTATGAACACCGTGTCAGATCGCTCCGCAAATCATGGTGTTGACCCTCGTGGTGCGATTCGGCGCAACGCTGTGCCAGCGACGCCGTCTTATGTAAGACACGAATAGAGCAATCAACGCTTATTGGAGGAAACGTTTGGGTTTGAGCCATCACTATAGATGGGATAGGTTGGCCGTAATTCAGATACCGTTGCGCCTATCAGGCCTAGAAGGAGTGACCAGAGAGATCTGGTCACCGTAATAGGAACTAGTGAGCAGACGCCACCCCTTCTGTTCGGGAGAAGGGGTGGCGATTGGGGTGCGTGAATGATGTAACAGGCCCCTACTATGTGGTAGATGGTGTTTGGAGACGAAAAGCAGTCACAGTTGAGCAGGTGTAAAATACTGGAAATAGGCTGGAGGACGGTTGCGTTGTAGTAAATGTTTGTAAGCGATGACTGATGAATGCTCAAAATTTCAGTTAGTCAGCTACTAAATTTAAGTCCCAACAGCAATGGTGTTGTGCTGGCACAATCCTTGGCAATATACCACGACTTCCATAACAATTTACTTCGTGGTCTCTAGCACAGAATGTGCCCGAATGGACACAGAAGCGGGTTGACACTACTGTTTAATTACATTACCAGGTTAAAGCCTACAATGCGTAGGCCACATGCTAAACCTGCCTTCTGTCCTTTTTGCACGCATGTTTACGCGATAAAAAAGGCGCTCGGAGGCGCCGTTTTTATCGCACCCTATTCTGCGCCGATTTGCTGACGTCAGCTATGACAACAAACTAGCGCGTCCACAGAGCTAAATTTAGGAGATTTCTGGCATGTTGAACCTGTAAAACCTGCGAGGCAACAAACAAAAAGTTGATACAAACCATGCAGGGCTTAATAAATAATATTTTGAAGACTGAAAAACCATGACAACAGACTACAAGCCAACCTACCATTAGGTTTTGCAGCGGCCAGAAACAGAGCATGGCTTGTTTTCTCCTGCCGCTTTTTACTACTAACCTAGATATACCAAATTCCTCTAAATAGCCAAACAGATTACATGACTTAAACTGCATTCAGCCACAAAGGCTCCGACAAGTAATCCCAGTGTCTTTTTAATGGATTTAGGATTTGGAATTCACCGGCCAGCCACCCCATTTGATGGAGGTAATGGGCACAAACCTAATTAATAATGCCCTGAAGAAAGGACGAGTGGTCGCAGAAAGTTAATCCGCACTTCAAAATTACCCCTCTTTTCTCGGACTCATCTCCGGAAGGAGAGCAGTAATAATTGGAGATTATCAGCACACAATACACGGACGCCCACACACGTCTAACCTTATCAAAAGTCTTTTGTAGCCTGGACTGTATTTTTCGTCTCCTTCACGGGGCACTGTGACGTCTCACCCAACCTTATTTATTATCTTTTGGGGTAAGAGCAAAGTATTAGGACGTCTTCTGATGCAGGTCGGCGGACGGAGGACCAGCCCTTGTTCCGGTGTGGCCGTCCTTTTGGCTCTTGCATACGGATTGAATACAGGTCATCCTTTTGGTTCTTGGTACTGGCATACAGATTCCAACCGCCGAATAAGAAAAGCCACAGAAAATTCTACCCGCCTCAAACACATAAAGGGCAGCGCACGAAGATGGGAAAATAGGCACCGGAAGAAAAGGGCTGGTTGCGAAATTAGTTTGTATAAGCTGTCTGAGCAAATACCGATAAGGAGATTGGTTGCCCACATAGACCTCGCTTTCGCCTACCGTGTGTAGCCCGTTCTCATTTCACGCTGTTCTGTCGTCCTCAGGAGCAGATGCAGACATCGGAGGAAATGCACGCATGGCAGATATTGCATCAGACCCGAAGGGCTCAAGAAATGGGGCGGTGGTGAAATACCGCCGGACAGATCCGCCGGCCGCACACACACGAGAAAAGAGTCAAAGGCGGAGTATGGAATCATGTTGCTCAATCCTATTCCAGCCGGATGCTGTATTGAAGAACTCAATCAACATCCCGGGTAATATCCTCTCCGTATCTATCCTACCTGCGCCCACAAAAAGGAATGTGGTTTCAAAGAACGAGCGCCATCATGCATGTCACGACGCCCAAAAATTAGAAATTGAACTGAGCCGCGTGAACAGGAGGACAGTGAGGAGCTTCTTTTTCGCAAGTACAAATTTGCACTACGAGAAAGGAAAAAAAGTATAGTTGATTCCTCTGTCATAGGAATCGGTAAAACACTAAAGGGAAATGTGCAGCGAAATCTGCACCTGAGCATGATTTGCCGGTCGGCGGCTGCCATGTGGGTGTGCTTGCCGAGCGACGTCCTGCTGGCGAGTCGCTTCGGCAAAGGTGTACTGGCGTCATTTCCGTGACGGATATAACGTCAGGGAAATCTTGGTGTATCTCGGCATAAAACACTTTCGTGTTAAAATATAAAACCCGAAAACGAACTACCCTGTGTATAACGTGCTCTCTAGTACTAAAGGTTGCTTCCCCGCAAGAAGACCCTGTGTGCAGGGGTGCACCCCTTACAGGCCGCTAGCTTCGCTGTACTGGCGTCACTTCCGTTACGGATATGACGTATGTCACATCTTCGTGTACACGGGAATAAAACACTTTCGTGTTAAAAGCATGGCCTACCAATAATACCAGGTTGGAAAAAGAAAAGCCGCGGAGACGTGTCGTCTAATTGCTGTGCTGGCCGGAGGCGAAATATTGGCTAAGAATGAGAGTCGTTTTGAACAGAAAAGACAAGAAAGCTTTAAGCGCATGTTTAAAAGACGTTCGCCTGTATAAGAACAGTGTTCAGAACGCTCACCGGCCTTGAGGAACTTTTGGGACCAAAAATTTACCTCTGACTTTCTGGAACGAAATACAGGAACGAGTAGTTGCACAAAACGTTTAAGGTTACGTTGCGTCGCAAAAAAAAAAAGAGGCAGAACAAACGAATTAACAACAACATGAAGAAGAAGGACCAAGAACGAAGTTATGCGTGGTTAACCAGCAATTTCACTGTTGGAAACAAGAGACACTGACTGACCAGAGAGATTGTTGTTGTCGTTTCGTCTTACATGCCCGGAGGCCTCGTTCACTTTCCGGCCAGGCGGGATTCCGTGGCAGGCTCGCCTTAATTTGATGGTCGAGCACCATGAAATCTTCCATGTACAACTCAGCGCAAAAATAGACAGGGACTAGAAAAGACACAACCCAAGAGGGCTTTTGTGGCGTTTCTTTTCTAGTCCCTGTCTATTTTTTCGCGGAAGTGCACATAATGGAATACCAACTAGGCCAGTCCATTACGCTACTAAATAATTTAATCCCCCTCGAGAAAATAAACATGCAGAATGAGCCAACCGCTATGCGCGCGTCTGGTATGCACGGGTACGCTGAGTTGATTTAGTTGCCAGATTTCGCATCTGTCTCCCAGCGTCATCTCCCTGAAAATTTTAGATATGAAAGAATAGCGCGAAGCTGTTCTCGCAGGTAGGTAATGGAGAATTGTCTCAGTTGTATTGCGCAATGATGACGTCAAAGTTCCACACCCTAAAATCGTCATGTCGATAAAAAACGGCCGGGTATCTGCTTACTCCGCTGCAAATCTCACGAATGACTCTTTTCTCTGCCCAGCGCACCTGTCATGCTTTTTCCCTCCAGTCTGGCTCCTCCCACATGAACACGGCGGAGGTTGCTCTAGCCAGTTTAATTTCACTGCATTCCACTACTCGAGCTCCATGCACTGGAACGATTCGCTACTGTTGTGCTTCTTGGAATGCCACCAGGACGGCCAGTGTCACGCGCACGAGCCTTTTAGGGGGCGAAGCACCTTAGGACCTAGCTCTGTCCGGGGCTTGGCGTTCGTGCACACAGTGTTGCGCATGCCCGAGGAGCAGTGGATTGGATTGGATTGGATTGAATTGAAATGGATTTGATTGGGTTGGATTAAATTGAATTGTATCGAATTGGATTGCATTGGAATTGTATATACTGTACACACGCGTTGTCAGTCATTTACATGCGCGAGTGGGCAATGGCACGGATGATTTACGGTAAGAACGATCCCCAGTGCTTCGACCACTGGTCCTGATGCATTTCGGGGGGATGCGTGAAATGTTTTGTATTTCTGGGTCAAAACTTTCTTTCGATGAGTAATTTTTTGTATGGTTTCGGGGAAACGAAGCAGCTATGTATTTTTAATTACACGAACACTAAAATATCACTTATGTATTGATGTTCTGCGTCGAGATATGCTTAATGTTTTCTTTGTAGTCAACAATGTTGACAAGCATGAACGTCGTTAACTATGAATGGTTAGGTTGTCGGTTTCACGGCATACAGGTCCAGGGTTCGATTCCCGGCACCTCCATAACCACATGTTTTTCTTGAGGCTTCTGAGTTTTCTTTCTACGTAGGACGGATTTGTGTTCACTTAAACAGCTCTTCTGTTAAAGTAACTACGAGAGGGGTAAAGGGGGGCTGCTTCTTTTTCTCAAAAGTAACAACAAATGCAAAGACATTACTCTCGACACTTAGCCAACCAACAATGAAACCACCCAAAGCAAGAAAGAGTCAGCAGTACGGAAGGTGGAGACAAATGAGGTTTGGGGGCCAGAGAGCCTACATCGATCGGTTAGATCATGGCCGACGCCCAAGCTCCGCTTTCGTCGGCTTACGGGACAGGCGTCTTGTAAAGCCCTGAGTGCTTTTCTGAGAGGTTTCCTCGCGTTCTTTTGATGGCTGTCGCTTCAGCTTGCGTCAGCTTATGTGCCAATATCAGCGCAGTTCTTACGCAAGTTAGCCCCTGGGGTATTCTCTTTTCAGAACATATATCGATTTTCTTGTGCAGCTCAATGTTCGGTATTGCAGGAGGCGAAAGGGTTTGGCGACATGATAAGTTTCCTGGTATAACGAGTACAGTTTTGCTTATTTTCTTTGTATCTCCTTGCAGGAGCAGGTGTAAATAGTCGTTTCAATCGGTGTAGAATTATGGAGTATTTTTGACATGTTTTGACCATTATTCAAAAGCTCATTATATTACCGCCGAACCCAGGCCATGTAGACCAAATAAATAAAATTATACACCACTTACGGTGTTGCGTTCTAATCACTCCGCAGACTCTCAGTACGTAAGACGCATTTACCAAAGCCGGTAACATGTGTCTTTGGCGCTGCGTTCATGCTCTTCCTCGACTCGCCTTAAGAATTCTACGGCAGCGAGTCCGTGTCCGTTACTCTTTGACTTGACTGCGCCAAAATTAGGACATGATTAATGACGTCACCGGTAGAGGATACGTCGTAACAACTGACCAAGCTTCTTGTCGTGATATTAACCATAAGCGACCTTTCGTTCTTATGTGGGCAAAAGTCCCGTACTTCCTGTGCACGTCTAGTCCCGTGTACTGGTTTGCATTGAACACTCCCGATTTCTGTTCACGTCCACTATCCTGCTTTTGGGGCTTACGATCGGAGTCGCTTCTTCTTAAACTAACGAACTGTTCTCAAATCCAAGAATTTTAGTAATTTCCTGACCATGTTTTGTGATTTTAATTGCGAAATAGTTATTTTAGTCAATGCTACACATTTTCGGGTAAATAAACGGGGTTCGGCATTTTTTTCTTTTTTAGTACTGCGTGCAGCCTATCACCTCATTAATTAATATTTTTGCATCGAGACAAAAGTGCAGGTCATATACCTACATAAGAGTGAGCGTCGCAAAGATGAGTTAGTACTGTTTGTGACGTCACGCTTACCTCGAAGGGCACAGCCTGAGTCATCACAACGTCGTTGTGATGGCCTGGGGGGGGGGGGGGGGGAGGGTAGGGGGGAGGCTTTTTATCAGCACAATCTCTTGGAATCACGCGGTCGCAGAGGGCCTCCTCGGTTAGGATGCATCGTTTGTACTTGCGGTTATGGCGTGTTAGTCACTTCACAAATTGCATTACATGTTAAATTTAGATTTTGATAGGAGGTAGGCGTGCTTCTTTCTGGCCTACATTCCTCGTCCTGGTCAACTCATTCAAAGCGCGTGTGTCGTCAGAGGCAGGTTGGATGGGAACACGCGACCTCGCACCTTCACAGGCAGGCGGAACAGGACACGTGCACGCGCAAGTTCGCTTTTGTTGGTTGTTAACTGACGAATACCCCAAGTTGGAGTCCCAGAACAGCTTTGCTTCTGTTAATGCAGAAAGTTGAACTAGTTGGTGGTTACTTAAATACATTTCACTAGCGAAGACAAAACGAGGACGAAGAAAGGTGCACACAGGCTGCTCGCAAGAAGCGCTCAGGGCACTAGCGAGGGTCCTGGGCTCATCTTTCTTCGTCATCGTCTTGTTTTCGCTAGTGACACGTATTCAAGATTTGCTTCGTAAAGGCAGAACTCTAAAGTGCTAACAGAAAGGTTTAAGGCCGAACCTGAAATGGCAGGCAAAAAAAAAAATAGTTTGGATGTACGGCCTATTTAGCTATCTATACGGAATTCTCAATCATTTGTGGCCTGAGATGTAAATCATGCGGAAAAATCTTTTCCTTTACTGACCTCGTTTTCAGAAAATGGTCGGGATGTGGTCAGGGTTCGGTGTTCTGTAAGGCTGGAACATTATTTTATATGTGTATATTTCCCCTAATTGTTAAAAAAAAGGTAACTACGCTAAGCACACTAACCCTAAAAATGAATCTTCGTGCGTCTTCGCACTTGCTATGGTTTTGCTGGTGCTATTGAGTCTCCTGACAGTCTTGCAATTTATTTCGACGTCCCGTGCTCCGTGTAGTTATTTGAATAAATATGGATATAGATGTGTCTGACATAGCTCACTATTAAAGTTTGCACAAATGATAGCTCATTAATATCTCTTGAAGGAAGGGGGTAGAAGAAGCGGATAGCGCAGGGTTTTGTTGGAAACAGAAAAAGAAGAGAAAAACATACAATAATATATAGAAACGTCTACAGAAAGTAGGAAAAATGCTCACGATCATGCCGAAACCTCGTCAAAACACTAAAGGAATGGCGATATCTTGGGCGTAAATCACACTTGTGAGGCACCGAGTAGAGCTAGAACAACGGTTTCCACACCGCTTGTTGCGGCTCGTAGAAGCCCCGCACAATGCATGCAAAAAATACGTCTAATAGCGCGGCACTTTTGAATGAAAGATGCTTTCAGGCTTGTTTTGACTTTTAGCCTCCTAAAGAGAAATTTTCTTTCCCCCGTCAGCTGTAGTTTTTGTGAGTGTACGTTTATTGGTGGGCGTGCACGGAAGAATTATTGGGGGCGCCGCAGGGGTTAGAATCAAGGAGGGGAGGGCCGAATAAAGAGCGCTCCACCGCCTAGTTGAACAACGTGCGGCCCCGTTATATAGGTACGCATTTTTCACGCGAGATGAGATCGCTGCGAGCCCTTTCCGCTTTTGTTTATATTTACTGAGTATGTGAAAAAAATTCAAAGTGAATGAGCACTGAAAATAAAATGTGGGGTATTTTTAGGTTATACATGCGTTATCAAGGAGCCACCAAAAGTCAGCCGTACATGAAACGCATATTCGCGCCCGAGGCTGTCCCCAGATAGTGGGCTTTATACGGGCTAGACCTCAAGTATCCTCCGCAAATAAATACGCGGAGTAAAACATGGACGTGCTATCAATAAAACATCAACGTATGTCTTGGCACTGAAGAAAAATGTATCCGCTTTAATAAAAAGCTCACCAAAAAGTGAAGGGAAACCTGAGATTAACTGGCTCTTCCCCAAAATCTGCGAGACAAATAATGATGGGTAAAGATATAACCAAATAAATCCCTGCATTCTTGACTTCGTGGTGCTGGTAAAAGGACAGTACGAACAGAAAAGAAGTACCGATTACCGCTGCAATATACTAATTCCACGAGAAATATTCGTTAATGTGGTTTAGCGTGGAAATCTAAAGAAGTTTTCAGTATAATTTGAAATAAAATGTTACCTAAAATGCTCCCCGCTTAAAAGCAGTTTTTGTTCAATGTCAAAATTGAAAAGGCTATTTTTGTAGGACACGTTGGATCTGAAACTACGATTTTACCCTCCTATGCTCGCGCATAAAGCAGTTATAGTGTGCCGCTCGCTTTCACCTCCAAAAGGCAGAGTGCACGTGGTCAGCACGCGGCTCGTGCCCCAATTTTTCGCGAAGCGCGGGAGAACTTCACGGGTTAATACCACATCTCCCGCAGTTGTTTACTTAATTTTACTTACAGAAAGAAACCCAGGACGTGTGTTGTGTCTGTTTGAACAGCGAAGGCTCGACGAATTGAAGCAAAGGTTAACGGCAGCACGGTATGAATTTTACTTTTTACATGCGTCAAATCAGCAACACGAAATTAAGTCAGCTTTACACTAGAGCCCAATCCTCCACAATTCACGTCGCCTAATTGGAGCTTCTAAAACCTTGCTTTTGTTCCTTCCCACAGCAATATGTCTTGCGACATATCGTACAAAGTAAAAAAAAATAGAACGGGAAACATCAGAGAGACAAAGTTACCATAATCGATCGTCGTTGAAAAAGACGAGGACGCAAAAAGGAAGACCCATTAGCTTCAGAAATTTATCATTTCCTTGCGTCTCCTTCTATTAACCTCTGTACTCCGGTACTATACCCCGTTTCCTATAAAAACAAACACAAAATACGCCCTTTCCCCACCCCCTGGCCCAACATCACGTGCGGAGCTTGCCTTCCGGCCTGTCTCCATCCCACCCCGCTCCTTGATCAGCGTCGCCTCGTCCCTCATTTGTTGGGGCTCGGCCTCCTTTTCTACACTTTTCCTTTTGGTGCTCTTTTGTCGCCACAAATCTTTGCCCTCTCTTCCAGATTGCCCCCTTCTCGCTGCTTGATTCTGCATCTTCAGTTGAGCGCTATCCCTGCCGCCCGATTCTTTTCCTTTTCCCCTCACCGTGTGCAAGCTCCCGCACCTTCCCCGCCTTATCGGTTTGTGCCCTGCGGCGCCTTGCCGTCCAAATTACCTCGACAGCCTCAAATTACGCTTACCCATGCGAACAAGAAAAACGATGACTTTGCGTACAATGCCAATCGTGGGAGGAGATGCCCCATCGTAAAGAAGACGCTGTCTTTGGCGAACGGGGGCTCTCTTTTGAAGCGTGCCATAATGGAGAAGAGACACTGGAAGGTATACGGAAGAGATTAAGAGATCCATCCTCCGAATTTTCAGGAATTATGTAACTAGACGTGCTCTACAGTTACCTGTCAGAACCCCGGTATCGCATGAAACTTCTTTGTCTTCGTAATGTTATGCCAAATCCTGGGCGTGCTTTCTAACACACCATATTTTTGGTTTTTCCCACTTTTCCTCCCCAGGAGCATATTACTGCCTATTGACGTCACTAATTGGGTGGACAGCACATTGCCTACCCTCTTCATTAGCTACCCCCGAGGTTTCGTGGGCAACCGGTTATCATTTCTTGAAGATATGTCATTATAACTTCTCAATTAACCGAGCGATAGTGCTTTGTAATTGTTATTCAGAGGTAAGACAATTCATAGCATTGAACAGCCTTCCTTTTCCTTCCAATTCAAAGGCCATAAATTTACTACTGTTATGATTTGGGTATGCTAGGCTAAATGCCACCTCCGCCGCTGCCGTTACAGACCTAATTCCGACGATGCTGTTGTAACCTGGTCGCGGCAGAAGCTGTTATGTGCTCTGCAGACTATTGTATAGGGGCCATTTTGATGTCATGTCCTAGTGTCATTGAAGTGCTCCTAATGCCGAAGAGCAAGTGTAACGATGTTGGCACGAAAGAACGAGTGGTTATCTGGAAATACATGCCGCTTACTTTAAGTTGCCCCGTGTTTCCGAAGCTAGTCAAAACAATGACAGTTTTTTGTTCCTCCTTGCTGTGCCTGCGCCTGTGTGCCTGTGAATTTGCGCGGTTTTCTGTTTAAGAAAAAAGGACGCCATTCCGCCCCGTGAAAGGGGCTGTCCATCGCTGCTGTTGTAATCCACTAAACATGTTGATGGGGGTAGGGTACGAAATGTTCCTCGTTGTCTCGGCGGGCTTGTCGCGCGCACTCGGCTTCTGCGGCAGTAACTGCTGGGTCCTGAAGCATGCGCTCGGCGTCTCGGTCCTGCCTAGCCTGACGCATGCGCTAGTCCTCGAATGACATCAAACCCCGTTCCCTTTCGAGAGCAGCTGCACACCATATCTTTAACGGAGCAGAGCGCCTCTTCATCCGTCATGAGGTTTCGATGCTTGTTTTATGGTACCTTTCTTTACACGAATAGTGAGCTCTATGCTGCAAGCCTGATTATCCTGACGCGTTCGCTGGGCGTCTTGGGCGAGAACTGCTGTTTGCCGCCTAGGTTTTTTTCTTTACGACACCAAAATTTTCCGACCAACGAGAGGGTAATGGGTTCGCTGTAAAAACGTGCAATTCTAGATAGTGAGAAGATAAGGCAAGCAAATAAGCTATGGAATATAAAGACCCCGGGCTTATCGTAGTCCTCTGCAACCCGCTCCCGAAATTGGTTATCAAACGCTCGCTGTAGGTGGCCTGTCCAGTTTACTTTACGGGGACAAATACCATACCCGGCAAATAGGCACGCTTCGGATACATTTTACTTCAGTTCCTAAAAACCACAGACTCTATCTAAACGGTGGGCCGGTTTGCGTCTACTGATTTTCTGTTTTATGGACGAAAAAACACGCCGGCACAAAGGCAATAAAACCTCAACCACTGGGTGACCACGGTTAAAGCTATCTGTATACAAAATAACAAATAAAACTGAAGACTGTGCAGAAAAAATGCGAACGTTAGGAGGTACGGAACTATGCAGTTTGGTTTGGCCTCCTGCGCAGAAAAATTTGGCATCACAGAAAAAATAAAAGGAAAAATAAAAACAGGAGCGAGAGGGTTGGTTAAACCGGAAGAAAAAAAAAGAATCTGCTATAGCTCTTTCTCTATTTTGTCGCTATTTCCGTTTATTTTTCGCTTGTATCTTTCCTTCAACATCATTTTCATTTCTACTTTAGTTTTTGCGTAACATGCGGTAAAGTGAGGCCGTTGCTGCTCGTTCCTCGAGCGAAGCCGGCGTCGCTATTCCACTGTTTGTGAACACTGTTTTCTGCTTCGTGTTGTTCTGGTTGCGGCCTCGGCTGCCATGAGGCTGGTTGCGGCAGAAGCGTGTCGGGCGATAGAAACACGAAAAGGCACGCTCCGGGGACTTCCGCGCCCCTGAGCAAGGAAACTTCGAGCGTAGCGGCATCGGCTTGCCGCTATCGAACGGGCGTGGGAATGGAGCGAGGATCGCGTCTTCTGCGACGTAGAACAAGGCTGTCCTGACCCGAAATATGAGGGCCAGGAGAGGTCGCCACATGTAGAAGAAATAACAATGGGTTTATTGTTTTCTCTTTTCATGATTATAAGCCGCAAAAATATCATGTTGGCCGGGTGGCGCATGAAAAATGTTTCTTCTTCTTCTTCTTCTTCTTCTTCTCCTTCTCCTTCTTCTTCTTCTTCTTCTTCTTTCTCTTCTACTTTTTCTTTTTTCTTTTTCTTTGCCTTTTTCTTCTTCTTCTTCTTATTCTTTTTTCTTGTTCTTTCTTTCTCTTCTTCTTCTTCTTCTTCTTCTTCTTCTTCTTCTTCTTCTTCTTCTTCTTCTTCTTCTTCTTCTTCTTCCTGTTTTTTTTTCATGACTATAAGCCGGAAAAATATCATGTTGGCCGGGTGGCGCATGAAAAATTCTCTTCTTTTCCTTTTTCTTTTCCTTTTCTTTTTTCTTTTCCTTTTCCTTTTTCTCTTTCTTCTTGTTTCTTCTTCTTCTTGTTCTCATTTTTCTTTTCCTTTTTCTTTTACTGCTTCTTCTTTTTTCTTTTTCTTCTTCTTCTTTTTCTTCTTCGCCTTCTTTTCCTTCTCCGCCTTCTTTTCCTTCTTCTTCTTCTTTTTCTTCTTTTTCTTCTCCTGCTTCTTCTTCGCCTTCTTTTCCTTCTTCGCCTTCTTTTCCTTCTTCTTCTTCTTCTTCTTCTTCTTCTTCTTCTTCTTCTTCTTCTTCTTCTTCTTCTTCTTCTTCTTCTTCTTCTTCTCCTCCTCCTCCTTCTTCTTCTTCTTCTTCTTCTTCTTCTTCTTCTTCTTCTTCTTCTTTTTCTTTTCCTTCTTCTTTTTCTTTTTCTTCTTCTTTCTCTTTTTCTTTTTCTTTTTCTTTTTCTTCTTCTTTTCCTTCTTCTTACTTCTTCTTTTTCTTCTTCTTTCTTCTTCTTCTTCTTCTTTTTTTTTCTTCTTCTTCTTCTTCTTCTTAAATATCTGCCAGCAAAAACAACGTGCGAAATATTCATCCCACGTCTTGCATTCCAGCGCCTAAAGAAGCGCCTGTCGTATGCGTGGAACTGTCGACAACGGTCATATGGCGGTAATAAATTGCATTGTGCGCCGTACTGCAAGCATTCCAGAAAATATACACGCGAAAGTTGAGGGCCCGTACACCTGTCTAGCTTTGTTTTTACCAGGGGTGGTATTCTCGAGTTTTGTCCCTTTTGCGTCCCTTTCAAAAGTGTCCCTTTTGGCGAGCCCTGATTGGCTAAAAGCAAACAACCGGAAGTGACGTAACGCAAGCGCGGCAAACCTACTGCCAATGCCCACTGTTTAACCGGAAGTACGTCACGATGAAAGGGACTCAAAAGGGACGTTTTCAAAAGGGACAGTTACGAGAATACCGCCCCAGGAGTAATTCGGGAATTCAGTAGTATTTCTTTTGTGTATGTGTGTGCGGGGTGTGGGGAGCACAGCATTTTCACTACTCGGTCATATCTTACTTTATTCACCAACTAAGTTGCAGTAAAAAATATCTTAGGCAATCTTTTCTCCCGTCTTGGAGATAAAATATCTGCTTCACTTGCGAGTTGTAGGTGAGTAAAACGTTTACTGGAGCTGAGTAAAAAGAAATCAAAAGAAAACTAAAAAGGGTTGGTGGCTTTTCTCAGTCCAGAAAGTCGCGAACTATTGCCACTGCTTGGGCCTGTGAGATCAAATATCCTTGAACTTCAGGCTGTGAGCTGGGCGAGCCGGTATTACTTGTAAGATATTTTTTCCCTACACATCGGATCTCATGGGCCCTAGCAGAGTCGATGGCTCGCTTTCAGGGCTAGGAAGCCGCTCACATCTTTTTTCATTCCTTTTTTGTTCTCTATGGTTCCGATGCACATTTTACAAACTAACTATATCGGCTTATTGGACGGTTAGTAATCACGAAATGCATGATATCTATACATAAAAAATTAAGTAATTACACATCCCTTGTATCGCTATGCATCTTATTAGAGCCGGGTTCCATCTGTGCTATGCGCCGGCTGCAGGCTTGTCGTGCCATTATTTTTACTGGCTAAGACACAAGTAGTAGGAATCAGTCTACATAACGACATCTCGTAAAAGTATGCCCTCTTTTACCTATGTTTATTATGGTCCCCCAATTACTTAAAAAGCATCAAAAACGTCAGTTCCGGCAGAAACAACAGTTACAGCGTGTACACTCTGCCAAGATTTAAATACATATGATGGAAGTTACCGAGGAAGTCTTACTAGCGGCGAAACAGAAGGCAGCGAAAATTGCGCCAGCGGGTTTTTCTCCATTGTTTCTACGTATTTTAGTTTGCGTAAGAAAATATGCTTCCACGAATCTCTTTCTGAGTGTGCTCTAACGCTTTGCTGGGTCGCCACCACAAGGTAATCCTCTCTTGATTCAGCAGAAACAGCGCACATTACTTCTCAGCCGCCGCAGAGCAATATACACTTTGTGGAGAGAGCTCAAATGCTAAAATGTTAGCTTTCAGAAGGGAGGCGCGCACTCACGCAAGGCTAAAATTTGCGGAAACGCATAGGCAGCGACGAGGCACTTAAGAGAGGACTGGCTCACCATCCCCGACGAGGAGCTGCTCCGGGAAAAGATTCCCTAAATGGCTAGGTAGTTCTGGTACCTGATCCTGAACAATGGTTCGTCTTTGCCCAAGTGGGCCTTGATGACGTCATGAGCACTTAAATTCTGTAGGCAGGTCGCGTTAACACTATCAGAGTGCTGCTGTAAGAAAGCTTCGTCGGGTTTGGCCACGTGGGGAAGGGGAAGTTGAGACGCAAACTAATAATGACTCTTCTGGTGCTTCTACAAAACAACAGAGCAGGTTATTGTTAAGGAGTTGCGCCGACCGCCTACCTTCGAATGAAATAAGGAAAAAGGCGTTCATTGGGCATCATCACACCACCAAAATAAGGGAGAGGAAGAAAGCACTTGAAAGATTCAACGGCGCACTAAGTCTGAACGCATAAAAAGATTTGAAACGTACTTTTGGCACCGCGTAAGTTTGTTTAACAAGCGAGGCAACACTTGCATCAACTGAAGGTAACAAAAACCCGTTATTATCCTGCGTACGTGCAAGGAGAACCCGAGATCAAGTCCTACCTTGCGTCTCTACTAGTCGCTGAGTGAGAGCTGTCACGCGAGGAAGGCACATTTTCTACCTCACAGGTTTGTTTAGGTCTACCGCTTTCTCGAATCTCCCCGAGGGTTTCACGCTCCCCGTCTTTTCCTCCCAAACTATGACCTCTGGAGGAAACCGGCCGGGCTCAGGCGTCCAGCGTCCCGCCCCATCGATCTCCTTATCGCCGTTCACACGCAATACTTTCCAGACACTTTCAGTGAATGCCAGCGGGCCTACATCTTTCAGCTATTGGTTGTTGATTTAACTGCTCTTGCTAGCTTAGTTGATTTACTGTTCTAAATGCGAAAGGTTTCGCAAGCCAGCGTTTTAGACGGCGATATTTACACTACGTGGTGCAATTTAGACAACATGGAGGATATATCAGAGTGCATCCGTTGTATTCAACTCATAGTATATTTATTCTAAAGCCGAAAGGCCGCCCTTTTTTCGTCGTCTTTCTGGTGGGGCCCCTTTTTTTGGAAACCTGTTTCGTAGCCGCTGCAAAAGCATTTCCTCTATAACAGACAATGTGAACGTGAAGTATATGCAGGCAGGACTGTTCTAAATTACTGTTACTGTTGCATGGCTAATGTATGTAAACTTTGTTTACGGCATACGAAACCTGAGCCATATTTCAGGCATAGCATACTTACCCAACGTAGAGAACCAGCATTCCTTATAAGGAATGCACATTGAATTGATTCTTAGGAAAAGAAATAGAAACCGGGATAAAAACTGTGCCGAACAGAACCTGAACAAATTTACAGAGCAGCAAAAACGCATTCACTTTTAATTGTTAAATTTTTACAAAATGAGTCTACAGCAAACACGCTCTAAAATTTAAAATGGAAAGGCATTTTTGAGCTGTGCACGGCTTAAAAAAGTGTATTTTTGGATTTTGCGTTCAGTCTACAAGACATTTATTGCTCGTAGTAATATCTTATCTATACAATATGCACTCGAATAAAAACCAACGATTCATGTTCCCCGTACCAGCTTGGAGCAAATAGGCGCTCTTATGAACATCCTAAACCAAGACAAGGGAGACATGCATGCGAGAACGCCAAAACTGAGACGGGCACAAAACTTGACGCCCGTACGTGCATGTGTGTGTGAGTGGGCTTGTGTAACAATAGCGCGTTTGTTTCAGTCTCCCACTATCCCAGCTATCCGGTCGTTCTTGAAGGTGGCTTCGTTGTATTCTTTCTTTGCCGGATGATTTCGGGGACGCGCCTTATCGGGAAACAAAGTTCCCTAAAGAAGCATCGCATTGTTAACTCGATGTCCAATCGATCCGAACAAACGAAACATTTCATTACCTTCTTCATTCCGGCCACTTCGTCGTAGCTAATCTAATTTTCTTTCTCGTTGAATTGAGGTTGGCGCAAAGTCCACGCAAACCTCCACCACGATTATTAGCAGAGGCAACGCTTCGCACGGCGCCGGAATGCAAGGTTATGGGGCAGGCAGGGAAGCCACGCCAACTGTAACGGCACACACACACAAGTAAACGCATATGACACAGTTTTATCTCAACAAACAGTAACTTCATGCAATCGAACAAGCGCTGAACAAATCATGCTAGATACGAAGTTTCTCTTCCCTCGTATAGAATGAACCGAGGTGTGGCAACGCGACGGAGGGAGAAAAATGAGACGACGAGAATCGGAGCTAAAAAAGTCGAAATATAAAGTAGAAGCGTGGACAAAAAAAGAAATGAATCGTTCTGGGCGGCGAAAAGACGGGGCTGCCGGGCAGATTAATTGGGTAACATTGATCCGACTAGGCCAGGGGTAGGAACGGTGCAATCAATCGAACCAACGGCCGCGGCTAACAATAACTCGAGAACAAACGCGGAAAACAATAGATCGAGAACAGGGACTAAAAGAAAGCGGGCTCAGCGAAACAACGCTAAAGTCGGGGTAGTGAGTAGTGCAGGAAGCGAGTGAGCGTTGGAAGAAAATGGACAGTCGCACGACCGGAGCATTGCCTAACGTTGCGCTGTAACGGCGAACCACGTAATGCAAAGCCATTGTTAACTATGTTGGCCGAAAATCCTGCTCTATGGCGCACAAAACGGTCCGAGTTCGCCAAGAATAAAATAAAAAAAACCGTTCAATGAATGCTGAGTGCCAGGTTTATCAGGAAAGCTCTTTCCGAGCAACAGATTAAGAAATTAAGTTGAAAGGCGAGCACAGAACCTCTGCCCTTCTACAGCTCGATAACCCTAACTGAATAATTGTAAAACTTGTAAATGGGCGGTCTTCTTCAACTTGGAAACATTCCTTAAGAGCATGAGTTCAGTACTGCAGGATAAATTTGGGCGCGGTAATTTCACGAGTAGCAAGAAGGGGAGCAGCAAAACGCGTCCCCGGTAACAGTGTATATGTAGAGCTAACATGGGCCATTGGTGAAGCCTTCGAGTCATAATAACTGGAAGAGGAAGAAAACGTGGCAAAGGTAAAATAATGAGGATGGTGATAACGATGATGATGATGACGATGATGATGATGACAACGACCGAATACACGCGCAACACTGGAAACGTGCCACTGTAGGCGCCACTTCATTGCCGCGCATTGAATTAACGTGCTGCCTTCTGCACCACACTTTATTTGGAAATTTCATCGGTGAGGCGCACACGCCAATGAAATCTGAACCGTCCACAGCAACAAAGACTGTGAACCATGGCAGCGTACGAACACCAGCATATCCGCACCACAACTCCACACTAATGCTGTTGCATTCACTACATCAGTGGTTCTCGACGGTGTGTGTGCCAGAGATCGCTTTCGAGTTTGCAAAAGTAATGGTGCAGCTAAAAGCTGAAAGCTCAAAGTTGCCCAAACACCCGCGTTATGAGTTTTGTGTCTGGTGTTTTTGAATAGCTTGCGTGTTGTACAAAAAGCCTACGGTATACCATGTGCTACGAGGAAAACCTGAACGTACAAGACATGCAGGGAAGCCACCTTTTTTATCGCCAGAAAGGTTCGGCAATAAGTAGAAAAGAATTGTGCGTGGAGGAGCGAGGGAAAGAGTTCTGGGGAGGGCTTCGCGGACCGCTGAATGCCTTCGCGGACTGCCTGGGGTCCCTATATCCCTATTTGAGAATAAATACACTACATCATAAGGAGTGCATAGGTATCCTAGAATTTTAGTGATGCTTTTGCCAGTTGGATGCGGAGGATGAATGAACGTTTGATCGAGCAGTCAATGTTGTCGGGTTGACCGCCAGATGGGGGAATTCCTTAGTTCAGGAAGCGCTAGGTCTTTGCCACACGTCTTGCCAAATGTGTGATAAAATTCCACAGTAATTATTCGGGCCCTAAAGAGCGGGGTGAGTCGCTTGTGTTAGTTTAAATAATAAAAGCGGTATTGCGTTTTGAGAAGGGCTTTTCTCTTCATGTTGTCTTGTTTCGTGGTAAAGCAATGTGATACTGCTATTACATGATTAATAGAAGCACACACGCTGCTATATACTATATGTTACTTCAGGACGTTGGTTTGACTAATGCTTTGATACAGTTCTTCATTATTTTCGCATAAAAACCTTGAGCCTCGCCTCAAAACTTCATGCCCACCGCTATTTTATTCTGAAAATTTTCTGACTTTGTGGCTTCATATCTCGCACCAGTTTTGCTCTACCGCCAGTTTTCTTATTTTACTTTTCACCGCAGCCGCATTTTTACATGGACTAAGCAGTTGGCAGCCCGCATACGCGTTTCTTTCTTTCGCCATAAAGCTCGAGTTTTTAGCTAAGTATCTTCAGCGCAGCATTTTTTTTTTCAGTTTGCGCTTCTGGCACCGTGTTTTGACTCTGCTTTGGCGCATCACTTCACTCTGCTCGTCATCGCTGGGGCGGAATTGCGGAGCCAGGAAATGACGAACAGGCCTAAGGGCATCCTCGCATGCGTGCCGGCTGCTACCTTTCCAGCCGCCTGCTTTGCTATTCCGCCCAGAGCGCTCGTTGCTGGCAAATATGATAAGTAGCGAGCGGAAAGCGCGCCTTCGTGGCCGCGCATGCCCGGCTTGGGCGAGGGATAAGTAGAAACACAAAGAGTGAAAAAGGGGCTGAAGTGTGCTGGCCAAACTGCCCATCAACGCGCTGGCGCCCTGCGCTTTCCAATTTTGCTCTCCGAGCTAGCTCGGTCTGCGCATGTACCTCCGAGGGGCGAACGATGTAGGAGGGAAATACTGAGCGGAAGCACGCTCTTTGACGCTGGTATGTTTCTTTGAATAAGAGCGAAATGTTTAGAACGTGCGGCCGTATAATCGAGGCGCCCCAGTCAGTTCACGAGAACTGGTGGGATCGTATAGCCACGAGTAATGGTGAAGTAAAGTAGCTACGACTGCTTATACAGGAGATGTTTTCCGGGGCAGCTAGGTGTTACACAAGAAGGTATCTGTCAGTGCTAAGTTATAATAAAAATAAATGTGGGAGGCGAAGCTGTGATGAGAGTGTCTACGTGTAGTCAAACGGGATTCTGAAGGTGCACCCGCACCGATTTGTGGGAAATAAAAGAGTTTTGAGCTTCTATTATTGCTTAGTTAATGCTTATGTTATTTTTGAAGCAGATTGTTCATAATTATGTCTTCGGCAGTTTGTCCTTCGAAAAGTTATGGAAGACTTTTTAAAAACATTCGGCGCTAATCGGCATTATTTATTGATTTTTGTGTGTTATTTGTGTGTTTAACTAGATGGGCGCTAGACTGACGAATGTGAAAGAGAGAGCAAACACGTCATTTGAATGACCATGCGGACCTCCGTTTTTTACTGTCCTCCAGTGGTTGAGCGTTGAGTCTTTTGTCCGGAACTACAAAAGGTTAGCTCTGCACCAATACCGGAAGTTCACCTTTACCGCATGTCTTCTTTGTCTAAAACCTGGCATTCACAAAGAGCGGTGTGGCTGATAACCCCGGGGACATGGCTTTATATTGATGCCGTGAAAAGAGTGAGCTGTGATGGAAGCCAAAAACGAAACATCCTGTGTGTCTAGGTTTTCACCGCACTTTAAAAATCTCCCAGCGGCTGAAATTATTCCGGAGTCTTCACTACGGCGCGCCACGTAGCCCAGATGTAGCGCTTGAAAAAGACTGTCTGACGGCGATATTGTGAGAACAGACGCGCCGCGGTGGCTCAGTGGCTAAGGCGTTGCGCTGCTGAGCACGTGGTCGCGGGTTCGATTCCCGGCCGCGGCGGCCGCTTTTCTGATGTAGGCGAAAAGCAAAAACGCCCGTGCGTACGAGATTTCGGCGCACGTTAAAGATCCCCAGGCGGTCAAAATTAATCCGGAGCCCTCCACTACGGCGTGCCTCATCGCCTTCGTTTCGTCGGCGCGTTAAACCCTACAATCAATCAAATCAATATTGTGAGAACACAGTGGTACACTAAGGCTCTCTTCGTAAGACATATCGTTCCAGTGTTGGCCTTTGTATGGTTAACAGAGAACAACAACGGATGAACGTAACCAGAATGACGAAAAGGCAGTTCTTAAGGCTCACAAGTTTTGAAAAGATGACAAGCAGAGCTTGAAAATATTTCTGCGCTACTTTGAAACCTAAAAGCTGCCCTACCACCGCAAATGATATCTCAATGCTCAGAAAACCCCACGAGGCACAATAGCGTCACTACTTGGGTAGTGTTATGCGAGAAGAAATGATTTTGTGGTGCTTTGTGTTAAAAAGGGGGGTATTTTCTACGCAAATATATTTTCTAGTAAGAAGCTTTAAAAGTGATTGGAAGGTGTGCCATTCAATACATTGCTGTGCTATTTCAAACCACTTTGGCGCCTTTGATTGGGTTTTCCGACATTTCTTGTGAATACCTTTAAATGAGACGAGCTTTCTGTGATACAAGAATCTGTCTTCTACTGAATATCCTTACATCCGCTAAAGTTGCTTGAAACTCTTACCAGTTTCAAGCAACTCTATTTGTCAGCTTCCCGCCAGCTCCTTCGTGCCATTTGTAAAGTGGGTTCGTTTCTGCGTATTATGAGGCCATTTTTTGACAGCGGGGCTGTTGTCAGTGGCCGTAAGTTCGGAGTTCGTGCGCGCCGAAAACTTCCCCCGATGAACGTTATCGCGTAGGCATCCCGCAGCTGTCGCATTACCCATTCTACAGCGGAAAGAAAAGTGATAGCGACCGCCGCAAAATTCGAGAGGAGCGTGCGCTTGCGCTCGGTATCGCAGGAGAGCCCTTTGCGCGGGAGCTCACATCGTCGTGCGCATGCCTTCAGTATGGTACAAGAGACCTCGCGCGCAGCGTCTTCGCAGTTGTTGGCATGGCTCCTTCGGCTCCTTGGAGAGCTTGTGATGGCTCAGAGAAACTCCCACCTTCAACGCCTCAACTTCATGCCAACTGGCCATTCCGTTGTCCGTACGCTCGGCTACCCTACGCCACCAAATCAAGACCGACCACAACGTCTCCCAACTACCGTCAACCACGGTATCTCACGTTTCCCCCGTACCGCGCCACATGCATCCTACCTTCAACCGAGCCCGTCGGGAAGCGCGGGTTCACTATCTTATGAAGAAGCTTGCGGATGACCCCCAGGTCCGTTACCCTGACGTCGCCTATGCCTTCTGCCCTCGACGCACAACTTTAGTCACTTTAAATCACGCCGACGGAATCTCCACGGCTGCCAGCAGGCACACCAACAAAATACAGACGGCAGATGCTCTGGCGATCGCCTTCGCAGCCACCACCCACGCCAAGCATCCGCACATCACAGCAGTCTCCGACTCACAACAGGCATGCCGCCTCTACCAGGGAGGTCTAGCCCCACCCCAGGCCATTCCACTCCTCCAGCGTCTACCTGAAAGGACCACCATTACGATTGTCTGAACTCCGGGACACTCCGGCCTTACGGGGAATGAAGCGGCCCACGCTGCCGCCCGAGCTCTGCATTTTCCGGACATTCTCCTCCGATTGTCAAGTGATCCCATCACCCCGCACGAACGACCACAACCTTCAAATTCCTCTTGATAATACGTACAGTGCCCTTCTGTTCCACCACACCCTTACCCGCCGGGTCTACCCCTCCCCGCCACTCCCTAACCTACCAGCACACCATAATCTATCGTCGCCTTCAGACCAGTACCTTCTGCAATCACGTCATCCTCCACCAGATCGCACCCACTATTTACCTCCGTCAATGCCAATGCTGCGACACCCCATTCAGCACATTCCATCTCGTATACTCCTGTCCCCACTCCCCTAATCCACTCTCCTTCCCCACCCCGGAGCAGTGGGAGACTGAGCTGACCAACCCGGACCCGGCCCGCCAGATGGCCTTGGTCTCTCGGGCCGTTCAGTCGGCCCGGTCAAGAGGCATCCTGGACTAGGGACGCTTCACCACCACCATTTTCCCTTCCCCTTTTGCTCTAATAAACGTTTTCTACTACATAGTATTTTTTTTGCAGTTTTATAGAAAATTTCATAACAAATTTTTAGTTTGTCTTTAATTCCTCGTGTTACTAAAAAATGCGTAGCTCGTTGCTCTAGGCAACCCTACTCAAAAGAGCCCCATGATCAGGTTTTTTATAACGTAATTTATTTTCCTACCAGCCATGTTTTTTTTGCATTGGCTTTCAACCGGGCATAATAAAATATACAACAACACAGTAAAACCACTGAGTTGAGCGATGTGCGAGAGAATGAAAGGGGATGAATACGAAGTAAACGAAGCCGCCGTAACCCCTTGCTGGCGTATTGCCGTAAATACTTTTAGTGAAGGCGGCAAAGTCATTTTTGACACGATACCTTTGTGCGAGAGAACATGGAGACAGAAAGTCCGAGGCAGAAAGAATACGGAGCCAGTCATTCCAACAGAGAAAAAAACTAGGTACTATGGCTTATCCCTCAAGTTACGTAGAAAAGGAACGCAGAGCGCGAATAGGAATAGAAAATACTTCTTTGAGCTGACATTGCCACCACAAAAATGACAAGGCATCTACAAGTATAAGAATGGAACTGGCGAAGGAGCAGCGAGAGAGCTGTAGGACAGGGACTGTTGCGAAGGGCTACAACTGGCGGTTGAAGATTCGGAATCTGTGTTAAGCCTTCTGTAATTGGAGGGCAATATGTGAAACGAAACGCTAATCGTAAAAAGATTTCAACCTGCCTGAACTGAAAAAGGAAAGAGATTTAAGCGGTAACAGTTGTTATATTTTTTTAGAGGAATCGGCGGACGAGGAAGAAATGGAATTGAACCGGTGGATAACAGTCTCTCTTCGTACGGAGCAGAAAGCGACAGGAAAGGAAAGAACAAACAGCTAAGGGTTAGCACAAATAGCGGCCAAGTTTAGGATGGCAGGACAGCTGTTTTATTCTCAAAAGAGCCAAAACGGCGTGAGTAAGGCGCCAGCACGGGTGCATAGAGGGTGTTACTCAGCGGACTGAGAGCCTTGTCTCGGCAAAAAATCTCGGAAGTGATAAAAAGGCATCTTGGCGTCGTGAAGGGCGGCAGACCGGCAGCAACATTTCCTGAGGCAGTGATAGCTGGCGGGCTGAGCTGTCTCTACATCGCTGTGACGGCGATGCGTGCCGGTTTGTATGCGGGACATTGACAGAGTTCATTGTTGAGCGTGCCATCTTGGGGGGCGTTGCATTCCACGGGAAAGGTTACAACGCCAAGCCTAAGTAGCGGTCCAACACGCAGTCGAAGGTGTACTGCCCTGCCCACCTGAAAATACGCTCCCCTGATAGTAAGTCAGTTGCCTAATGCGACGCGGGGGCTATCCGGCATCGCCCTGAAGCTCCTGCGCATAAAGTACCTGGCTACATATAATAAATGGATTGATATCAGGGTTGTGTGCAGTGAGTGGAGAATGTGCTAGCTGTCCCTCTTTTTCTGTTACTCCCAGGGGTTTGGAAGCCAGTGAAAGTAGTTCCTCAAACCTTTCGTTCTGAAGCTGTGTAGCTTGACATCAAAGATCCGGTACCCAGTAGTTTCGTGCTGGAGCCACTGGAGTTTAAGAAGGGCATCCTATAAGTCCGTCAGGATGGCCACCTTAAGGGTGGGAATGGCACGCTAGAGTTGCTAATTAGGTACGTAGCCACGGGAAGTTGAGGAAATTCGGCTATGGTGGATGCGCTTTTTGCAGGGTTGGGGGTAGTGTCTTTCTGCAGCGATGGCAGGGGCGAGGTATACTGCAACTGCTGCGCTGTGGCCTTGGAAAACGGAGCCGTCTGTAAAGACTAATGGGTATGTCCACAGGCTACTCCCGATACAGGCTACTGACCCTTCGTCTGATCGCACATACAGAAGTTTTCTGGTAGGGCGCGAAGGGCGGGTTAGAGAGTATGACATAGTTGTAATGCAATTTTGGCAGAAAAGTAGTTTAGAAGGAAGGTAGAGTCACAGGAGGCAGGAAAGAAGCAAGGAGCGAAGCAAACCGCTGGGACTTGACGAGAGCGAAGAGATGCACGGTGGTCTATATCGATCCAGGTTTCTGGTCACGTTGCGAGAAGGCTGCCGTGGACTCTCAGAATTCTAGGCAGACACTCACGTGCTTCAGGTTTATTAGATGCGACGCATCTCTTGCTCGTGGGCATGTCCCTCCATCGGCGTTGTCGTCGTCCAGGCGTTGTCCGCACGCTCACTACACATGCGGAACTCTCCTCCGTTCTTCTCTCCGACAGCTGTGCGCAACACTCTCACTCCGTCTCATTATCATAACAACAGTTGCGCGTGTGCGCTTCGCTGCTCTGGGTGCACGCATGTGTGCGAACTCTCACTCCGTCTCATTATCATAACAACAGCTGCGCGTGTGCGCTTCGCTGCTCTGGGTGCGCGCATGTGTGCGCATGCGCGCGAGTCTCTCCCTCCCCCCCCTCCCCCCACGGCTCCTCTCCTTTCAAAAGCGGGAATATAAGCGGGGGAGCGCACGGCGCCGGATCAGTCCAGCGCTCGCTTTCGCACTTGACTTGACTTTGCTTGACGATACCTCCGTGGAAGATCTTCCGATGAAGACGTGATGGAAGCGACAGTCGCTTCAGCGAGTGGACTGACGCAATCCAATACCAGCGTCAGTCGAAACGCTCCCCCCTGATGCGTCGATCACATCAGGGTTCCCTCGCGGGAAGATGGGCGTAATTTTTCTTCGTGTACGTACTTCGCACTCAAAACATTGACTGACAGAAGTTTGCTTGCAAAACGTTCAGCAAGTGCCGAAATTTCCGCTTCATACATCCCCAACCATATGCAAGGGTTGCACGCCATCCCTTTTAGCGACACTCGTAGCGTGAACTGGCTTCATCTGACCGGAGAAAATTTCGAGGCTTATCGGATCGCATCTTTCGGTGACCAATGCTTTAGCACTACGTCAGTTCGGCTAGCTGCGGAATGACAGCTGTTTTCCTTTGGTATTTCACTAAGTGTACGCAGCCTTGCACCATCCACATTTTGAATAACACTCCCGGTGCCCCCATGCTTATTAGTTTTTTCGTCATTTCCGAGCTTCTGTATCTTTCTGTTTTGCGGCGCTTTTTCTGGGTATCCATCAATTATGCAACAGGTTAGAATAATTGAGTTGTTTCTTCTTTTTTGAATAGATTTATCTGTATTATTGAACACCAAGAAAAACTATAGCGAACATCTTTTATGCGCGGAAGTGGCGGCCGGCTGGACTGGAATGAGGGTATTTTTTTCTTTCACATGGAGCCACTCCGCTTTAACGTTGGCGTATATAAGAAAATATGACGCCACGAGGGAAATTTCCCCTGGGTATCGAGATTTCACAACCTTCAGGCATGGCCGCCGCATTCCTAGTCGTACGCATTTGCGTAGCCCGAGAAGAATACGCGCAAGTTTGTGTCTAGTCGGCACTGTGACTGCCTTTCTTTTCGTATTTTGTGTTTTGCTGCTTGAGATTTGAAATAGAGAACAGTGCTGCGGAAGAACAAAACGTAAGCTATCACCAAGCAAGAAATACTGGAGGAGACCTTTGGAATCTCGATGAAAGATGCAGACCTAGCAGAAGCCTAACATCTACCGCTGGCTTTAGTTCGGTCTTCAGCCATGTAGCGAGAACTCTTTCCTTTTTGAGGCAATGTTTCCCTCTGGCCGCGGCTCAATCCTGCATTATTTAGGGGAACTTTTGTTTAGGTTTCTTTTTTCAAGTGACAGCCACAAGAGGTGTTTCCGGCCCTTTCGAAAGAGTACGATTTCGAATATTTAGGAGATCCGGGTAACCGCTTGAGGGCGCGCTAATTTTGCTACCACAATCTGATGTGATGGCAAATGACATAAAATTTCCTATATTGCGTGCATTTTTCAGTGATAGTTGGGTAAGAGTCCATTGTTTTGTGAAATAGTGACGCATAATCTGATCTGTGAAGAGCGTGGCTTAGACAATTGAGCTAGAGCCGCATTTTTCTCTTTCAATGAATGGAAAACCGCAGTCAACCGGTGGATCAATATATGAACAGAAGCATCTACAAACTTATGCGTCAAAACTCAAGAAATCAAGAAAAGCCCACAGCAATCAATCAGAAATCAAAATTCAAGCAAATACACGGGAACATTAAATTCATTCACTATAAGGTTTGTTAGCCTGAATAACCTGCACTAAGGCATATCGAAGAATGAATGGTAATGCGTTTTAGAAGGCACCCTAAAATACTCTGCGCTAGCGCCACCGCCTCGAAAATAAGTTTTCATCGATCGAGGTGCCTCGGCATGCCTGTAACAGCTGCGCCCGTGAGGTAATCAAACTGGGTCCCCTGTTAACGACCTCAAGCTAGCGTGGAGTATGTAGTTTCAGTCTTTCAGCTTCGTCTGGCTTCCATCCGGATACCAAACTGTAGCATAATGAGCAACACCCACCGTGTTTTTAAAGAAATATGAAGGAAAAAATAACCAGTGTGTGTTTTCCTAACTGATTATAGCGATCTTTCCTTTCAACGCTAGTCAAAGTTCATTTTAAGCATTTAAAAAGCGTAACCGCTGTGTCAGTGTGTATAGAACGTAGTAAAATAGTTTATGACAACGTGAGGAAATTGTCGTCAAAGCTATGAAATATTCGTTTAATTTTGAACAGACTAGAAAACAAACTATGTTAAAGAACACTATTCAGTTTAATGGTCTCCGTACATTGCAATGAACAGAGAAAACTTTTCCGAACGCTGGGGCTTTGCGTCCAAACAGACCTGCGCTTTGAGGAGCTGTAAACTGCAGCAGCCCATGCAGCTGATGACGCTTCATTGCATAGTGAGGCTGCCGAATTTTGCCGTTCAGATTTAGAGCTTATCTTCGAGATACCTTCCGCGTTCAAACCTGTCCTGCTGGTGCCATCGATTCCCACTCACTCTCTCTTACTCACGAGGGTGGCGGCACAGCCGGTGCATGCCCCCCGCCTAACACCATGGCATGGCGACAGCTGGTGCAGTTGCATTTGGCCCCTGCCTGCGTGATTACCGCTAGGGCACGTCTGCGGATGGCTCCTTCACTCTAGCTGAGCGCGGGATCTAGCCTTACAACACTTGTTTCAGCAAACTGTAGAGTAATATAGTATTGCTACCAAGAAGGTCGTGGGGAGGCCGCTCTCCAAGATGCCATGCTCCGGAGGCATAGTGTTCTTGACAAATAGGTGATCAGGCAGGATGATACTTTGTATCCCGTCCTGGGTAGGTTGTTTTGGGAAAAAGTAGTCGTCAGCGAGCAAGGGACATGGATCAGGAAAAGTGGAGGAGGAATTACAGGGACGAGAAGAAAGTGCGCCTAAATCTGGGCTGTTTGCAGGCACTTCCACTGGCTAGCTGAACTTATTCGTGCTGTTTCGTCTACTAGATCTGACGTAGAGTTGGAGTAGAGCGGTTGGTGTAAAGATTGTCGTCTGTTGTAAAACTTTGAGGAGCTTTTAGCATGCCTTGTCGTTTCTGAAATTTCTTGCGAAGAAAGCTATGCTCATCTTGCTCTCGGCTCGTGCACGTAGCGCTGAATGGACGTGAAATTTGTGTGCCCTGGAGAGTGACTTGTGATTTTTTTCTTTCATCGGCAGGCGAAGCATAAATGGTAAAGAACTAAATTATGAGCAGTGATAACTCGCGTAGGTGGTTTATTTTTACCATTTTTCTTCATTTGAAGCAGTTACGTTTGGGGAGCTAAGCAAACGTTTTCAGTTGTTAATGTCCACGTTGATGGAAGTAGAAGAAAATTAGCGCTAGTTGTCCAGTTGCATGCACAATAGACGAAAATGAAATTGCCGCCATCATCACCATCATCAACAACAAAACAACTATCTGCAGAGTTGGTACTCAACCCAATCACTGCCACAGGGTCTTCCGTGTGCTGTTGAACTATCCAAAAAGGTGCACTCGTACAAATTGTTTGAATTCAGCGCCCGAAGCATGTTCGGCTGGTTCTCTGAAAACGGCAGCTTCCTAGCCAGAGTGGCCCCGATTTATATTAGTGATCGACTGTATTGATTGATTGATTGATTGATTGATTGATAGTGGTATCCCCTTTGAAACGGAGTGATGATGTGTCATCTTACCAAGAAAAAGCTAATATAGTATCTATGTTTTATTAGTAGCGCTGCTTTTTTGGCAGGTACAAAATACTTTTTTTCTGTTGCAGGGGGTGTCTGTCGTAGTCATTATACCCCTGTGCTTTTCATCCACCAGCATTTTTATCATTTTTCAGTCGCCTCAACAGCCTTGAAGTTAACTCCCTCTGTTCTACCCTTAAGCTTTAGGGCTTCTGGAAGCCGAATATTTCCCTCTTGATGATTTGGATGAATACACTAACATTCCAAAACCATGTGCCGCCTAGTTTCTGTTTCTTTTCCCCAGACCACGCATACCCCATCATTTTCTCTATAATTCCCCACAAAGCTCTTAGTTCTCAAGCAACCTGCTCTAGCCTCAAAACGCAAAGCTCTGCCCTTGGAACTATCGTAGAAATTTTCCTTTCTGATGTCAAATTTCTCTTCCCTGTACAACTCTAACGACGTTTTAGCTTCAATGCCCCCCCCCCCCCCTCTATTTATTCGTTTATGTTCGCCTTGCTTCTTTTTTCGTTTCCTTGGCTGACTTTGATTCTCCACTGTTCTTTCCGTATTTCATCGTTAGCCTCCTAGTTTTTCTTAATCACTGCGGGCCCACGTTTTTCATGTATTCGCACCTAAACACTTAAGCTGTCCGTCTACATCGATCCATTGTCCTCAACCTCCTCTCAAAACATATTTTACTCTGAGCTTCTCGATCTTCAAACGACGCCCAGCCCATAGCTCCCTGTACTGCTTCGTTAGTTATTTTACCATGTGCTCCGACTGAGTGTGCAGTGTGCAGGGGACACCTGGCGGTGAGGGGTCATTTGACACTGGGCTCTGGGTCGAAGTCCCTCGATTGTTTACAGTAATCTAGCTTGCCATGCTGAAGTGACACAGACGGTGACTGCTCGAGATTGGGCTAAGCGTTCAGTAGGGCAGCAACGTCTTAGGCCAGCTCTCACATGGCCAAAAGCCTCTGCATCGACCAACCCCGAGGAGGAAGGTCAAGGCGCCCGAGTGACTAATCCAGCAGGGATGCATTTATTTCTCTTTGCTCATAAATAATTATTTATTCTCTCTCTCTCTCTCTCTCTCTCTCTCTCTCTCTCTCTCTCTCTCTCTCTCTCTCTCTCTCTCTCTCTCTCTGAAGCTTCGGCTACGTCAAGACACGCCATCTACGATACGGTGATTTTTTGTCTAGGCACAGGCGCTATTTGGGTTGTCACGGGCCCGTTGTATCCTTACCAACCCAGGTAAAGATATTTACATGCGTAGGCTCAGCTGTATCGGTTCTTTCCTTTGCGCTTTTTCAGGCGAGCGGGCAGCGGTCGTAGGTGATCACATCGCCTACTAGGTGAGGAAACAACGATGAAAGCCAATACCACGAAAGAGATAAACAATGCTTAGGTTTAAGATCCGCGCCGTCGTATTGGCGGCCAAGTCGTTCCGCACCCAGTCAAGGCAGTGACGCAGAGAGAGAAGAATCACTTCGCATGAACCAGAATAAAATATTTGGTGCTTTAAAAAAATTTAGAAAAACACATCCAGCACTGATACAGAAGCCTGAAGGAAAAGGGAAGAAACAGCACACAAGTAACACCAGCGTGTGGACTGCCTGTTCTGTCATTCGTTTGTGCATCGCATTTTTCCCGGGCTTCAATATTTTACTCTGGCCCGGCAAGCAGCATTACCTGGCCCGGCAAGCAGCATTTTTCCGCACGTGCATGTTCCAAAAGATAAAAAAAACAATGCACACGACAGCAAATGTCTCTTCCATGGCGCAGACAGAATGAGCTACGAGAGTTAGGCACGAGTGAGCCACTGGCCAGTGGTTCGTATGTTCAGTAACTTCCTGCCCCTTTTATGCGGTGTTTTGTCCGCTGTTTCTCTGCGCGTTCCGGACGCCCAGTAAATGGGAAAAGCTTGTTCTGTTGCCATCGGTCCAGAGTCTTTTTTTTCTGTACTCTTTCAGCAAGGATCTCTTAGGACCCGAATACTGTGGCATGATTCTTTCAGTGGGGTGGCGAATCTTACACTCATATGAATTAACGAATTTCTTAAAGCAGGTCTATGTAGCAGGGAAGATGGATAAAATTGTCCCAACATATTTCCGCATGTTTTTTTTTAATCCGAGCCTTTAAAGGGGAACTCTTCCCAAAGGCGATAGTCTTTCTTGGGCTAACACGAACATCTTGGCTATGTGCTTCCTGTGTGTCCGTCCGTCCGTCCATGGGTAACAAAAGCCTGTGATAGCCAATGGGTAACGAACCAACAAATCTTCAAAAAAGACCCGAAAACCAACAAATGGTAGTGCTATAAGGCAGTTTTATTTTTAATATGTAGTAATCCGTCGTTAACATGAACTGGGATATCTCAAAATATCGGTTGAGTCGAAACTTTTTCTTGCCGTCCATTTACCTTCTATAGGCGATAAGTATTTGCCCTTCGTTATCAAGAAACGCTTTTTCGGGGCCACGGATATTTCAAAATGTTGACAGTGAGGACACAAGGCAAGATCCGCTAGAGGCAACTGATGAGGTCTCCGTTAGAGCGCTTAGCTCACACTGCGCACCGAAAGCGCTCGTGAACGGCAAATGAACGCGGAGTACGCACTGTACGAAGCCGATGTCTCCCTTACCACAATGCTGTCTGTCGCCTACTTCGCTGAAATAACCGCGGTCACCGCAGGTAATCATGCAGACGACGAGGAACCTCGACAAATGCCTGAAACGGCAGAGGCAAGAAACATGCTGCGCCTGCTTCGCAACAAAGTTAAATGTAGCGGTTGCAACCAACAATTGATGTGATGCGTTGAGCAGCTCGAGAACTCTTTTCTGGGATCAGGTGCAAACGCGAAACAGCCCTGCATCATACAATAACAAATATTCGTTTCTGCTGCGAATTATTTTGCCTTAATCATGAAAGCTCTCCTTGGCAGTGGAGCTTTTGTTGCAAGCACTACCTCTTACTCCAGTGGCGTGGTCACAAATTTTCGTCATTTCGCTTAACTCAATACTCCGCTTATCTCGAAATTTTCAGGGTATTTTATGACTTAGAGTTGGCGAGGAATTATTGTATTTCATAAGATAATAGAAGAAAATGTTCCAATAAGAGACAAACCTAAAATTTACTTGGATGAAAAATATTCCCTGCCCTTGAAGCCCAGAATTTCTTTCTTCGCATTAAATTTTGCGCATGCTGCCTCATAAATCATAAACTGTACTAAGCTGAAATAGGAAAGACAGAGAGAATGATCATCAATGAAGTCTGGCGATGTTAGCCAAAATAAAAACTGATGGAAGCTCACACTAATGGGCAAGACTTGAAGGTAGGGAAGCTGTACGCAATTTTTACGACCATAACGAAGGTTTAACGACATGATTACAGCCGATTTGCTTCCTATTCGAAGCCGCAAAAACCGTTACGCCAACATTGCTGCTGTAAGTGTGAGCTTCTATCGGTTTTTTGGAAGTGATAATCATTGGACATCACCTTGGAGGGGGGCACGCTAAGAGGTGTCTTTCTCGTTCAGAGCAAGTGTTTCCATTATTACGGCGAACGCTGGAGCTTTTTTGGCCAATCTTGGCCGATCTCCTTAAGTGGGTATTCTTAGCTTGACAAGCGTGCGCCGGGGACGCTGGACGGTCGTCGCGAGGCACGCACGCACGAGCGCTCACTGCCGAGCGGTCACCGCAACCTTGGCCAATCTCTCTGAGTGGTATTTTTGTCTTGACGAACGTGCGCAGGAGACGCTGGGAGGTCGTCGCGAGGCACGAGCACATGAGCGCTAGGCATTTTCTTGGATTTGTTAATTTCCGGGCGGTGGCCGCGAGGTGAGCGCTCACGTGCGCGCGTTCGGCAACTTATTGGTATTTATAACTGTGGACGCGAAAAATTGAGATTTGCTTAGCAGCTTCGCTGTTAAAAAATACGGTGAGGAATAGCACTGTTTCATGTTGGCAAAACGACACCCCCTGTGTCTGGAATCAGCCACCCGGCCGTAAGTTGCCAACGCGAAAAGTAAACCTCCGAACCTAGGTCCCTCGAGTTCTAAAACCTGCGTTTATCTGATTGAGCTATCATGGCCTCCCGGGCGGCGCACAGCATTATTTTCTTCGGGTTATTCGCTGCGTTGGCTTTGGACCTCACGTGGGCGTTCGTTCGCTCATTCGTTCTCTCGTTCATCCTTTCACTCACTCGTTCGCTCGCTCAGTAGCTCGGTCGCTCAGTCGCTCGCTCGTTCCTTCGCTCGTTCGCTCATTCGGTCGCTCGCTTGCTCGCTTGTTCTTTCGTTCACCAGCAAGACGGAAAACCACAAAACCACATGACCCGAATCATTCAACAACACCCCGGGACTGTTGCAGATCTCCTCAATACCCTCCGGGATCGGTACCTCCCCACTCACCCGTCAGAGCCACTCCCACCATACACCGGTAGCACTAACCCCCTACTCGACGAAGACATCTATTTACATGAGGTTACGGCAGCTGTTGGCAGTCTTCGTAGGCACACGGCGCCGGTCATGGATCAAATCTCGAACAAAGTTTGGTCAATTTGGACAATCAATCTCTACTAGACCTCACCTCCTACCTCAACTAAATATGGCGGGCTGGTGT
Source organism: Haemaphysalis longicornis (assembly GCF_048455015.1). Lineage (NCBI taxonomy): Eukaryota > Metazoa > Arthropoda > Arachnida > Ixodida > Ixodidae > Haemaphysalis > Haemaphysalis longicornis. Next base: position 30,512,517 of record NW_027526335.1, read on the forward strand.
TCTTCCAGCTGAATGGAAAACGATGGAGGTCCGCGTAATACCGAAGCCGGGAAAACCACCTAGCATAGAAAATGTACGCCCCATTTTACTCACGTCCTGCGTGGGGAAGCTTCTGGAACATATTGTCCTCAGACGGCTTCAAACGTACCTAGAAGACACAGGAAAGCTTCCCGGGACCATGGTAGGCTTCCGCCCTAATCTTTCCACTCAAGATATACTCAAATTAAAGAGGAGGTAATGGCACCTGCCACACGAAATTCTCCTACTGCCATTTTGGCACTGGACCTAAAAGGCGCATTCGACCATGTGAAGCACACCGCCATCTTGCTTCGACTCAACTTCCTTGGCTGTTGCGCAAGAACCTACCAGTACGTCCGAGACTTCCTCACCAACAGACAAGCCACCCTCAAGGTCGGGAACCACGCCACTGATCTTTTATCTGTGGGTGGGTGCGGCACACCTCAGGGGGCAGTCCTATCCCCCCCTGCTGTTTAACATCGCCCTGCTCGGCCTTACTTCGCTCCTAAATGACATGCCGGGTATCCGGCACGGCCTTTATGCGGACGACATTACTATCTGGTCGTCCACTGGATCGATAGGGTAGATTGAGAACCGTTTGCAAATGGCGGCGGACGTAGTGAACCGTTACGCCCAATCGTGCGGTCTTAGCTGCACCCGCCAGAAGTGTGAACTGCTACTGGTCTCCCGCCGAAAAAACCAACCATCTGGATCTGCGACGATCAACATCCACATGAATGGCCATACCATCACCTTCTCTCAATACATCAAGATCCTTGGCATGACATTTCAAGCAGACCGCACAGCCTCCATTCTAATCAGCAATTTGAAACACGACAGAACAAGTAACCCACATGATCAGACGCATTGTCTCCAAAACGCGAGGTATGGGGGAGGCGGACACGCTTCGATTAGTCCAAGCGTTCTTCATATCCCGGATCACCTACTCTATACGGTATGCTCTTCTGTCCCCGACATAACTCAAGAAAGTAGACACGATAATACGGAAAGCCTACAAGCAAGCCATCCGACTCCCAGCAAGCACCTCCACGGACCGACTACTCAATCTTGGCATCCATAACACCGCAGAAGAATTAATCGAGGCCCACCTCTCAAGCCCAATAGTGCGACTGGGAGCCACAGAAGCGGGCAGAGCCATTCTCTCCCACCTGGGACTTTAAGTCCCACTTTAACATTCACCTCCTGACCTAAGAAGCATCCCACACACAATCCGTCAATACCTCATTGTTCCCCCTCTACCACGCAACACGCACCCTGTCCACCACGCGGCGAGACGAGAGGGCAGAGCGAGAGCCATTTCGAGGCAATACGGAAACGAATCCGACACTGCCTACACGGATGCTGCCACACATCCCGGGATTCAGGCCACGACCGCTGTTGTAGTCATAAAGAAACAATACCACACCAGTCTCACTATACCCCACCACAACCCACTGCAAGCGGGGGAAGCAGCCATCGCCCTCGCCGTGAGTCGAACCACAGCTACTGTCATCATCACCGACTCGCAGCAGGCGTGCCGATATTTCACCAACGGAAGAATTCACCGCACAATCCTCAAGATTCTTGCACAACGCCCCCCAAACCGTTCCATCAAGATCATCTGGGCCCCCGCTCATCTCGACGTTCCGAGCAACGAGACCGCCCATCTCCTGGCTCGAGAGCTATCCCGCCGAGCCGCTGTTGCCGGAAGTGAGCCTGAGCGCATTCACCCAACGTTCACGTACCAAGAAATCACACAACACTACCGACTAGAGCGACAGCATTACCCCCCAGCGCGCAAACAACTCCCTAGAGAGCTGGAGCGACTCCTCCGTGCCCTTCAAACGAACACTTTCCCCCACCCCACTATAAGTCACATTTTGGCTCCTACCTGCTTCCCCCCGCAGTGCCGCTTCTGCGAGGCCCCCGGGAAACTCTATCATATTGTAGGAGGCTGCGAACAAGCCCCGCTTTCCCGCCCTAATCCCTATCCCAACCGTGAGCTTTGGGAGAGAGCCTTGGCCACCTCCACCCTCGAGGATCAGCGTCAGCTGGTCGAGAGGGCTGTGGACGCGGCCCGATCTGAAGGCGTCCTGGACTAGGGACTAGGGAAGCCACCCCGAAGACTCCATTTTATTTATTTTTTCTCAATAAAAAAACTTTATTCTCTCTCTCTCGCTCACTTGCATAGGCCTCACTGCCGCGACTGAGCAACTCTGAGCCGCTCCTAATGCCATAGCTTAAGCTTAAGCTCAAGTCAGCTTAAGCATGACCCGAGTCCGGTGATGCGGACAAAACGATCAAGGCCTGCCAGTCATGGAGAACTTTCAGCGGCAAGTTCGGAAACCCATGCGAGGTGCAACAGCCCGGTCTCCGACCAAGGGAGAGGGACCGCCAGCTTTGCTGTTTCTCCAGCCTTGCACCACTAGCGCAAGGTGCGCCAATTTTTGTTTAATAATTTAAGCGTCAAGCAGCCTGATTGAAAGCTGTCTTCGTTTAGCGAATGCTTTGAACAGAAAGTTTTGTTTTGACTAGAATTTTTGCAGTTGAAAAAATTTAATCTCTAAACGTGTTACCTCCCCATTACTTCTGAGTTCTTTTACTTCTGTCTCTCGAATGAGAATATTATTCATCAAGATTCTATCCAAATTTTAATACAAACATCTGTGCAGCGAAAATTTGTCTTTTCGATATCATACCTTTATGTGGTGACCATAATCAAGACCATCATTTGCACTCCTCGAAAATGTACGGAAAAAAAGTGCTGTTTTCAGAAATATACAGACGCCCTTTCAGATGTTCCAGACGCCTAACCGTATAAGGCTATTACAGATACGCGTATTTTAAAATTTTATTTTAAGTTTTATGCAAAAATGCTCGTGTGCTTGATTGCCTATTCTATCATTCAAAAATGGTTAGAACTATATAACAAGAAGAAAACGGCTTCTTATGTGCTTTGAAAGGGAGGGAAACATAGCACCATGCGTCTGCCGCTACTATCTTTAGCTTCAAAGTTTTGTTATTAAAAATTGCGACAAGTACGTGCACAAACCCAGGCAGTGTGATTTTTATTGAACTTGTAAATGCAGAATGAATAAAATAAGAAGGAATGCAGAGCGCAGGTGGTCCAAGGAAGAAATGAAATTCTTTTGCTTACTTTCGCTTAAAGCCGTTCATTTTTTATGGGCGTCTAAAGAACAACACGAGTGAGGCCTCCAATTTTCTGGAGTACTTCCCTCTTTTACGATCTCACGTCGCGCGTAAGACTTTTTGCGCGTGAAAGACTAGAAAGAAATCCCGAGGGCATGTGTTTGATGTTCTTACGCTTCGAGCTCGACCACATTACTCTGTTGTATTCAGGGTTGTCACAAAAAACCAGATGAAAGTAGTAGGAAGCATGTCACACATCCAAACCCTGCGGCCAAACGCAAGCGTTCGTATTTTAAGATAAAGGATACGGACGAGAGAAGAGAGATTGTACATGTTTGAAACTTCGGCGCGGCGATTCTCTCAAGTTGGCAGTTTTGCACGGACCCGTTCCTCGCCGGCTTCGCGTTGGCCAACAAGGGCTTCGAGAAGGATTGTTGTTTTTAGAAACAAATCTGAAGCCTACACTACTTCTTTTATGTGTATTTATTTGCTCACAAGGCTGCCTTAGAGTGAAATCTGCTGTGCATCGAGAGAGAAAAATGAACACACAACCTTTAAGCATGCCGGAGAAAGGAGGCATGCGCGTTGCGTGGTGATGCGCATTGGAAAGTTTAGAATTGTAGGTTAATTAGGCTTTTGCTGAAAATTACCGGGTGCTAATTTTCCCCACATACAATATACGACGCGCTCAAAATGTTTTTCCCACTGCCCTAAAAACTTCAATGTGGTGGAGGGTATAATTTGCATGAAAGTCGGGACAAGTTATGGCTAGCCCGCCAGAAAAACTTCGAAGAGCGTGGGTTAATTACTGTTTCTGGGAAAATACGAGCAGTGCAGGGCGTTACTACGCTAGCTTTCGCGCATCCGAGCAAAGCTAATGGTTCCCCAGAAGCAAATTGGTGCATCTATTAGAGAATGGATAGAGTGTAAGGAATAATTTCATTTCATTTCATTTCATTTATTTACTCCCAATGCACAAGGCGTTACAGAGAGGAGTGGTGGAAAAAAAAATCCGTACAAACGAATGGACTATGTTTAAAAAGGGTATGCGTTTATGGTACTCTTGAAGTCGGACGGGTCAGTGATTGATGCGATGAAAACGGGAAGGTGATTTCAGTCCGAGCTTGTTGTGGGAACGAATGAATTAAAATGATTTGCACGGCTGCTTGGAATTCCAACTTTGAAATGGTGATCGCTGCGGGATGAAATGTAGGAGGGCGGCAAAAAAAAAGCCAGTTACTCAGTGAGTGCATGGTATGGTACAACTTGTGGAAGAGGCACAGGCGCGAGATTCTGCGGCGAAGTAATTGGCGGTGAGATGTTTGAGTGGCGCCCCCTGGCTTCGACGTCAGCTTAGGGACTCGCGCCGCTGTCGTCTGCTACATTCCGCTTGTGAGTGCAGCAGTGACTGTGCTAGAAATCGCCCGCTTTCATAAATTAGTGCATAAAAACCACATTTCCAGTGATTCAGTTATTTTTGCCAGCTTCTGACACCTCTGAATAATTTCAAGCTGTATCCTACAGAAGTTTCAAACTCACAAGAAGAGAGAGAGAACAACCTTCTTCAAAGCATCGGTCAGAAAATCGTCTGTAACTCGTCCTTATTAGCTTATTTGCGAGGTTCAGTGCTCAAAAATCCTCGATAAGTATTCAAAATGCGTAGGCTTCCCTAGAGTATTTTTGAAATACTCTTATGAAGACTCGAACAGTCCAATACTACTCACCAAGCAGCGGGCCCCTACACGCCCATCGCACAGCAGGACATAAAGCGGCTGTGTTCTATTTCTTTCGTTGTTGTTGACTTGTATCAGAGGAATGTTTTTTTTCTGTGCCTAATGCATTAATTTCTTTGCACCATCACAAACGTCTTACTAGGAGGTTCAGGGATGTTTGGGAGGCTCGCAAAGATAGTGTGGATATTTTCTTCGGGCTGTATGGCATACATTCCTTTCTTCACAAAGTGCACATGGCTTTTATGGCTGTGGCCACGAAGGGGCTTATCCTCAGCGTGCGTTGTTTATTCACATGCAAATACGATGAGAAGGTTTGTGCTACGCCATCGCGATCGCGCCTCAGACAACATAGTCCGAGCACCCGAAGGCGGCTTTTGTGCTCCGAATTTCTATCGAAACCATCGTTATGATTACGAACTGACCCTCAATTTGAACGTTTATGACATGATTACGGTGTTGAAGGCTTGATATACTCGGTAACTAACGAAATAAATAGTATACGTGCCGGTTTTCAGTATCACAGGAATCGAAACCCACGAGTATTTCCAAGCAGCTCTTTACTGTTTTCCAACCTTTCCAGGCGTAAAGAGCAAATCCTGGTCTGCTCGGGATGGCGTTCTATGAATTGAAGAAAGTTACTCTTATTACTGGGCCAAGTCCTGCACTGAGGACCCGGCCCACTAATCAGCTCGATTTTACTGTTAAAGTTTTCTCCTCCTTCTCTTACTCCTCCTCTTGAGCGCTGTTTTACTATAACGCATATCTGAATACTGGGAAAATATGGCCGTGGGAAATCTACCGAAATATCTCCCCAGGTCTGAACGAACATAGTGTCACGGTATGTTTGCCGTAGACGGGACTCGTTTTGCTCAATAAACCTCCATACTGCTAAGAAGTCTGGATAGTACGTTAGGTTATTTGGAATTTAACCTACAGTTTTTGCGGCCCATAGTGCATGTCAGCATACTTTCATGCCATGACAACGTAAAGTGATGTGATACAATACGTTCGAGCGTCCGGCAAGGTTGAAAAAACTGTTTTACCTTACATACGATTAGCAGGGATCGCGATGCCTTCTGCTAAAGCCGACAGCCCCGAGTGCCTGGAATTTGTTTTGGTCTTGCATTTTCGCTGTTGTCGGTTATTAGTAACTTGCTGTTCCTTTTGTTCGAAAGATTGCTTAATACAGAAGCAGACGCCTATCTCCGACTCTTCGCGCTCCGCACAGGACCGGCTTCGCAATGAATGGGGCGACGCCGGCAATTCTTCTTCCGCAGCGGTGTACCCAAAACTATACTTTAAATCACGCCTTGAGCTAATGTATGCTATTGTAAGTCTATTATTATGATAAAAAGTCACGCCCACGCAAAATCTGGCGCGGACAAGCATCAGACGTTAATCCAGCGCAAAAAATAGCAGGGAGAGCGAGCCCGAGTGAAGGAGATGACAAATGCGAGAATCCCTAAGCCGACGTCACGGAGGCGCGCTCCGCAGCGCCGCCTGTGGTCGAGCTCACCGCCAATAGGCTAGGTACATTTAAAGTAGTCTTCATACGAGTTACGCTTGCCGTACGGGAATAGTGGGACAGAATGAAGCGAGCGGCGCGATTTTGAATTGCTTCGAGGCTAATGATATGAATGTTTAAGTACGCGTGTATCTCATACAGATAATGAATGTTCGAGCTTAGGTCGCACTAATGTTTTTTAGAGAAGATGTTTCAATTGCATCGGGGCAAGGGAGAAGTTGCGGCTTAAATAACCAAGAGTGCGGTTAGCATTGTTTTTATTAAGGTCGATTTGAGCCTGCCAGGAAAGGTTGTCTGAAATTGTAAAGCCGAGGTACTTCTAAGACCTAACTTTAGTAAGGGGGGAGTTATTAAGTACGCAGTTAGTATAAATATCGTACGTTCGACGTGAAGCTCGCATTATCTTGCATGAGTAACATTAACGTTCATTAGCCAAGTATCGCACCAAATTGAAACGTTGTCTAAGTCACACTGAAGGGCAAGGTGGTCAGAAGGGGTTTTAATTTCGCGGTAAATAACGTAATCATCGGCGAAAAGCTTTATAGTATAAGAGATCTTATTTGGCAAGTCGTTAATGTAAATTAGGAAGAGTAATGGGCCAAGAACGGATCCTTGGGGGATGCCAGAGATTACGGGTGAGAGGGGGAAGTTGGATTCATTAGTAGTTACAAGTAGAAGCGGTATGTTATAAAGCAATCAATCCATTTTAATATGTTAGCATCAAGATTAAGTTTGCTTAGTTTTAGCTGTAGCAGTTTATAAAATACAGTGTCAAAATCTTTAGCAAAGTCGAGGAAAATACAGTCAAAAAGAGAAGAAACGTCAATGGCAAGAAATACAGTAATCTCTCATTATAACAAAGTCAGCGGGATGGCGAAAAATTTCGTTATAAGCAGTATTTCGATATCACCGACCAATCGGAAAAAGCTAAAGCAGTTGAGCTTCAATTGCACCGCAACTGCAAGGAAAGAAAACATAATGTATTCAGTGAAGCAAAGCTTTATTCAGGTGCAAAATAGGCAGTAAGGTTTGGCTGTTTCGAATTCCTGCCGGGCACGGGCAACCTCTGCTCCAATTGTACCAAACATTGCATGAGTGCATGGTCGCCGCCCATAGAAGTGGCAGTGGCAGTGGCCAATTTACAGGGGGGCGTGTGGGCGTCACGGAACGCTACGTAAGTTTGCGCCGCAAATGCCTTGGCTGGAGTCTAAGGTGGTGATTGTCGCGCTCAAAAAACGATTAACCGCTCATTCTGGGTACGCAGAAAATCATGAAAACTGACCTGTTTTGCAGTAGGGGCTTTGCATGATCTCTGGGAAATTTTTTCCCGAGGTGTGCAGCCGTGAAGTTTGCAAAACAAGAGTTTTTCGGCGTCCCGTTGTCGGCGTCACTGCTAATTCTACGCTTCGAGTGTCGGTGTTTGCGCAGCGTCGCGTCCACGCCATTGACCAATGTCCAGGAAGAAAATTCAATGATCCTACTACGCATTCTGACCATTTGTCTAAAATCGGATGGCGCGAATCGAGCATGACCGGCTCGAGAAAATCTCCGGGAAAGACCAGCTTTTGTTGGCCCGCCATGTTGGCAGCCTGACTCGCCGCTGGGTCGCCGCCGGGTCGCCGCCGCTCGGTCATGCCTCCGCTCGCCACTTCGCTATAAGCGGCTCAAGATCTTCGTGTACTTCGAGTAATGCGGCCTAAAATGCATGCGTTTGAGTTGGGACCAGAATAAATTTCGACTAAAGCGATATTTCGAGTAAAGCGATTTCGTTATAACGAGGAATTACTGTAGGTCATTAGTAAAGCACAGAAGCTGGGTCTCACACGAGTACTTATTCCGGAATCCATGCTGGTGATCGCTAAGTAAGGGGTTGTTTTCTAAAAAGTGATTATGTGGGAGTAGATGACGTGTTCCATGAGCTTACACGGTATGCTTGTATACTTGTTAATCGATATGGGGCTGTAATTGAGGGGGTTATGAACGTAACTTGATTTGCGAAGAGGAACCACCTTTCCCGCTTTCCAGACGCCCGGAAGGAAATGACATTCCAAAGACTGCGTTAAAAGCTTACATAAAATTACAGATGAGTAAACAAAGTATTATGTAAAAACTTTGCACAGATACCGTATTCAACTGGAGCACTGGCTAATTTCATGTTTTCGATCAATTTTTGTATGCCAACCCAGTCAAATATAAGTGGATCTATGTGAACAAATTGTGGGTGGGGGTGTCGGGAAAAGAAAGTGCTGCAGATTTAACAAAGCAAGATGAAAACACAGAGCTCAAATTGACACAACACGCTTCTTTGGGGGCACGGCTGTTATTATCATAAATTAATTCTATCGCCTTTTTTTTTAATTTCCGCTAATCGTCTGCCAAAATTTCTGTAGGTTAGTTGCAAGCAGGGAGAAAAGCGTCTGTTGATAATAATTTTCTTTTGCGACGGATAATGCGCGAGCGTACTCGTCAGTTGCGCGAAGATAAGCGGACCACCTTTCGGCGTTGTTTGTTAGCGTTGCCCTTCGAAAAATTCGTTTCTTTTTAATGAGTAGTCGTTTTAGTGTAGGCGTGAACCAAGGAGACTTTGCGTTTTGCCTAATTCTGCAGAGTGGAATATAGCGATTGGTAAGTTCTGCTACCTCCTCCTTAAACAAATTCCAGTTTTGTTGCATGGATTTTCCAGAAAATGCTAAAGGTAAACGTTTAGGAAAACTTGAAGCTCAGTATTAATTGAAACATAGTCGGCTCTTTTGTAGTCCCTAAAACATTTTAAGCTATCACTTCGTCTAGTTGTTTCAGTCATGTGAAAATGAATAGCTAGATGGTCGCTCACGCCCGGAATAACTGACAGGGATTTAATTAGGTCGGGATGCGTGGTCAGCATCAAGTCTAAAACTGTGGAGGTGGACAAGGAAATGCGGGTTGGAGCATTAAGCTGGGTAAGGTTAAAGTCTGAACACACCCTAAGAAAGGCAGCACTGTCAGCAGAAGTTGGTGATATTGTTGGGAAAGGGGGGGACCACGAAACATTAGGGAAGTTAAAATCGCCTAGGGGAAACATGAGCGCAGCAGGAATCCTTACTCGCAAGTTATTTGGGATATCGTGTGATTCATTTGCGAAACCGGTAGTAAGGTTAGGAGGCCGGTAGCAGCCACAAACAATGATATCTTTGGGGTTAATGTGAACACACGCGACAACAATTTCAAGCGGCGAAACAACAGGCACACTGAATGAGCTAATCTCGTCGCTAATAGCAATCAATACGCCGCCCCCGCACCTAGTAACACGGCCACAGCGATAGAGCTTAAACGTTTTTGAACAGTTGAATATTTCGTGATTTTCTATTTTCGCGGACAGCCAGGTTTCAGTTACTATGACGACATCAGCTAGACATCTATGTATTAGTGCAGATAGGGCATCGCGGTTGTTAGTAACACTTCGGGAATTACATAGTAAAAAGAATATTCAAGCGCTGGAAAATGCTTATCTAGCTATCAAGGTGAAGGAGCGCTGGCCCCGGCGCTTTTTGCATTGCTTGCTTGTGGGGCAACGTGTCCGGGGTTATCATAAATAGACCCAGCCTCAGTTACACGATCGGTGAGCGGACAATAAACGTCAGCTTTCTTGTTAATAAGTATCTTGTTGTACTTGAGGTAATATGGCTGTCCAGTGGTTTTCGTAAATGTTAAAAGCTTTTTCTGGATGTTGCGCATGGCCTTGCTGAAATCTTCGCTAACTGACCCGGGGGTGCTACGAAGCATCGATTTCTTAGCAAAGACACTTTGTCTTGTTTTGAAAAAAAACTAAAACGAACAATAACGGGTCGACATTTGTTCTGTACAAATATTCCAAGCCTGTGTGCACGGGAGATGGCTTCATTAGGAAGTTCCAGTTTAAGGGACGCAGGCAGGATTATACGGACTTTTAGCTCAGACTCAGCCCAGGTCTCTGAGACAGAATCTAATAGCTCATAAAAAATTAGGTTCTCCCTACGAGAGTGATCCTCCAAGTCGTCTAGCCGTGAACTGAGAGCGGCACTTTCGTTTCGCACTGCAGCCGTTATGAGACCTTGCATCTGTGTATCGTCTGGAACGCTCTCGAGGGAAATAACCTTCTGTTCAAGTAGAGTTAGTCGAGCAGTTAAATCTGTTACTTTGGAATCAAGTAGCAGCTGGTTTTCTTTAACTTCCTTAATAGAATTCTGCAAGTTGCATTACGCTCATCCAAGTGTGCGGTTAGATTGCTGATGGCAGGTAATACATCACTGTTCGGACCAGGGTTCTGTTCTATATCCCCGCAAAGAAGAGGTACCCTTACAACGAGAACACAATCTGCGATTAAATCAAGCAACACAAGTGGGCATGGAAGGAGCAGCAGACAATAGTTACTAGATCGCTTAGCGTTATAATTTTGGAAGGAAACCTGGACGAAAAGCAAAAAGTGGTTCGATTACACCATTGTGGCGGCCGCTCCATTCCACTGCCCACTGAGGTGCGCGGTGCAGGGCTGGCTGAATTTGTAGTAGAGTGTACTAGTATACTCTAATTTGTAGCTTTCTGGATGGGTTGACAATGTCGATGCGGTTGGCTTGATGGCGGCGTGAGGGGTTACCGGAACGGGAGGTTGAAGTGGCACCGGGCAACAACGGCTCGGTTCGGGCAGGAGAGCGCACGTGCCGGTTAGCGCGCCAGGCGCATGTGGTACCATGCAGTCCGGCGAGCATGTGCTGATGACTGCGAATAACTGGACGAAAAGCAAAAAGTGGCTGGATGAGATCATTTTGGCGGCCGCTCCGTTCCACTGCCCATGTGTGTTTAAGGTTTCAAACGTGTGGAATAATCACGCTCTAAATGTCTAAACGAGCCTTCTCGCCGAATATAAAGACGTTATTCGCTTAGCGCAAAATGTTTGCTGTATAGCGTGTGAAAAAATGAGAGTTTGAAGTTGCAGAAAATCTAAGCGATCGCATAAATGAAGCGGGAAAAAATGATAAAAGGCTTGGCTTGACAACTTTTCGGAAACATCTGGGATACGAACACTCAAAAGCACTGTATGAATGTTTTACGACGCACGTTGAGTGCTTGTCCTGTGTAGTGCCAGAACTGCTTGCGACACAAAGTTTTAATTTGGAGGGTGTGGTGGCCATGCTGTGCCTTATGGGCAAGAAATTTGAAGGAGTTAGGTTGATTTCAGAAGTCACAAATGGGCTAGATCAAAATTTCTGCGCACAAGCTACCTACGCAAAGTTCTCGACTTCGTTATGCGCCGACCGCGCGCGATGCTGCACGCTTGTGCCATGGCTTTCTGGATGTAAGCTTCCCCTTTCAAAGAGTCTGCTTGAGGCGAAGTACCCTTTACAGCTTTCCTCACATAAACAAAATGTGCTCAGCCCGAGTACCGACATAAAAACTGAAAATTTAAAACGAGATTAACAATCCGAGTGCTGTTAAAGTTTTGATATCTTGATATACTCTGTCTGAAAATATTGCAAGATGCAAAATATTACAGCTAAAATAGGCGTCTATGTTTATGTATAGCATGACATTTCAATATTTCTATCGGGCATATCTCTTCGCGGCGCTGATTACTGCTGTCGTATGTGTGGGAACTTTCTTCTCGCTTTTTATTTGTTATAATTCATGTTTATCGTCGATTGATTGATTGATTGATTGATTGATTGATTGATTGATTGATTGATTGATTGATTGATTGATTGATTGATTGATTGATTGATTGATTGATTGCGGGGTTTAACAAGCCAAAACTAGACAGGTTGTGAGGCACGCCGTAGCAAAGGGCTCCGGATTAATTTTGACCACATGGATTTCTTCAAATTTAAAGTGCGCCGAAATCTCGAACACATGGGCTTTTCTGCTTTTCGCCTCAATCAGAAAAGCGGCCACCGCGGCCGGAATGGAACCCACGTCCGTGGGCTCAGGAGCACAACGCCTCACAATGTTTATCGCTGACGCGGCCGTGTATCGCTTGACTCTATGTTCTCGTACTAAATATCGTACATGTCTTGCATAGTTTTTATCATGAAGCAATGCTGCCTCTTGTATACACCCGTTGTGCTCGCTTCGTCAGGGGACCATAAGGTCTCCTTTAGCCGCATCTCGTGGACTCTTTACTTCACCGTATCCATTTCCGAAATAAGCGAGTTATCTTTTCTTATCTTATAATTACGGCGAGGCTGAGGAAGCCTGTGCGCAACATTTTCGCACGCGCGCGGCAGCCCAGGGGAAAGCGCGCCCAGCGGAGCTCGACCGGTACTCGGGCTCCGTGGCTGGCCGGCGAACCCATCAGCCGGCCGGCTGAAATGTCACTTCCACTTCATGGCTGTTTGCACGATCTGCCGCAGATGCAACATAGTCTGCTAGAAAGCTATCTTAAACACTTGTAACTCATTAACAAGGCATTTCACAGGACTTCCAGTCCTGTCCCAGTTGATGTGGAGGTACGTACTGCAAGTTCAAAAAAAATTTTGCCGAGGCGAATTTTTGGTGCAGTTATCCTTTATGGAAAAGGAAAGGAAGACAATTTATCAAGAAGAACAGTTAAGTGTCGTGTCCTCGATTCGACTGTGTGGCATAGTAGCATTTCTTTTCCGCGATTGGCTGCCGCTTTTTTTGGTAAAGACTGTACATATAGGTTTTTGCGATGTATTCATTAATTTATGTAAAGTTCAGAAGTTTGTACCGCGGAGAAATACACGCAAGAAACAATTATTTCAGGTCTGCTAATTTTTCATTCGTCAACTTTAAGATCACATTTTTTTATTCCTTTTTTAATTTTTGTACGACGACAAACTATGCCTTGTTTCTTTAGGAATGAATAACAGCTGACATTTCTCCGTGTCAATTAACAATATTCCTTGCAATTGTTTTAGCTTAAGCAGCACGTTACTTAGGAAGAAAGACCGCCGGTTAATGTACTGAAAACTTCAGTGGCCTAGACAGAAAAATTTATCAGGAGGTCATTTGTCAAGAAGTGAAAATGAAGAAGACGACGACAAACCAGACACGCTCTGCGGGTATGTTTCAAAAACCTAGAGCACCATCATCACCATCGTTTTGCGGGGTCGCTGACCCCACATTCACGAGCTGGGCAATCGAAAGCTTCCAGCGAGAGAGAGAGAGAGAAGGCTCTTTATTAGAAAAGGAGGCCGAGATGCTTGCCGGAATTGCGACACCGACATGCTACTCGGCGGGGGAAGGGGGAGGGGGAAAGAAAAGGCCCCATAGACAGTGGCCGCCAGAGGAATTGATACCGTGAAGAATACACACCAAGGAAGAAGAGAGACTGAGAAGTGTGGAGTGTGAACGGGATACGCGGCAGTCGGGCGACCGGACCCGTGCCGTGCCCCAAAAGGTCATCCCCAACTGCAGCCTCCAGGACATCTTTTCTGCAAACAAGTCGTCGCGCCGTGCATCGGTGAAAGAACGCGACGCCCCAAGATAGCTGCGTTCTCTACTTGGCAACGGGAGCTGGGAGTGCGCTTGACCACCCCGGCCACGACATCACCTGGACGTTTCAAAAACGCAACACCACTACTGCACCTCTGGGACGTGAGGTAAACGAATCCCGTTCCCGCAGCGAACCATTACTGTGTCCTCGCCCTGCATTCCCGGACTTTGACTGTTCCCCGTTAGCTTGAACTCTTTCCCGTTTGCTCTGCCGCATTCCGCTAGTGTCTGTCTTGTTCTCGAGCTATCTATTGTTCCTTATTATTCTTTAGTGTACCTCTATCCGTTGTGTGATTTTGATTTGGGTTTTGGGTTATACAAACATAGTCTCGTTCACAATTTATACTTGTATTTATTATTGCCCCTGAGGCTGACATTATACGTCAAGGCTAAAAAACTAAATCATAAAGAAAGAGGTCCCGCACCACGAAAAAGTTTTTCGTCTTTGGGCTTTAATAAACCGACACCCTTCTTATTTTGTTTTTACATAATAGTATATCCATTCGGTGTGTAAATGGAATTGGCAAAAACTAGAGCGAGAGGAAAGGGGAGGGACGGATGCGGGAATCTGAAAATTTCGGGGAGTGTTCTGGCACTGACCCCCCCTCACACACACACACACAAACCACAAACCCCTGGGTACGCCCCCGCCCCTGTGGCCTACTTCTCCCGTGCAGCGCTGCAATGTAGTGAAGGTGTAGAACATAGCCTCACTAGAGTTCTAATAATTGGGCAGACATATGGCCGGCAGGTGGCATGGCGGAGCGCAATAGTGATCTCATACCTTTTTTCTGACCGTAGTATGTTTATCGGTTGTCAGGATGTAAAGATGTTAGCTCTCCCGACCACTGGAACAAATATTCTAACTGCACCTATCTATACGGGCGAGAGATGGAACCAAAGTCGACACCGAAAAATGTAATTGAGACAATCCATCCAAAAAAATTTAGCAGCAAAATTTTGTGCCTTCGACATATTGTTTGTGGAAGTTCCCCATATGTTTATTTTGCATGTACGTGTTCAATAATGAATTATTTCTTTAGAATAAAGTGCTCAGATAAACTCTGTCAGAACTGTTCCACCTTTCATGACTTGGGGCGTCACAAATAGCGTTCAAAAATGTGTTGGACAAAAATTTTGGAGCTTGTGACTTTTCTCACATTATGAACAATGCTGCCATTTCGAGCGGTACTTTTGTATTTATGGCAGTGTAACGCGCCTGTATTAGCAAGCTGGTTTGATGTATCAGGGTTCTTTCGAAGTACAGACGGCATTTTAGAACGCTACGTGGAAATAATGCCTCAACAAACAATGCCCTTTCTGCGCCATAATTGGATTCTTAATGGAGAATGATATACGATAGCTGTATGAAAGGTCGGTCCGTCTGCCCTCACACTGACTACCTCCTTTTCGTTAGCACATGCAGTGAGCCCCCTTCGAGCACACGTGGTAACTTAGCACACGTGCCTCTACCTCGCTATAGACTCGCTTGTACGCGTAAGCCCGCCTGGGAACCCTTCATTAAAATATCTTATTTCCATATGTTTCCCAGTCGGTGGAGAGAGATAAGTATAATGAAACTGCTGAGGTGGGCCTGCAAAAGATGCCTTGCTTCCTACTCCAGATGGGGACCGAAAAAAAACGAGGAATACGATGGGGATGGCGGCAGTGATGATGATTATGACGTTGATAATATATGTACAGTAAGCACGTTTCTAGATAGCGAATAGTCTTTAATGGTACTGGTGAGGCTAGTCTGGCAAAAAAGCCTAGCTTGCTACACCATATGTAGAAGGAAAAACGGAATTGATAAAGTGATGATGATGATGATGATGACTTTAATGATGATGATTCGCTCACTAATAAAGCCTTATTTAAAGAGTCTAATCAATACCTGCACTTTGCAGAGAAGTTAATAGAGCTTGTGTCGTCGGCGAGCTCGTTTTGAGTTAGACCAGTTGCCTAACACGTCACTTAGCGTTAGTCTTTTAGAAAGCAGCTGGGCCAGGACACTAAAAGGGACGTCCTAGCTACTGCATACCGCTCACATTCCCATATTACGGGGGACAAGTCCTAGCGCACGTGACAAAGAGTACGCAGGGGGCAAGCGGCCTGTTTCAGCCTAAAGTTAAGCGACTTGTGTAAGCGACATTTGCCCGCATGCGGTGAAGAACCGCTAACATTGTCATGGAATGTTAGCTATGGCGTTGTTCAAAATGTTGAAGTATTGATTGGTTGCTGTCGGGTTAGGAAAGTCATTTCATTCCTTCGATGCACGTGGCGTGAAAGGCGGCGAAAAAAAGTTAGTTCTGCAGCAAGGGATACCAATTTTGTGGGCGTGATCCAGAGGTGTGAAATGAAATGAAGACCTATTATCACTTCATTATCTAAACAACCTGTCTATTAATATTCCCAATATGCATTGTACCAAAAATAATTCCTTTTTATCCGACATTGTCCACTGATATTTATTGCATTAGTAAGAAAACGTCAAAATCAAGTGAAGGGTTCAAAGAAAACTTCGAGTCACGCCATAATATATCCTTAAAAGTTGATGTCAAGAATTGTTACGTAAAACCTTTCTCAATAGCGGATTGCACATATCAAGAAACAAAACAGTATAAACTTATGCAAATTTATTTAACCAGAACATCTTAAACGAGCGAACTTAATGCTTGAGATATGATGTCTTCGGACTGCATTTTCAGTTATGACGTTGCAAAAAATTTGTAACGAAAATAACTGCTTAGCTGCTAAGATAGCCGATACGCCTAAATGGTCGTGTATGTCGGTGTTTAAAATTATAAATGGGGATCTGCGATATTTTGTTGGAGAAAGTTTGCCAACACGTGAGCCAAATTTCACAGGTTCACGCCCAACGGGGTTGCACGCAAACCTAAAAAGTTATACTTTTATCGTCTTTGCGAAAGCGCCTTCACCGCTTTGCTTGTAGTAAGTGCCGTGAAATATGTATAAACTGCTGGTATAAGCTGAAGCTCAACCTATGCGTGTATTCTGAATGGAACGTTCCGCAGTGTTTCTCGACCACTTGCGTTGTCTATAAAGTCACCGTGAAAAGAATCGCGGCGTTCAGCTCAGCATTAAGCAGGAAAAAAAAACAAAAAAGGCATGGGCAGAATTTCTGCTATTGGCAAAATTAAGGATTCCGAGTGTTATAAGCTATTCTCACGAGAAGAAATTTGTGACATTATCTTGTTTTATAATCGAGGAATCAGAAGTTTTTACAGGCATCAGTTTTCGTGTCCGAGTAAAGTAACTGGTACGTTAGTTTTGAATGTTCAAATTGGACAGCGTCAACGGAGTTGGTATATGGTGTCATTAGCGCGA
Source organism: Haemaphysalis longicornis (assembly GCF_048455015.1). NCBI lineage: Eukaryota > Metazoa > Arthropoda > Arachnida > Ixodida > Ixodidae > Haemaphysalis > Haemaphysalis longicornis. Next base: position 30,529,758 of record NW_027526335.1, read on the forward strand.
CAACGCTTAAAAAAGCGCTTGAAACTTTCATTGCTTTACGATTGTCATAATTCAGATATAAAACTACCACCACACTCATAATCACGGCTCCTTACTAGAGCTCAATTTTATTGAGGAATAAACCAATTGGCACTGCAAAATTACCTTCATCAAGTTAATGACTGGGGTAAAAAATGGCTCACTGTACACGGAAAAATTCAGAATAATCTCCTTTACGTGCAACCAAAACTTTTATAACTATCGCTACACTATCTATAACCACCCACTGTCACAGGCAAGTACCTTGTAATCTATCTCACACCCAATCTCTCCTGGTCTCACCCCATCGCCACCATAAACGAAAAAGCTTCCAAATCTTTAGGATATCTACGCCGTAGTTTACATAGCTGTCCAACTCACATCCGCCAACTAGCGTATCAAACCTTCGTCCGCCCACAGCTTGAATTCGCCGCTTCTATCTGGTCCCCTCACCACAACTACTTAATTATTATGCTAGAAGCGATTCAGAATAGGGCGGCCGTTCCATTTCACGCAATCATGACTACCACAGCAGCTTAACTCAAATTAAGCACAACCTTTCACATTAAAGCACTCGCCGCTACATTTCCCTTCTTTGCCTCTTTCAAAAATACGTGTACACCAACAGACCCTTCCCACTTCACCTTGATGTTCCTTCCATTACTTCACGTAGGTTGCATGATCACCTCAGTTTCACGAAGTTATATGGCTCAACTGATTCGTTCAACTCATCTGCTCTTCCTCGCGCCATACTTTTGTGCAATGGTCTTCCAGACAACATCGCATCAGTATCAGACAACAATACTTTCCGTCAACTATTGCTCACTCTCTTTTTGCAATAAGGTCTTACCACTGTTTTCACATTTTTTTTTCTTCTGCCACGTCCTGTATCCCTCTTTAAACTTTCAAATATTTTTCTGCTCTTGAAGAACAAAACAACCTGTCATAGGTCGTCCTTTCTTTCTTTTCTTTTTTCAGTGTCGCACCTTGTGCCTGAGTACGAATATTTCATACTGAAAATGTCTTTTTTGCGCGCGCGAGTATGTTCTGCGTTTTTTCTTGTGCTCTTTCCGTTGTTCATACTCAAGACTACAGAAACTGATTGGTGCGCTTCGTCTCTCATATTTGGGTATTTTTGGTTGTTGCCTACTTTACCTACTAGCCTGTTTGTGTTCATTATACTTGCAATTATTGTGCGCAGATTACGTGTCTCAGTCTGCGATATGTTATTGACTTTCCTTTTCTTGTTATCGTTTTCGAACATGCACGTGTATTGCGAACCTTGTCGTCATTGGTTGTTCTGTGTTTTTTAACTCGCAATTTTGTGATGAATAATCTGTAACTCCTTCCTTTGTTACCCCCCTTACTCAATGCCCTGAACAGGGGCCTGTAAGGTATTTTAAATAAATAAATTAATATATTTGTCATTCTTATCACACAAAAATACGGCAAGCAATCTTTTTCTGTAACGAAGAAAACCAAGAAAAATGAAGAAATCGTAGCTTAAATTGCTGGAACCGGTGCTAATGTACACTTTCGAATGACTGGTTGCGAGATAAAAGTTGTTAGAGAAATTATCAGAAAACACTTTTAAGAGAATGGTTAAAAGTTGTCGTGCGTTTAGCGTTTATTAATTGTCAGTCAAAAAGAGGAACAAAGTGCGGACATCAAATTAATGTTGAATTTCTGCCGATGTATTTCTTTGTCTTCACTCCTGCATGGGCCCGAGAAGGGCCTGCAGTATCTGTAAATAAAAAAAAAAATGTGAAAAGAAGTTGGGAATAGTCAGCAACGAGCTACCGGCGCGGTCCTTGCTACGTGATCAAGAAGTCCAGCGGATCCACTCGTCTTCCCTTTAAAAACCCTCAGTTTGCCCGCAGGGCTTGTCGTTTTATCCCGATTCTGTTCGTTCACCATCGCCTATTGTTCTTGCCTCTCCTCTTCGAATTTTCCGCTTCTAGCCATTCGGTCGAAACTTGCCCACCGACGGAACAAGGCCACGTGTTGAGTGCAGACACACGAGGTAGAGCGAAAGAAGCGACTTATACAAAATGACGAGGCCACAGCGACGGGCTTTGTAGTCTCCCCATCTGTCGATGGTATACAGGTAAAATACACTAAATAGTTCCTTGATTTGGGCGGGGGAGGCGGACCTCGAATGGAAAGAAAGAGAGGATGTTAAAGAAAAAAAAAAGTAAAAAGAAACACAATACCTAAACGAAGAATCAAGTGAAAAACCTTCACAATGCCGCACACTTACTCTCCTTGTGATAATTTCGTCAATTTTCGTCTCAGGTATAATACAGTGCAAAATGGCTCATCATTCTGGACGGGTGAATACATTAATGCCGCTCATGTTTCGCGCATTATGTGGGAACGAAAAGTACTTAACCCCCGTAGTGTTTATTTTTTAACAGCCAGAGTTAGGGTCCTCGTTGATTGCCAATTTCCTTCCCAGCCGAGCTAGAGAAAACACTCTCTTTTTCTTCAGAAAAAAAATGGCGGAGGGGGGGCGTGCCTGACGTGCGTACGCATGTCAAATCTGAGCTCTTTCAAGCCCGGGCTGGCATTTAGCCTTACGTTGAAGCCCGCAATACGTCGGCAAGATGGCCAGCTTACATTTAGACTTCGGTTTTACTTGGGACTGTACTGTTGAGAGATGTACGGGACCTTTTGCGCATGCTGCGAACATCATGAAGGGGTTGTGACACGAATACAGTGACTTTATAAGTGCTACAGGACCATTCGGGTTTTGTTTAATTAAACAGTTTCCCACGGTACAAACGAAATTAGGTAAAAGCAAATTGAACATCTTTTTTACAGGTTAGAAAGCCCTGGTTTCTTGCCTACCTTGAGTGTCTAGAATTTATTATTTGTGAGCAGAGAAATGGGAGGTAAGGGATTACCTTGTCATCCTATGTTCTTAGTATAGTAGCATCCCAACTTGACTCGCGGGTATTGCGCTCACTTTTTTTAAATATCAAATGTTAAATTTTCCACGTGACATGAAGATTTTTTCGGCACCTAGCGTTTATATTTTTCTTCTCAGCCAGGATTGCCATCTTTCTCAGTACCCCATCTTCCTCAACCTTTAGCTTTTTTTTTTTGTCTTTCCTTCCTGAAGCTATCCTAAACCAACTCTTCTGTGGCCCTTTCCACAGGTTTGAATAAGACACTTCGCCTTTCTATGGTTAGTGATACCGTAAAATGTGGCTCTAAAATTTGGCAGCTCATGCGTGGTATTTTCTCAATACACGTGGTGACAAATTCTTTCAAGGTCATATGGTGTGGAGTGGTGTCCAAATCAATAATTCGCGCATTGACACGAAATAATAACAAAAAGACTAATAAAACTCGCGAAGACTGGTTCCCATGATGTAGCTTGAACTTAAAACTCAGCATTCAGAAATGATTGGCTTCAATGCCGAAAAATAACTTTAGTACACCCATACATTTATGTAAAACTATGTGTCCTAATTTCGGAAGTATGGACACTTCTCTAGTCTCGAACAGGTACTACATGTGGCCAACGTCTTAAGCCATGACAAGCGAAGCCCCCATGCAAGCACTCGAAGAGACTCCCTAATGAAAGCTATCCCGACACACGATTCTTTCGGGCGCACATACGTAGGAGCGTGCGGACGTGCGCGCATGTGTAATTGCAACGGCCTCGTTTCCGACGCTGGGTCCGTTCATGGTATCACTTATTTCCCGAAGCATATAGACCTTCCTTTAGCCGAAGCATTTAGACCTTATTTGCCGAAGCATTCAGACCTTTCAGACTTCTGTCTGAAAGGTGTGAAAGGAGAGGCCAGTAATGAAGCGTCACAGCATTTATGAGAAGCCAATTGAGTCCGAACCCGCGATGCCTCCCGTTCCGACTTCCCAAGCGCCCATTCCCCCTTCCTCCTCTCCCTCGTTTATTCCACTCCTGTTTCTCGGATGATCGAACGCATCGCGCAAAAAAGCCACGCATAAAAACCACCGCGGCCAAGTAACAGCGCTTCATTCGGAGTGTGCACAACCATGCAAGTAAGTATTGCAGGCAAACAAGCAGCGGCAGATAAAGCTTCAATAGAAAATCGCCCCTGGCGTACTTTTCCCGAACAAACTAACTCCTCGTGATCGAACGGGCAAGGAACCGTTACAGCAGATACAGCCTTTTATCTTTTCAGCATACCCTCAGTCGAAGTGCAGCATCGTTCATCAAGACGGAAAATGAGGTTGCACTCGTCACAACGGGGGTAGTCACGGGATGAAATCTATACGAGGAAAAAAGAAGGAAAGTATCAAGCTTGCGAAAGAAGTGGGCCGGTGCGCCGGTTAATTGGACACATTGATCCTAACAGTGTCAGGGATAAGAACGGTGCAAACAATAAAACGAAGAGCTGGTACGGGGAACACGCACAAATGTAAGCAGGTCAACGAAACAATCTTAACGTTAGTTTAGTTGTGTAAGGAAGACCTGGAAAGCTTCAAAAGAAACAGGACAGTGAGTAGCAGAAGACTCCATTTTCCCCGTGATGTAACTGTTTTTTTCCGAGAGTTAGTTTGCAATCAGACCCGCCGCGGTGGCTAAGTGGCTAAGGCATTGCGCTTTTTAGCACGAGGTTGCGGGTTCAATTCCCGGCCGCTTTTCTGATGGAGGCGAAAAGCAAAAACGCCCGTGTGTACGAGATTTCGGCGCACGTTAAAGATCCCCACGTGGTAAAAATTAATCCGGAGCCCTCCACTACGGCGCGCCTCATCGCCAGCGTTGCGTCGGTGCGTTAAACCCTACAATCAATCAATCAATTTGCAATCAGCGAAAATTTTTTGCATAATTTTTCTTTTGTTTAGAACGGAACAAAAGTCGTGTTTTTTTAAGGCACCAGCGATAAATTGAGGGCTGAGTGATTCGACCGGTAAGCAACATGGCGCCACTCAGAGTACGTTGCCAACGCATGCGGCGTTCTCATCTATCTTGAACGAGGAAACATTGCTTCACCTAATTATAACCATTATGGCGCCGTAAATAGTTAGGCACACCACTGTGGTTTTCTCAACAGCACGTCGGCGAACAAGAGAAAACCTCGTTCTATTTTTCGTTCTTTTTACTAGGTGTATCACTGCACCAGGCCTTGTTTTTTCGGCAGCTGTAATCGTCCCTCGGAGGCGTAGTATTTTTGAGTCTTCCTATATATTACAAATATTTCCTATCTTGAAAACGTAAAATATCCAGAATTTTGTAACTGTGAGGGCGTATGGTATTCAATATTTTGGACATTTGTTACCATTTTTTTCTAGTTATTTCGTAACTTGAAGTTTTCAGCATGCAATTTTTTAATAGTTACGGCCCAGGCATGTCTTCATACTAATTCGGAGTGGCTTTCTGGTTAGCAAACACTGCGACTTTTGCTCGAAAGAATAGAAACTTCTCCAAGACAGCAACTACTTAACCAGTTCTTGGAAAATTCTTCGCGAACTTAAGCCTGCTTACGTGCTTTGAAAGCGAAAGGCAAGCGATTATCAAAGACGTTTTCCCTGCTACGTCGTTCTTGCGTTTCTTTTTCTTCGATCGCGTTTCTTCGTCTTGACGCGAATTGCTCGGACAAGCAGACTGGCCGAAATTTATGCCCAAACTACCCCCCACTCGAAGCTCGCCTCCGCGTGCACCTGCTCTAGTACGTGCCGCCTCGTGCCCTTTCACAGGGCGCATTTAAGGCTCATTTTTAACCGCAGACCTATTGTTACTGGCCGTAAGCTCACCATTGGAGGAAACAAATACGAAGAAAATGCCCAGCCCTCATGAGCGCGTGCCTCGTGGGGACAGCCGACCATTACGACACGCGGAGTGGCTTTAGCTTTAAAAAAAAAATAGCCCTCCAGCGGTGGAGGATCGCCGCCAGGGGGCCGACACGGGTGCTTGTGCCCCGCTTCGACTCCCGTTTTTGTCGCTCCAATTGCGATCTTTCCGCCTGCCTGACCAAGTTTGTGCCCCTATCGCCTCCGTGAGTACCTCTGGCGTCTCTGGACATCATCGTTTGCCACCTACGATCGTCGGGCCCCCCTTCAGGACCATCGAACCTACCGACCACGCCGGGGCCGCCGCTAGGCCTACATTACAGGCCTAGTACGAGCGGCCGCCTCCCCAAGCTGCCGCAGCCGCACGCGCACGTGCACCTGCCATCTACCATGCCCCCTTCGCCATCCCGCAGCTGCGCTACGGCGCGTGATAGCACATCGGCACCGACGCAAGACCAAGACAACGCACCGTCGCCAGCGCAAGACCTTGTCAACGGAAACAGCGCAGACGGCCACATGGATTTCGACGTCTCGAAAGGAAGAACTGTTCCGACACCTAACCCATGGAGTCAAATCTTAAACTCCCGCAGGAGCAAGACCGTTGCTGAAAACCAGGTACGCCCCACAAACGCTACAACGCCTGCCGTCCCCGCAGGAAAAATACCGCCTCCTCGCTTTCCGCCAGACCACTTTATAACTGTCATCCGACCTCATGACGGCCTTCGCGTCGGAGACTGGCCTGCTCGTGACCTGGTATGCAGCCTCGTCGAGGCAAGCGAGATCCCCGGCCCCCTTTTCCGTGCGACTGTCACACTGCAAGTACAGCCAGCCCAAAACCTCCTCGTAGCTGCCACCCCTGACCCAGATATCGCTGATCGGCTCTCCCAACTCACCGCAATAACCCTTCGATGCACTACGTATGCAGTATCTGCCTATATGAAGGCCCCTCCGGCACTGCTCGTGGAGCGTTTCACGGCATTCCCGAGGGCACCACGCAGGACCAACTCATTGAGCTCACCGCCGCTAACCGACCGTACTTGATCCACGCCCGCCTCATGGGTCGCACGAGATCAGCTCTACTGACCTTCAACGGACTCCGCATCCCGTACTATATTAAACTAGACTGTGAAATGGTGCGCTTCCGTCCATACCGCCGCACCGCCCAGACTTGCCAATGTTGTGGTGAGATAGGGCACCGTCAAGACGTGTGCCCGCACCCCGACAAACCACGCTGCCCGGCCTGTGGTATTGCCAACCCGTCACCGGACCACTCCTGTGCCCCTCGGTGTAAACTGTGTGATGGACCCCATGCCACTGCCAACAAAGAATGCCCCAAACGCTTTCTACTGGTTCCCCAAACACGGAGGTTCCGCCATCCTGCCCAGCCCCCATACCAACCAATCGAGAAGACCCCGCTGGCCTACCATGAAAAGGACTTTCCAGCCCTACAAGCCCAATCCTCGACTGCCCACCCTGAACACCGGAACGCCATCCAACCGCAGGTGAGCTGGTCAGATGCTCTCCGCTCTACTCCCACTGCTCTCACTTCACCCTCCCTTCTTCCCCCCCCCCCCAAAACCCCCACCAGCAATCCACCCTTCCTACTCCGCTGCTATTGCTGAACTTAAACAGCAGCAGCAACGTTTCCAGGCACAACTCGCCTCTCTAACTGCCAAAATTACCACCCTATTAGCTTCCCCCCTCCCAGCCCCGCCGCACCCACCAGCACCCCTTCCTGAACAGATTCATGCACTCATTGACACGAAAATAGTGGAAGCCATAAAAGAACTGATAGCATCACAAAGCGAGAATCTGGCCCCTATATGTAGTGGGATCCAGGCAATAACAATAACTGAACGGCAAAACAAATTAGAGCAGACCATCCAAGGCATTCAGAACTCCCTGGATTCGACTCACCAACCCAAGAAACTCAAACATCACCCTTACCATGACTAATCCCCCGGATACCGACCTCGTCGTACTCCAGTGGAACTGCCGTTCCCTCAACAACAAGCGACACCAGCTAGACTTGTTTACCAAACAAGATCCTCCGGATGCCATTGCCCTGCAAGATACCAACACTCCTACCCCCCGCCTACCGCATTATACTGCCTTCACGCAAGACCCCCAGCATCGCACCGCCACTTTCGTAGATACCTCCCATCCTGCCTTAATACCTCCCATTGTCTTAATCAAACCGTACCTCATATTTTTGTAGAGCTCATCTCCACAAGGCCAACTGGTTCAAGCATTTTCATCCTCAATATCTACAGTCCCCCATCTGATAACCTCCACAACATTGAGGCACTGATTTACGAAGCCGCATCCCTGTCCAAGGACGCCCCTTTACTTCTTGGAGATTTCAACGCCCCACATCCTGCATGGGGCTAGCATTTTGCCTCCAAGAAAAGCACGGCCCTCCTACGCGCCACCCAGAACCACCAGTTGATCCTCCAAAACGACCTCACCTTTGCAACCCGCACCGGCAACAGTGTCACCAGAGACACCACACCTGATTTATCATTCACTAAAACCATCTCCAGGATCCAATGGTCCCGACTCGACGAAACACTCGGCAGTGACCACCATCTCCTCTCTCTTCGCTTCTCAACCAAAAAGAAAACGACCCGGACAGGCACCGCACGCCTGACTAACTGGTCCGCCTTCCGTGAAGATCCAACCCTTCTCCCTGCAATAAGCCAAAATTTAAGTGACTGGACCCAGGCCCTCGAACACCGGGTTAAAAAGCACACTCAAGAAATCGCACTTACTGACAGCACTCCGGCAGTCGACCCCCACCTTATGCACATTTGGGACGCGCGTCGTAGTCTTACTAAACGCTAGAAACGGCAGAAGCATAACCGTAAACTTAAAAAGCGCATAGCCCTCCTAAACCCAGCAGCCGCAAGCATATGCCGCCGATCTCCAGAGACAAAATTGGCACTCTTTCTGCAATCAGCTCCAAGGCACTCTCCACACAAAGAAAACGTGGCATCTCCTCCGTTCCCTTCTCGACAACACCAATACTAAGAGATACACAAACCATAGAATACATCAACTAATCCGCAACAGGGCTCTCCCCTCTCAAGAACTCCTCAAGTCGATCCGTGACCATCTTTTTGGTGACCCTACTACCTACCCACCCATCCCCGACACATGCTATACGGGCCTAGCTAACAAAGCACTAGACGCCCCCTTTACCTTCATTGAACTTCAACTGACCTGGCCCGCCTCACCCGCAACACCACCCAGGAAAGGACCATATTACCTACCGCCCTCTCTGCAATCTCGACGAGGACGCACTCCAAGACCTCCTCGAACTTTACAATTATCACGGGCAGGGGGGAACTCTACCTGAGCAGTGGCGACACTCGGACATCATACTGATCCCAAAACCCAACAAGCCACTGACGCCGACTACTCTTCGACCAATCTCCTTGACCTCATGCATCAGTAAACTCTTCAAACACCTAGTACATCAGCGCCTCATCGCATACCTGGAAGACCACAATCTCTACCCTTTTACAATGTTTGGTTTCCGGCAACACCTAGCTACTCAAGACGTCCTCCTGCAGCTCAAGGAACAGGTGGTCGACCACCTGAGCCGCACCTCTCCCAAAACAATCTTAACGCTCGACGTCAAGGGTGCATTTGACAACGCCACCCACGAAGCCATACTGGAAAACCCCAGTACCACGAACTGCGGCGTAAATACCTTTCGTTTTGTAAAAGCCTTCCTTGAGAAAAGAACGGCTACACTCCGACGCGGCCCTCTACTCTTGCCTACTTTCCACACCCCGGCAAAGGGCAGACCACAAGGATCGGTTATTTCGCCTCTTCTCTTTAATATAGCTCTGCTTCACCTCCCTGACAAACTGCTAGCCATTCCTGGCCTACGCCACGCATTCTACGCTGATGATCTGACTCTCTGGACCACCCAAGGCTCTAGCGGTAAAAAAAATGACATCCTTCAGCAAGCAGTCGACACCACTACTGCTTACCTTCAGCCAAGGGAATTGACCTGCGAGCCATCTAAGTCCGCCCTACGGGTCCTCCGGCCCACCCAAGAGGCCGCCCGGCTGCGCCCACCCCTGACCCACAGGTCATCAAAAGTGGCTCTTTTATCCCCCAAGTTACCACGCTCAGGATATTAGGCGTTCCCTTCCACTGGGATGGTTCAGGCTCTGCCCTACTCCCCCAACTGCACCGAACAGTCTCCCAGCTCATCCACCTTATACGCCGAATCCGGGTATCGGCATGCGGTCTAAAAGAGCCAGACACTTGCCGTCTTGTCCAAGCCCTCATGGTCAGCCGTCTCTCCTACGGAACCCCGTTTGGGAATCTCAGACCCCAAGAAACCAGCAAGCTGGACGCCCTAATCCGCAAAACTTACAAAGCTGCCTTGGGCCTCCCTACATTTACCTCTAAAGACCGTCTACTCCAACTTGGGCTGCATAATACCCTCAGCGATATTCTGGAAGCCCAACGAACCTCACAGCTACAACGGTTGGCCCTTACTCCCACTGGTAGGAACGTGCTTCGCACCATTGGCTGGTCCACCCCGTCTGCAGCTCACGAACTTCAACGCATCCCTCTTCACATTCGCCAGCGGCTTAGGGTCACCCCAATCCCAAAACATATGCATCCAACGTTCAATAGGGGAAGGCGAGACGCTCGTGTCAGAACGCTCACAAGGCGATATGAAACCGACGTTCAAACGCGCTACGCGGATATCGCCCATACTCCCAACGGTTCACACACCACCCTCGTCACCCTGGACTCTACCGGCCATCTCGCCACTGCAGCCATCTACAAGCAGCTACCAGTTCCCACAGCAGAGGCAATCGCCGTCGCTCACGCGACCACCACCCACCAAAAACAGCCCTACCTGACCATCATCACCGATTCTCAGCAAGCATGCCAATGGTATCAAGCTGGCCTGGCACCCCCTCAAGCTCTTCCCATTTTTCACTGCCTCCCCGAAGAAATAGAGATAACAATAGTTTGGACCCCTGGCCACTCTAGTATTGCTGGAAATGAAGCGGCCCATGCCGCAGCCCACGCTCTCCACAACCGGGCACCCCCTCTGCAAGGCTAGATACCACAGGACGTCCAGATTCCGCAAGCACCACCTTAACAGCGCTGGACTCTACCTATAGGGACCGGGCAGCTGCTCGGGTGGCGCCACCACTCGGCGCTTCCCTTGTCAAGTGGAATGAGCCGGTGCATTGGACTACGCAGCCTCCCGTTGTTTTTGTCGTGTTTGCTTCAGTGCTTTGAATATTTTGGTGGTGTTGTGAGCGTATATGTGCGGTGAAACAAAGTCTAGACAGATGTGTTGGCTTCTTAGATGCATTAATGACTACGTAAACCTGTCGGACGCTTCTAAAGTTGGGTATCGGCTGCAGTGGCATGGGCGCTTTTTGCAGCGATCTGCGCTTGGCTACACCCGTTCTGAGAACGAATAAAACTACTATTAGTAGTATTATTTTCTTCTTAAATGCACTAACGGCTACGCAAACTTATTGGATGCTTGTAAGGTTGGGAATAGGCTACATTGACACTAGCGCTTTTTGCTGCGCTCTGCGCCTGGCTCCGCGCAATCTGAGTAGGAATAAAGCTATTAGCAATAATATTATTCATTCCTACCACTTTAAGTTATCTTCACTTGTTTAAATGACTATGGTTTCCACGCCAGCCTTAGCGCTGGGATACCTCGATACGTGTGCTTTAAATAGAAAGGCACCTGCATACGAGATGGATTACCGTGTAGCCGTAGAAATGTTGCGGTAGTTCACACTTTCTGTCACCGTGAGCTTTGTACCTTCGGTATTGGTGAGCGACACTGTGACAGCATGGAAGCCTGAAAGCCGAAGTGGAAATCCCACATTTGTGGTGGTCATTTTATTAAGAGCCAAATTTATTCAACTCAACAGCCCAAGCTGCGTCATCCACCATCCCTCCTCCTCTTACCGTTTTACCACCTGAGTAGAATAAAGGCTGACACCGCTTGTTAAAAAATGTGGCAGCGTTAACGTCAGCCGGTGTTTTTAATGCTTAAGTATTCTTTACAGAGTACCTAAAAAAATCGTGTAATGCCTGGTGAAGACACCAAAAACGCGCGATTAGTTGCCTCAAATATGGGTGCATCAGCCCGAGTCCTCCAGTACAGACACATTTCCGACACGCTGGACAAAGTTTACATTTGGAGAGGGGGGCATGGAAGTTCAAAATTAAACAGCAAAATCATCTAGCTCTCCGTCTAATGATTATGATGGTTGAACGCAAAGCCTTCTTCCTGCGAAATCGAATGGGAAATGGTCAATGTCAAAGACGCTGCGATCAAAAGACCAAACTGCGTGCTGGTCAAATTCGACGCTCAACTAGACAAAGTTTAAATCCAGAAGGCAACCAAGGAAACCTATACGATAGAGCTTTGCGATAAACCCTCATCGTCGTTAGACGAAGGTGTGCATGATTTTTCAAGCGTAGGTGGCAGCTTGTAAACCGACCGCAGCATTCAGTTGTGAAGCTGGGTACAGTTTTCGGGCAACCTCCTGTCTTGCGTCCTTCAGCCACGCAGGAATTGGTTTTTGAAAAACCATTTACCAACTAGCCAGCAGCCATTGCAATTCTTGTAAAGCAATGCTGCTCCACGACAAGCAATAACGTTCTACTATCATGCGGTATTTATTCTATCAACGATTCCCGATGACTGTAGTAAGACCATTTCTGTGAAATTAAACACGTTTCAGCCGTAGGTAATGAAGTTACGGAAGCGTCGTCCATCACAATTTCTGTTGTGAGGTAAATCTTAGAAAACACCCCCAACTTTGTCTTTCGCTTGTGCACGACGTCGACGCCGTTTCGTCATCAACTGCCGAAGGCCAGCGCCGCAGCATTCCTAGATCGGTTGCACACACCGGCTTTGTGGAAGCATTTAGCTGCAGTATACTCCTCGATAAGCGAAACTGCATGCAGGCATCAAAAAATTGCATGAAGCAACGAACTTTCACTTCCAGCTTGACTTCCAGCTTGGCGCATTGAGCGTCGTCTGCTATTTCTAAATACTGAGTATGGGCCGAAATCACACACATGAAATGCCTCGTAAACGTCACATCCACACTCAAGATCTGAAAAATGCACGTGGGGTTACGTTCGCTTTGCAAGCCGCACCGCAGAAAAATGACAGAAAGCCATGCACAACTACGCTGCGCTGACCGCCACCGGCATTCCACTGACGAGCGGTTCGCCACGGCCGGCGCTGTTCGGTGAAGCGAGGGTGGTGCCGCCATACAACGGCCGCCCGGTCCCTATAGGTCCATCCTTTCCCACTACACAAGCAACAGAAGAAGGTACCCTCCTCTCCACCCATCCCTTACCCCACATGAAGCCTATGTCTATCGCCGCCTTCAGACAGAAACTTTCTATAATTACACGATTCTCTCACACATCTCCCCATCCTTCTTCCCCCTAACTGTCAAGCGTGTGACCTTCCTCTTACCACCTCCCACCAAGTCTTCTCCTGCCCGCAGCACCCAACCCCCCTTGAGCAGTGGGAGTCCGCTCTGACCAGCTCGGCACCAGAGCAGCAACTCGCCCTGGTGAAACGAGCTCTGGAATCGGCGCAGGCTCGCGGCCTTCTGGATATGGGTGGCTGACCATTTCCCCTTCCCTCTCCCCTAAAGCTCAAATAAATGTTTTTACCACCACCACCACCACCACCTCCTCCAGCGGTGTTGTCAAGCGCTACCGCGCATGTGAAGGAAAAATCTCCAGCGCTAATGTTCAAGATACCCTGCTTCGGAGAGGTCACCTCGGCCGCCGCACTCTCTAGAAGCCACCATGGAAAACTGGAGACATGGCTACGAGTGTGCCAATTCTTCCCGAGACGTCTTGCATATACCGCCACCGCTGCCTCGAATCGATGATGAAGAGCTTGTGGAAGTCTACAATGATGACGATGACTTCGCATCTACCACTCGCCGCGAAGAGGACAACGACCTCTTCGATGCATATGGCGCCGGTTACTAGCACCGAGACTATGGAAGTAAACAACAATACTGACACTAAACTATGTGTCCGTCAATGCTCACCTATAACCGCTTCGTCATTTAAGTTTTGCCCGTGAGTACAAACTTCCGTGAACTTTTTGTTCTGTGCTGCTAGGGTAGCCAGGTGCCCTTGTGGTTAGCGCACTTGGTCCTGTTCCTGAGACCAGGGTTGAAATCCACACTAGCAGAATTGTTTTCTTAATTGATTAATTTTCTCTTTACTGGGGCGGGAATTTTAGAACCATTTATGTTGACGGACAACAACGATGCCACGGTCACATTTCGAGTTTGATGAGGCATCTAATATTCAAGAATACGTGACTATTTTCGCAGTTCTGTTATAAAAAATATTGAGGGGCAATTTCTACGAAATTACGCTTTCAGCTTGAAGGCTGGCTGCCAAATACGTCGGCATGTAGTTCAATGCATTGCTGTTTAATGTCAAACAATTCTATTAGTTCTTAATAAAAGATAGTATACATTTCGTTCGTTTCGCTTTAATTGTTAAAAGCGCTTCTAAACCAAACGCGTTTGTACCGGGTTATTTAACTTACGCTAAATTCGTCCAAACTCCCGAAATCTTGAAAACCTCCTTGCATCGCCTTTCTTACCGTTTCATTCGCTCGTAAAGGTCAGCTTATATGGTGTTCTTCAAAAACTGTTCTCTTTGGCGCAAATTCGCAAAATTTCCCAAGCTTTCGCAAAAATACCCAAGCTTTCTCACCACGCGTAGAAAATTCTGCGAATAAAGCGAAAAAAACAAGCTCATGTTTAAACCTTCGGTCTTGATCAGACCTCAAAACAGCCCTAGAAATGAAGCTAAAAATGAAGCTAGAAATGAAGACAGAAGATGGAAATACGCGACGGTCCTCTTGCAACATTTTCAGCAAATGTCCTTACGTCCCAGGAACATGTCGAGCTTTGGCGATGGGTAACAGAGCAGACTGCATCAGTTGCTGATGACACAGGAAGAAAAGGTCCAACGAATTGGGGCTTATGGGATAAGAACGAAAATGATGGCCAGCAAGAAAAAGTTAGTGAGTGGCGGCCGATGACAGTGAGCACGCCAATAACCTAATGCGTAAAGCCGGACTTAAGCGGGAGCGCCGTCTCTTGCCTTCAGTGTAAGCACCCGAAATAAAAAGGAACGACAAAAGAAGCAATAAGACTGTTTTATGAGCACGATTAGGCTTGCATCATCGTGTTCAAATCCCCAGTTTTACGCCATCGCTGTTCAATTTTTCATATCGTGAGATCTTTAGGGCCGAGCCATTTTATCCAGCTTTCCTTGATTGCTTGCCTCTGAGCAAAACGGCACCGGCTGCACTTATCGGTGAAGGCTCTAGAAGCCGCCGTTGCGGCTTACGGACCATGCACGTTAGCTCACATTATGCGGCAATGAAAGCGACGGACGGTTGGAATAATTCATGAGAAAAGTATAAGCCTTGCCCACCGATTCGGTAAAAGGCGCCATTGCTTTGGGAGCTTCTTTTTACGCAATTCCGTGCGTGTCAGGAATCTTGCAGCGTTCGTTACGTGAACCGCAGGGAAAGCGTAATATCCTGGGCTTACCAGTTAGTGCCTGGAATAGAAGTATAAAAACCAGCTGTAAATAAACCAAGAACAGAAAAATTAACTTGGCGTGAAATTAGGGAGTATGGGAAGCAAGAGAAGTACCATTGATCAAAATATTGATATCGTGTATTACACGCAAATAGCGCAATAACACATGTTTAATTTTGCAGACCTAACTTTGCGATGGGCAGTACCTTTAAGCAGGGGTAGTGTCAAGAATTTTCAGATTTATTTGTCGTGAATTAGCGAAAACTAGAGTTCGGGTTCTATTTCGTGGAGTGTTCACCTTGTGCGCTATGACGTAATTTCGCTCTTGCCCCGTTGCCCACGTCTACGTGGGAAACGGAGGCATATGGCGAGCAAAAATATGTCATACCAATGAGATGAAAAAGCATAGCGCTGCGAAGCTGACCTGAGAGAGGCATTACTACGGAAACGGAAAGACACTAACTTATGCCGAAGTCAGACATGGTGCAGGAAGAGACATATAGAGCACAACCTCGATGGCGCTTTCCTTATATCAAGAATATAACGGTAGAATGTCATAAATAGGGTAAGATGCTGGCGTTGCTGTGGCTCCTGATAAAGCGGAGTGGGGTCAGAAATGGGCAGCAACGGGGCATTGATACCTCGGCTCCCTGGAAGGTTGAAGGGCCCAGAAAACTGAATAGAAAAAAAAGTGCAAAGGCTTGGGAAAAATGTACCAAGAAATCGGGCACCCTAGTAAGGTCTAAAATGATACGCCCGACCACAACTATCCCTCTCCTATGTTGAGAAAATTGCAAAAGGCCGACTTCGACTTTCTTTTGAAGTTCCCCTTACTTTTGTATCTTCGACTAGGATTCTGGGCTTAAAAAGAGAAAGATGTTCGTACTGTGTTGCACTGCCCTAACACATTAATTTCCTCATTTAGCGAAAGTCCTGAGGTCACTGTAACAAGATGACGTTCTTTGGTCCCATGGGCACATTTTGCCATACGTTGGTTTCCATTTACGTGTGGCTAAATGCTTGAGATGGCCTTTTTTGTGATTAACGTGAAATAACAAAGAGATTGCTAATAAGCTCATCAGAAGCTTGGAAGATCATTAGGATAGCGAAGGCAGCCGAGACCACTGCCAAAAATATTACGTTGCAAAACATACCACTCTGTTGCGATGACTCTATATAGTGCACTCTTCCGAGATGATTTTATGTCTGTGGGGCGTCTGTTGTGATCAAGACACCGACAAGGCATAGGCGAAGTGGCTACACCTTTTGATTACGGTGTTTTTATTAGCAGAGAGGCAATAATTTTCGTCGATCATGTTGATCAATCCACCTCACTTTCAAGGGTAGCGAAATTATGATGTCATTAAGAGACTTTTTGAATGAGAAAAAAAAATCATTTCTTAAGAGTGGTTTCAGGTTTTTTGGCAAACAATTCCCCAACCATCTTTTCCCAAAAGAGAAAACAAATGTATCTACCTTGCTTTCAGAAGGAGGAAAATTGTGATGTCATTATTAGCGATATTTAAATAAGAAAAAAAAATCATAATCATTTAAAAAATGGATGGATTTAGGTTCTTTTGCAAAATCATTCGCCTATCATTTCCACACAAAATATAGCAAAAATGGCGATGGCCATCACACAGGGAGACAAGGAATGTGTCAAGGAGCTCAAAAAAACGAAATAGGAAATCGCGTTTTGCAGTCAAGCTGTATTTCGCTAAATTGTGAGCAGAATTGCGCGCGTCTGTCGAGTCCCGTCGACAAAGAATTGCATGCGCTCGCTCCAGAGCTAGTGTGAACTTCCCTGTAGCTCGCAATCTAATGCGGGTATCTTGGAATAAATAATACTTAAATTGGCCACTAAGACGGGTTGATCATTGCGCCGAGTTTCATTTGCTTCTCATAATTCAGTTCACAATAAATTTGTAAACGTAGGACATCTCCCACCTGCTACCAATACACGGCCGTCCACAGAAAACGGATGTAAATCTTGTTTGGACAAAACTAATCCAAAACAAATTATTGAATCATTGTTGTTGAAACAATTATAAAGACGTCATGTGTGAGCGTCCCTATTCAGTCCTTATAATAGGTCTGGATGCGTAAATCATATAATTTCTAACCAGTACAGCTTCGCTGGTCTTTCATTTCCATTTAGTGGAAGGGCTCTAAGTTTTTTGTTTATGGCGTGAATACTAAACTATGACTTTTAAAGAGGGCTTTTTTAGTAGGACGGCTGGTGTTCTGTCAAAAAACGAATGCATTCAGTGCAGCCAAAACCACATCAATCGATACTGCCGAATAAGCCGCGACAGATCATGCAAGAACTACTGCCCACGTCACAATCACCATAATCACAGACCCTCATACCGCTTGCAGAATTTATCAACGAATGCGCATTTCCAAAACCTCACTTAATGTTCTCTGAACAATGCTGAACACTGCCGAGGTCTACATAGTGTAGGTTCCTGGTCACAAATGCCCCGAGTGGAAGGAGTCTCACGCCGCTGCCAGCGCTTATATACGCCCGGTCGTTTCTCTCGCGAGAGGATCATCACCCCTGGAGCCTAATCAACAACCTTTCCTGCGCTACACAGATATCATGGTTCACTATCAACACCAACGGCGAAAGTCCCCCCATCCACCCCCGCTACTCCCTAAAGATGAAGGCTCCCCCTTCAGATTACTTTAAATCAACACGTATCCCTACCGCACCCTCCTCCACGCCATATATCTGACCTGATATCAAGCTACCTGCAACTACTGTCCATCACTCGGCACCGTGTGCCATCAGGTTCGGGAGTACCAGAAAACGCCAGGCATACAACCAATCTCCAATCCCCTAATACAAAAGTGGACGCCACGCTTGGCCAGCAAGAACCCAATGATCTAGCTTGCCCTGGTGAAAAGGGCAACCGCAGACAGCCACCGCCACGGGATCCCGAACTGTTGCTGTATAAACATTTTATTCATTCATTCATTCCCCATAGACCGGTTGGTGGACTGGAAGGTTCTGATGAGATCTCTGGACACACGTGGCATGCGTAGAACCGGGCTTCCATTTTGTCGAAACGGCTACTTGAAAATCGCGAAAAAGGAACGGTTCTAGATAAGGCAATGCGCGAATGGATCATGAAGATTGAGTACAAAGTATACCTTCACCTAAGTAGTTCCGTATCGCAATGGCTTTAGATTCTGCATAGATGGGTTTACTTAGTACGCTAAAAAACGTCGCATGCATTCGTTCTTCATTCGCAGTTTCCGTCTTTGAATGTGTGACCATCGATTGGACGCACTTTCTGCGAAGGTTTCACGCCCGTTTGACTCTGGCGCTTATCTCAACTTTCTTTACGAAGAGGTGGTAATTTATTTTACACGTACCTACTTATTTCTCTTGTCAATGCATTCCTAAAATTAGGTCAAGGCTTGTGGGAAATGGACACATGCTAGGTGTGTTATAAAGGCTCGCTTTACGAAACGAGACAAAGCAATCGCTCGCAGCAACAAGATTTACGGGATTTGATAAATATATGCTTAGCAGCGCTTACCCCTCTGACTAGCCTGGTCACACTGCACGACCCGTTTTAATTAAATCAATCCTTGGCCCCGCACGGCTCCTTCTTCTCGGTTAATTACCTCCAGCGCCTGTCTTTACAGGTTCCGTGTGCGCCGTCCCTAGAGTTTGACCATTTCAAATCTCATACAGGGATGTTAAGTGGGGGAGGGGGAAGGGGGTGGCTTGCATACGCGCAATATGCCACTTTAATTGATGAGCAGCAGTTTCTCGGGAGGGCAGGAGGACAAAGCGATTACCCTATGCCTGGTTTTCGCTAAAGTTCACTTAATGTTCCTGAACAATCAGGCTGCGCAGCAGATCGGAAATGAACGCAGTTTTCCTTAGGCTAATCGTGTGTTGAGAGCATTTATATGCTGCTGTAGCAAAGCCAATAATGGCGAAGGGTGTTTATTGGCGTGGCCATTGGCTTACCGAATGATCAGAGGCGTGATGCTTTGGATGAAAGCGGGTGTGAATGAGGTTACACAAAATGTTGCATTGTACGGTAAGATGGAGAACATAAACAACAAAAAAGTAGTAATAAAGTCACCTTATCTGACTAGGAATTAAGGAACTACGTGCCTGCACACTAGCGCTGAGCTGTTATAGACGTGTTGTTTTTGCTCAAGTAAAATAATGCGATTTAATAACAGGAAACGAAATAAGACAACGGGAAATGTGAAATGCGGACGGGAAGTGCACAATAAATGTTCCTGCTCACCGGACAACATACTCTGCACACGTCTCCGTTTCTCGTTGAAGAATCCGCCAACGAGGGGGGCGGCACACGGCGGCGAATATTGATTAACGGCTACGGACTTGCTTTCTTCTCCTGTTGTTCATTTTTTTAAGTGCGAATGCACTTTATAAGCGACCCCAAACCATCCACCGCCGGCGGCGGCGGCGTCCGCAGTCCTTCTCTCTCTATATAAAAAAAAACAGCATCCGGCGCCAGGTTTCGATCCGAGGACTTTGCGGCCGCAGCGCGACGCTTTACCGACTAAGCCACGGACGCGACGCTGATATCAGTGTTAGTAACGCGCTTTATATCTTTAACGCATTCAAACTACGTCGTCAGCAGCGTGCGTTGGCGACTCAGCGGCGTTATAGCGGCTTGATAACTGCGTGGTGTACACGTGATACTACAAACCCGATGGAAGAGATGGAAGAGAAGGCGGAGAGGCGGTGGGCTGCGGGGGCCGAGCGCAAGCGCCGCAAGCGGGCCGACAACCGTGCATTCGCACTTTCACATTCTCCCCCTCGGGGAAATGCGGGGGAATTTTGTTTTGTTCCTTTTCCTCTCAAGGGCGACGCTGTTTTTTTCTCCCTGTGAAGCTCTTGAAACAAGAACGGCCTGAGGCGGTGCAACCGAATTTGATATTCGCGGAAGATGGTGCGGCACACACTTACGGTGCCGGTTTCAAGAGACCAGAGAGGAACGCACCCCATTCCTTTATGCGGCCGGCTTCCCTCGAAACGGAATGAAAGAGACAGTGTTTAGAAATGGGCCGTAGCTGAGTCGCTGTGTGCAGTTGGCATCGCAGCGTCCAAGGAGATGCGCATTCAAACCGGGCCCAATCATGGTTGAGTCCGGAAGCCATATGGAGCGCGCGTCGCTTGGCGGTGCGGCTGCATTTCCACGAGGAGGGCCCGCGGAAATTGCTGGAACCATCTGCCGAAAGGATTGTGTGGGAGTAGTGAAGACGCGCCGGGTTTTAAATGCAAATGAGGTTCTTTGACCGAGGGCTGTCCAGAGCCTTTGCATGCATTTCTCTCAGGCTACCTCCGGGTTATAAACGCATTCTGTTGAGTTCTGCGTGAGTGCATATTTCTCTGCGGATGCCGCTTTTTCTTGTTATATATTGCAGCAAGAGTCATAAAGAGGTACATATTTTCTGAAAACTTGAACTGAATTGACTTTAATTGAGTTTATTACACAATAATGTTCCAGGAAGACCAGTACAAATCCTATATGAAACAGCTTGAAGGACCCTGGCCGCCTTACACATAGAACAGAAGTCAAGATTGAATAAAGGAATTACAACAGGGTAGTTCAGTTCTCAATATAAATCAGAGCAATTACTGACTGCCATTTGAGGTACAAGCTGAAAACAACTCTCATTACTCTGCATTAGGTTTACGCCCCTTCGTCTAACGACAAAGATAATTGAAACGCGAAGATTTTAAAGCGTGGACCTTGGTGGTTGGCGGTTTGAACTTTGGTCGTTGCGGTTCAACCAGCTTTTTTTTCAACCCCATTCATCATCATCATCATCATCGTCTCTCTTCATGTAACGACAAAGCTGGTACAACCACCATTCACTTCTACCACGATAATCATCATCAACGCCACTTCGACTAACTACGAAGATGGTGCTGCCACCACGAATTGTCTGGGGTAACGAAGACACACTCAGCAGTTTAATTTGCTAATAAAGGTGTTTATTATCTCTCCCTCTCTCTCTCTGTCAAGTACTTTCCCTTCGCCCATGATCACCATCATCGGCACAGAAAGGTGGCTTTCCTGCTGTGCGTTTTGAAGTCGACGGCCGCTATCAGTGAGGATAAAAACGCGTCCCTTTAAAAATACAAAAAAAGAATGGTTTTATATCAGCTATACGGGATGTCTATAGCATTGCATTAGATGCCCGCCTGCCGCCAAGCAAACGCTTGTTCGTTTTCACGCGAAGGCACTAGGATGGCTTTTATTTATCATTCTGGACTGCCGAGAACTACTCTAGAGCCGCTTCGTCTTTGTTATGCCCATAGCATATCTAAAACTATAGCTGTTTTGGACTGCCTACGAATTGCCCAGAACTGCTTCTGGCAGGCGAATATAAATGATCATTGGTTACACGGTAGATCGAAATTCTGACATCACGATAGCGCAACGGTAGCCCACAAAATGGCAGACACGTGGCTTACAAAATGACCGACGAATGGCCCACCAAAGTGGCTGATGGATGGCACGCAAACTTACCAACCAATTGCGCATAAAAGGGGTTGTTAAGAAATAAAGATGCGCAGGCGGGGGGCGACAGTAGGAGAAGAGGAAGATGAGGATCGGGGGTGCGCACTGCCTCGCTAATCGACTACATCACCACATCGGAAGCCAGACGCTGATCTTCTTTCGCTACACATTTTCTGGTGCCGTCCTTGTCCCCTTGGTATTCGCAACCCCAGCGTCTTGCTTCATCGACTGGTGCCATGGGCGCTCTTCGTAGTCGCCGAGATGTCCTGCGAGCGACCGTCTCCGGGACCATGACAGTCCTCGACGCCTTGCTGCCGAGCCAGGCAGCAACGGCCCTTGATAGACAAAATGTCCTCGACCTCATCTTGCATGACCAGGTGAGCCTTCACCTACTCGACGCTCAAGTTCAGAAGAACCTCAAGGATGAAGAATTTGATGCTGAAGTTTTGGAAGCGATCGATTTCGACGAGCGCATCTGCGCCCTGCGAACGCGTGTACGTTTCTCCGCGAGCCAAGACTCTTCCGCAAGCCCCGTCCTTGAACCTCAGGCGGCCCTGTTGACCACCCGCATCGCAACCTCGACTATTTGCTCGCTTCCCGAGGAGGCCTGGCGGACGTTGGTCCCGGGTGACGTGCCGCCCGTTCGGGAAATGACTGGTGCGCGGGTAGTAGAACAGGAACATGACGACAAAGAGGGCGCTGTGCCTTACAACAATGTCAAGGAAGACCCTAAGGGGTTCAGCCCGGGAGAGCGGCTCCTGCGACCGCACAACCCTCGTGTTTCCGCGATCGCCGTTATGCGAAAGTCTCAAGGACACTCTACCGGCCTCGGCGTCGCTGACGCGACTATAGTCTCGGAAACAGCTCCGCGACCCTGCCTTGACTCCAGCTTCGCCGACAAGACTTCTGCTTTGGAGATGTATCAGTGGCCTCAGACGGACGCTGGTGTCACGGACACAATTCTCACTTCGGAGACGTCAGTACAGATCTTCCACAACCCTCACATCGGTGACTCGACTTCCGCTCCGGACACGTCTGACCGGCCCTGCCATGAACTTGGAATCATCGATTCGACTCACGCTGTGGAGGTGTCCCTGCGGCCCTGTTGTGACCGTATCGTTCGCGACGCAGCTCTCGTTTCTGCAACATTTCAGGAGCTCTGCTACGATTGGAAGAAAGTTTTGTTGGATCCGGCAACAAAAACGCGATTCGTGGAGAAAGTGGACTCGCTTAAGGGGATAACGAAGACCCTGCTTCTCCGGCGCTCCGTGAGCGAGCTTTGACTCCGGAAACGAGCTCCGGCCGCACTCGTCCAGACCCGGTGCTTCGATTTGGGCCACCCCATCTTCAGCAAGCACAAGTCGACGCTGGATGCACCTTTCTATAGTGTTTATAGGTCCGAAGAGAGGGAAGTCTCATGGTTCGCAGAGACAACGGATGTGCTGCTGGAACAAACCGATTGCTCCACAGAAGCAGTATCAGACATGGACGCAGCGATAATGCCACTACGCACGCCGCATGATCTCTGCAAGTTTGACCGTCCGTATCAGCTGTTCCCATTCGATCCAGGCGGCTGCCTTCTGGTCAATAACCTGGAGCATGGTTTCTCTTCCCGGGTGACCATATGAACATTCACAATCTTCACTTTTAGCCCCTAAGTCACTTTGATCCAGCAACCCAGCAAGCGCTCGTTGCCCGTGACGCTGGCTATACACATGTACCGAGATCGACGGCACCGAGACATCCAGCCAAATGCTCCACTGAATCCCCCAGCCAGCCTACAAGCATCGCTACTGTGGAATTATGCGCCGCCGGAAGTCGAACGACTGGTCGTAGTGAGGCCCGGACTTCGCCACTTCCCGTGCAGCTGCCAGCTAGCTCCCAACCAACTTGGCGGCGGCGGGAGTATGTTAAGAAATAAAGATGCGCAGGCAGGGGGCGACAGTAGGAGAAGAGGAAGATTTGGATCGGGGGTGCGCACTGCCTCGCTAATCGACTCCCATCACCACATCGGAAGCCAGACGCAGGTTTTCTTTCACTACAGGGGTGATGGCACATGGACCACCGTCACCACTGTGCGCGGGCGCTTGTTCGCATCGTTCCTTGATATTTAGTCATACGCGCAGGATGTGTGACGAGTGTGTCAAGTACTTCTCTCCCAACGCATGGAAAAGGTAAGAGGCACCGGTTGCTTCCAAAGTTATATCTGCACCGAGAGTATCACACTTTTCAGGACCTGAAAGTATCGAAGCTCAATACGCCTAACGAAGCCGGTACGGGTGCGGCCGCCACCCCTATCATCCTCGCCCGGCTTCCTGAGCGTTTTTGGCGTTGTGCTGGGACCAAGAAGTGGCTGCGTACACACCACCAGACACGACGTTGTGAAGCAAAATCCCCGCCATGGACATGACATGACATGACAAAGACTTTATTAAATCGCCTGCAGTAGGCACCCCGTTGCCGGGATACCTAGACGCGGCCTAACGTCGGTCCTGTCTGGACCCTCTACTCGTCAGCGTCCTCGCTACTCGCCCCCAGGCTAGTCGCCGTTACCCCGAGAGGTGGCTGACGCCTCGCAGCTTTCACTCGGTCGCTGCCTTTGGAGGGCCTCCAGGATCTGCTGGACGGCCAGGAGTTGGTCTTCCTTGTTATAGCTCCGCGCCGCGTCTTGAAGCCACGGCGGGATCACAGTCTCTGTTTCCGCTTCTGCTGGTCTTGCTGCACAATCCCACAGGATGCGGATCATAGTGGCCCGAGCCCTGCGGCACACCTTACACGTGTCGTCCGGATACTGTTCTGGGTATATGTGCTTCATTATGACCGGAGTCAGTAACGAGCCTGTTTGCAGCTGTCTAAATAACGCCGCCTGCTCCCTGGTAAGATCAGGGTGCGGCGGTGCCATTACTCGTCTGTTCATGCGATAATACTTTGTAATTTCGTGGAACGTGCCCATCCTATCTTTAGTTTCCGCCCACAGCTCTGCAGACAGGCTCGTTTCTGCTGCGCGGCCAGATAATTCTCGCGCAACAGAGTTCGCCGTCTCGTTGTGGTTGTCCGCAAGTTTAGACACATCTGTCCCCACGTGGGCGGGGAACCACTTCACTGTTACTTTTCTGCCCGTAAAATCCAACGCGGTGAGCACCCGCACTGCTCCATGACACAGCCTGCCCTTGGCAAAGTTCCTCACGGCTCCCTTTGAGTCACAGAGGACTGTCTTGGTGTTTGGGTCCGCGATGGCCAAGGCTATGGCCACCTCTTCGGCGCTCTGCGCCTCACATGTTTTCACGCTCGTTGCAGAGACTGTCTCTCCGGTTACGGCGTCGATCACCACTGCAGTGAAGGCTTCCCGGTTACGGTACTCCGCTGCGTCGACGTATCGGGTGCCAGGTGCGTTGGCGTGTTGCTCGATCATGGCTTTGGCTCTCGCCTTTCTTCTCTCCCCGTTGTGGATAGAGTCCATGTTCCTGGGGAGGGGTTGTACCCGCGTCCCGCTCCTGATGTTAGCCGGTATGTCCTCTTGTCTGTTGAGTGGTCTACCGCTCGTTCCGGGCTCGAGTCCTAGCTTGGCTAAGATGGCTCGACCGGTCTTCGATCCCTTGAGCCTCTCCATCTGGGCGGCTCGCTGGGCTTCGCTGATTTCCTCGAGCGTGTTGTGCACGCCGAGGTCCATGAGCTTCTCGGTGCTTGCGCTGTCGGGAAGACCGAGTGCTGCTCTGTACGCTTTGCGTATAGCTGCATTTAAACGATTGCTTTCCGCCGCTTTCCAGTTGTGGTAGGAAGCGACATACGTTATATGGCTAACGGAAAACGATTGGATCAGCCGTATCAGACTGTCCTCCCGCATGCCGGCTTTCTTGTTGGCCACCCGCTTTATGAGGCGAGTGGCCGCTGTGACTTTAGTTAGGAGTCGGTGGACCGTCTCCCCGTTGGTGCGATTCTTTTCGATTTGAAAGCCCAGCACTCGGATCTTCCTGACCTCAGGAATCTCTTGTCCGTTGCCGGTCCGTACCACGATTCGGTTGTTGACCGTGTTGTCCTCGCTCGTCTTTAATTTCCATCTGGGTGGAACCACCAGGAGCTCCGATTTTCTTGGCGAGCAGATAAGCCCCGTTCCTTTCAGCTGGTCTTCGATGGTATCGACTGCTTGCTGTAGTGTTGACTCGATATGTCCGTCGTTGCCGCCTGGAACCCATAGCGTTATATCATCGGCGTATATGGTGTGCCGTACGCCCGCTAGCGACTCAAGGCGGCGAGCAACCCCAATCATGACGAGGTTGAAGAGCAACGGCGAGATAACCGAGCCCTGTGGGGTCCCGACGCTGCCGAGCTTCTTCTCCTCGAGGGTTTCGTCACCTGCTTGGATCTTTGTCGTGCGCCCTGTTAGGAAGTCCCTAACGTAGTCGTACGTCCGGGCTCCCATGTTCAGGGCGCAGACTTGTGCTAGAATTGCCGAGTGCTTCAATTTATCGAAGGCACTTTGCAAGTCCAGCCCCAGTATTGCCTTGTTGTCCTTGGTCCTGGTCTCGTCGTCCAGGATCTCCGCCTTTAGTTGGAGCATCGCGTCCTGCGTGCTCAGCTTGTTCCTGAATCCGATCATGGAGTCGGGATACAGGTCATTGTCCTCGAGGTATTCCTGCCATCTGTTCGTCAGAACATGCTCCAGCACTTTGCCGACGCACGAAGTCAGAGATATGGGACGGAGGTTCTCGATACCCGGCGGCTTTCCTGGCTTTGGTATTAGGATAGTCTTGGCTGTCTTCCAGGTCTGGGGTAGCTTGCCCTCCCTCCAACACTTGTTGAAGAGAGCCGTCAAGCTTACGATCGCAGCCTCGTTGAGATGCTTGAGTGCCTTGTTCGTAACATTGTCTGGACCGGCTGCGGATCGGCAGTTCAGCTCGTGTACCGCCGTCCGTGCCTCCCATATCTCGATGTCTCTGTCCAGGTTCTCGTTCACCATGCCCCAGTAGTCTGGATGCGTTTCCTCTGGGTGTTCCGGTAGATACTTGTCGTTGATTCGTTTGTGCATCTCCTCCTTTCCCAGTTCCCGTAACGCCTTGTTTAGGGTCTTGTTCAGACTGTCTCTCTGGTAAGACTTCGTCTTTGTTTCGTCCAGTAGGTGAAGGAGCATGGCCCACGTTTTTCCTACGTGTAATTGGCCGTCGGCTGCGCTGCACATCTCGTTCCACTGCTGTCGGCAGAGCGATCGACAGTGTTTCTCGATGGCGTGATTTAGCTCGGCCACCTTCTTTCGTAGTCTCCGGTTGGTGCGTTGTTTCTGCCATCTCTTGTGGATGGAGGTCTTTGCCTCCAGCATGTGCGCTAGGTGGCTATCCATCTTTACGTTTTCCACATCCGTTTCAATTTCCTTGGTTGCTGCTGTGACGTTTTCCATGATCTTGTTAGACCACTCGTTCACGTCCTGTATCTCTTCCTCTTCGCTCGGTAATAGGGTTCTGTAGAGGTCCCAGTCTGTGAGCTTGTGGATGCGCTTCTCGTCCGATTTTCCTTTAAGCGGTAGCGTCACCTCGATTATTAAGTGGTCGCTGCCTAGGTTGTGACCGGTGTTGATCCAAGATGGGGTTCGACCGTCTTGTGGTATTCTAACGAAGGTAAGGTCTGGCGTGGTGTCTCGGCACGTTGAATTGCCGATCCGCGTGGGGTACGTTGGGTCTGTTATGAGTGTAAGTCCCTCTTCCGTAGCATCGGTTAGAAGACTGTTTCCCTTGGCGTTGTTTGTGATGTAGCCCCATGCTTGGTTGTGTGCGTTGAAGTCCCCACATATGATTAGGTTGTCGTCCCTGCCGGCAGTTCTGCAAGCCTTATGGAGGAGTGCCTTGAATTTCTGCCTGCGGTGGCTCGGGCTGCTGTAGATGTTCATGATCAAGGTGCTCTGTTTCCGCTTCTGTCCAGTGATAACTTCTATCATCGTGTGTTCAATCAGTGATTTCTTTAGTCCTTCACTTTCCTCGTACTTCAGTCCCTTCCTCACCAGGGTGCACACGCCGCGTCCCTTGCCGTTGGCAACTCGGCTGGGCGGGCTGGCGTAGGTCTTGTACCCTGGGAGGTGGGTCTCCTCTACGAGGGTCTCCTGAATCAGAATGATGTCGGGCTTCCTGGTTGAGTGTCGAATGTGCTGTTGTAGGACTGCCTTCTTACTTGCGAAACCGTGGCAGTTCCATTGCCAGACCACGAGACTGTTAGCGTTTACTGTGCTGGTTGTGCTGCGGTCCATGTTGGGTTGTTCATGTTTAACTCTTCTCTGAGTTGTTGTAATGCTGCCGCCATGCTCTGTTGCACGGTCGCTGCTACACACTGTTGTACTGCTGCCGCCACGCTCTGCTGCACTGCTGCCGCCACGCTCTGCTGTACAGCTGCTGCGATGTTCTCTTGCATCGATTCCGTTTGGCTTTGAAGCGCTTGTTCCAGTCTTGCGAACCGTGCTGCTTGTTGAGCCTCGTTCTGTGTCATGCGTGTTGTTATCTTCTCTATACTGTCTTCCGTTCTGTCCATTCTGTCGGCGAGCTTGCGTTCCTTGAGGAGCTCGAGAGCTCTCGTCTTTGGCGCCGGCTCTGAGGTTGGTGATGGTTTCCCCGCTGCCTCGCTGTTGTCTGCGGTCGCTGGAGCCGCTTGCAGTATCTGTGGCACTTGCTGTTGTTGGCTAATGCTCTTCTTCATTAATTCTATGGTCTCTGTTAGCTTCCGTTCCAAATTTTCAATGGTTTTGCGCTGTTGCGCGTTCTCCCTGGTTAGCCTCTCCACTGTTTCCTGTAATGCCCTGTATGCTCCGATTTCCACGCCTTGTCCGATCTTCCCGCTGGCCGGGGTGTTCGGTCCTCTCGACGTGCTTGGCTGTGGCTCTGCTTTCCTCTTCCCGTTGTCTTGGGCTATTTGGCTCCAGCTTACTCTGTCTTTTGACTTAGACCGTCCACTGCTCACGTCCCGGCTAATGCTGCCGCTTGCTAACCTTTCCGATTTACGGCTTAGCGAGCGGGGCGCTCGTTCCTGGCTTTTAGCTCTTCCGTTGTTCCCCAGTGCTGGGAAGCTACTTGGCGCGAGATTTTCCTGTTCTTGCCTACGTCTTTCCTCCTCAGCCTCCTTTCTTGCCCATCTCCTTTTGGTGACCACGTACGGCGTCTTGTACTTGTTCTTGCATGACTTGCTTCCGGTCGGGTGCATGCCGTTGCATAGCTTACATCTCGGTTTGCAAACCTCCGCGTGTCCTTCTTTCGGATTCTTCATTCCGCAGTCGAAACACACTCGTACATTTGGTGTTGGGCATACGTCTCTTCTGTGGCCTACTTTTCCGCAGATTGTGCAGAAATCAAAGTGTTTGCGATACAGACTGCATTTCATTACACCCGATCCGTAGAACACCACGTTCGGTACCTTGTCGCCTTCGAAGGTGACGATGGCCGTGGTTGTAGTTCCAATTCGTCTAGCGCCCGTTACTGTTGGATTCTTTTCCGTTATGATCCTTTCCATTATGTCTTCTTGCGTGTGTTGTATTGGTACTCCTCGGATTACTCCTTTCGTCATGCTATCGGGGGCCGTTGCGTATGCCCGTACCTCGTGTTTCTGTCCTCCGATCATGATCTCTTTAATTGTAGAGTACTTGCATTCTCTAGAAGAGTGCGGGGTACTCACAATTACGATGTTTTGCTCGTTGTTGGGCAGAAAGGTGTCTTTCGTCAGTTCTTCTTTGGTGATGCCGGCCGCTGCTGCGATCGCCTCTTCGATGATCGCGATGGGCGTCTTCGCAATGCACAGTCCGCCTCGCGGGCGCACGACCACTTTGTTGTCCTCATTCGGCAACACGTTGGGCATCCTTGCTGCCATCGTTGCCGCTGCTGCTGCTTTCCTTGCGAATGTCTTCGTGTACGACCGCGTCTGGGGTGAGGTTCCCTGCGCTCGTTCCTCCTTGGGCTTTTTATTGCGGCTGACTACCTTCCAGCCCACCTTTTCCAAGTAATCCTCTGTCGTCACTTCCTCTCCGGTAACCTCCATGCACATCCGGCCCGATTCGTCTACGATCAGGATCGATGACTCCTCGGGAGACGAGGCCGTTTCCATCGCATCAACCATGCTTGCGTTCCTCGGTGGCAGTTGGACGCTGGGGAGCCAGCACGTGCACGTGGCATTCGGCCACGGCGGGCTCCGGTGCACGCGCAAGTGGCTGCTATGCTCGCTCGTGAGTTCTATTGACAGTTCTATATGTTCATGGCAGGCCTCGCTTCAGAAATTCAAATCGTCGTAAATATTCTTGCAGTCCACTCACCGACTTGAGAATAGGTTTGTTCGACGCCGCTCGCAGCGAGGAATCGGGAGGGGCCCAGTAATCCACTGGATGGCAGATTTGGCTGAAGATTGGGCGAAATTTAACGGGAGCCCACGCACCGCATGTCAACACGACTCGGCCACCTGGTGGCGTCTCCCCGCCATGGACAACGCTGCCTCGGTCCTCGCTGCCTCGGTCCATCCCCGCCGCGCCGCCCGTCGTCTACGTGTGCCGCGTACTGCAGGCGAGGCCTCTCCCGAGACCCAACAGCGCCATCTGCACCCGCTTCTTCCTGAGAGGGAGCTATTTTCGCGCTGCCGAAGCTACTCGA
The DNA here is from genome assembly GCF_048455015.1 of Haemaphysalis longicornis. NCBI lineage: Eukaryota > Metazoa > Arthropoda > Arachnida > Ixodida > Ixodidae > Haemaphysalis > Haemaphysalis longicornis. Next base: position 30,560,310 of record NW_027526335.1, read on the forward strand.
CGTCCCCGAAGGGAAGGAAAGCGAGCGTTCTCGTCCGCTCAGGAGTAACGTGACACCTCGCAGCTCAGTGCTCGCCGTCTCTCTCGCAAGCTGCGTCTGCCCGCTTTCGAGGGGAATGCCCACTACAGACGTGCTTTCTGGTCGGTATTAAGTGAAGAGCACCTTATGGGCTCGCCTTGTCGTAGTAGCTCGCGGCGGTCGATGTCAAGCGACTGCCGGAATCAGGCGGCGCAGCGAGATAACGGACCCAAGTAGAGCCTGGTGTACCGTAGTCAGGGAGTCCCGCCGAGGCTTCGAAAACCACGCGGTTTAAATAGTCATAACCGTTCCGACCTCGTTAAACTCCTCGTTGCTTAGCGCGAAGAAAACTGCAGGTACATTTCAGGCAAAATCTGTGTTACAACCGGCAGCTCCCGCGTTCATTTAGTTATGAACGCTTGTTGGGTTGGTTTTTACGATAGTAAGCGAAAAAATCGGCCTCGCAAGAAAAAAATGGCGTGTTCAAAATGACGCAGAAAGGCTCCAGCCGCGCAAGAAAACCATTGCGCGTTCGAAATGTCGCAAAACCGCTCCAGCATACGAAATTAAAGCAAGTACGAAAAGAGCGGAACTCCCGCTGGCGCAGATTCAGACAGGGCTTGCCAGAGCACTGCGAAGGCGGGAAATTCGAATTGCATATTCATCAAGGGAGGAGTGAGTCAGGCGGCAGAGAGCGTAATGGATGGAAGCAGTGAGCGGACAATGGCGCCACCACCCATTATGGCGAGTCACTGCTCTGCACTTCCGACAGCTTTCACGTTGAGTGGAACGGCTTTAATTTTCTTCTGGTGCTTGGGGTGGATGCGTGGTTTTCAACTCATCGCGCCTGACACTGTAAGTGCGATGGTGGCTCAAAGGGCGACCGTTGACTGCCGAGTGCTTTGCCATGGGTGTTGATCTCTGCACGTTCCGTGTTCGAATATGCTGTTTTGTTCGCCCCGGCTGCTCTGCCCGTGATGACTGACTGGTGTGGCGTCATGCCGAGAGTGTTACTCGACACCTGAGTACTGGGGGAAGATTCTCACTGGTCCTGTTCTGTCTTGCCCACTTGCTTGTCTGTGCTGGGGACGTGGAAACAAACCCGGGCCAGAGAAATTACATCAAGTGTTGACACTTATTAAGGAAATGATAGGTTTCAGGAGGAGGTATCTGGCAAATTCAGACCTCCAGCTCAATGTGACGGACACTAAAAGACGCCTCTTTGAGCTCTAACAATCTGATTCCATCAGCAACCTCCTTGTAAACGTCAGTAGTGTCAGTTCCATTCTAAAATAATCATGCTATCGGATGAGGAACATTGACTCAAAGCATACTCAGTGATCGAGCCTTGTTGTTTACGACCTAAACAACCTCTTACGCCGCAAGAGCCTTATTTTTAAGGGCCTTTCTGAGAGCAGGCTGGCAAAGTGGGCTGACACTGAAGAAACGATTACCAAGTTCGTTGGTGAAAACTTGGACATACAGGTCGGTGAGATCGAGCGGACACACAGAATAGGTAAATGGAAATCGGGAGCTGTCCGCCCTGTAGTTGTCAAATTCCTCAACTTTAAAGACAAACATAGCAACTTAAACAATGCATTGAAGCTAAAAGACGTAGAGTCGCCACGTGTATGGATCGAGGAAGACTTCTCGTCGAAAACGCAATTAATCAGAAAATAGTTTAGAGACTTTGCCCATGCAAGGGAGCAAACAGGGGATAAATACAAGGTGCTTTTTGATAACCTTCTCTTGAATGGCCGACTTTACTGCCTCGACCCCGTAACTAATATTCTCGTGCCCCTGACGAGGCGTGGAACCCGTGTTATGGAAAAGAGTGAGACACTTTTCGAGGAATCAAGCGCCACGGCTGCTAACGAACAGTTACTGAAAAATGGTTCGTCTTCGAAGCTTCCAATCCTCCTGGCAAATTTTCGCAGCCTTTCTAATAAACAGGACCTCCTATACTCGTTCACAAAATCATGTTCGGAGGATATTGTGCTTGGAACTGAAACGTGGCTTCCCTGGGATGTCAGTGATTGCGAGTCGTCATTGGAAAATCATTTTTTCTATATTTAGGTAAGATGGAACAGTGTTTCGCACTGGTGGTGTTATTACAGCCGTTAAAAAGAATTCGCAAGCCCATTTATTCGATATAGTTTCGTGTATAGAGATCCTATGGGTGTTCCTACGCCTTCCGGCCTCTACGTTGTGCCTATGGGTGTTCCTACGCCTTCCGGCCTCTACGTTGTGCTGTCGGGCTGTGCTACCGTCCGTCAGATTCTTCCCCGAATTCATTGAATACTTAAACAAATCACTGTGTTTCATACAAAACAAGTACCCAAACTACCCAATAATTCTTGCTGGGGACTTCAATTACGCAGGGATGGATTGGCGGTCAGGTAGACCACACGGCGGATCAAAAAGGCATGAATGGCAAGAATTTCTTGACGTGTTATCTTCGCTTAGTTTGAGTCAAATGGTCTGGTTGCCTACACGTGTCGACACAGTTTTAGACCTTGTACTGACCACAGAACCATGCAACGGCAGGACTGGCTACTTCAGATGGGGGTGAATACAGTGAGATGACAGGGGAAAATAGAGATAAAGAAAAAGAAAAGGAAGAAAAGAAGGGTGAGGGTGAGGGGAGACGCACACATATATAAAATGTATACGTTCAGAGGGTTTAAAAAACCTCTTCTAGCCCTGTTTCCGCAAGAAAACTAAACAGAGTTTTTGTTGTCAGCACTGCCTCATCATGATTTCGCCAGGGTCCAACGAAGTGTGAGAGTTCTAGAGGACCTCCACGTCGGAGTCGCAAAGTGCCTTCGATGCTGTGGCCCGTCGAATAGCATATCGACGGCAGTGGCTTAAAATGGGCCTAATGGTGTCGGTAGTAGAGCACATTGTACACAATAATGACTCTACCCAGACTCTAAACAAGAAGCTTCGAGTCTATGCAACGTTAAGTCACAGCCGGTGTAGCACGCCTTCAGTGCGCTTGGGCAGGCTCCACGGATGTCGGACATTGCACTTAGGGTCTATCACGTATAGAGGCGCATGCCTTCTCAGAGGATCCTGCGAAGCCGGCAGCTGGAGTTGCCAGCCTAGGTTAAATGCAGCTGCTTTGCTATCCTCGTTGGAAAACGGAATTCCAACGGTGTATTTGAGGTCATGGGCTTCTCTGGCGGCCGCATCGGAGACCTTGTTGCCCGTTATACCAGAATAACCTGGTAGCCTCTGAAGGCAAATTTCGTGTCCTTCGCGCACCGAACTTGAGTATATTTCATTCATATCACAGACAAGTTGGTTGCGACAATCAGGCGGCGTATTTAGTAGTGGCAAGGCTGGCCGGGAATCGCAAAGAATTACCCACCACCGAGCAGGACTTCCGCGTATGTAAATGAGTGCTGCCCTGGCAACGCTGGAGGATGTTCTGTGGTTGAGCTTTTCTTTAATGGACCATCCCGCTGACGAAATCCATACGCCGATTGCTGAGGAGACTAAAGTCACAGATCCATCCGTGTGCACTTAGATGTGCTCTGGATAACAAGTGTCGATATGCTCCAGGACAAAATATGTCAAGGCCGATGCGGGCACAGACGACTTTTTGCCTATTCCAGGCACAGTGGTGCACACAAGCCATGCCGTGTACAACCACGGTGGAGTAGCGGGCAGCTTGGGCCGGAGGTAATTAGACGGCCGGACGTGCACTTGGCGCTTGTCATGTCCACGCCTCGTCCTCTGTTTTTTGCTGCGCTTGTTTTTTGTGTGAGGATGAGATGCAGAAGCGGCAGCCAGTGGATGAGCAAAGCATTGAGAGAAATGTCGAAGACCAATACGGAGCAATTCTTCTGAACGGAGGGTGGTCGCAGAAAAGCACCTTGCCTCAGAGAGTGTTCCTATCGTGAAGGTGCATCCGGAAAGGCGCAGGCATATTCGCAGTGTTCGGGCTTGCAAGCCTTTCAGAACCTTCAAGTTTGTCCTGGACGCAGCATGTAAAACCAGAAGGCGATATCCCAAGAGGCCTACGAAGAGCGCTCTGCAGAGCCGCAAGAGTGCTGAAACTGAGCAGCCCCAGGTGCTTCCTGTCATCATCCGCAAAACGTGAACGAATGAAAGGAGTATCTCCTTTAGCCGCCTGATATGGAGTTCCCAGGACAGCGAACGGTCAATTGTAATGCACAGAAATTGGTGATTGCAAACATAAGGTCCGCATGCAATTTATCTCCAGTGGGTATCGAGATATATCACGCTGCTGAGGTATTTTTCTATGGCGAACAGTGCCTTCTGTACTTTTGCTGGTATGTTTCTGCGGTTCCGGCCCGAAGCCCAGATCCAGATGTCACCAGCATGCAGCGAAATGTCAACTCGCAAAGGTAATACCTTTGTCATGCGGATGAGGCATATACTGAACAATGTCGGGCTCAGAACACGTGCACCTTGTGGCACACCTTGCTTGAGAGCATGTCGTGTCGTGTCACCGTCTTTAGTTGTGATGTAGACATACCGATCCATTAGATATTCACTGAGCCAGGCTTGTATTCGCCCTCGCAGTCCTACGAACACCACCTCCCTTGGAATTGATTCGTGGGCAACGCGTTCAAATGCTTACTTTATATGCAGGAGGACAGAAATGGTGACCTGTATCGCGGCCTTTTTTGCACGAACACGTTATCAGGGCATTCACATTGTCAATGCTGCTCCTTTCTTGCCTGAATCCTGGCGTCTCTGCCGAGTAGACATCCTGTTTTCCAGGTCCCAGAGAAGCAGCTGTAATATCATTTTTTTCATTACCTTTACAACGCAGCTTAATAAAGCAACTTGTCGTGAACACATTATATCGTTGGGGTATTTTCCCGGATTGAGAACTGGTACCAGGTGAGCAATTTTGCAGTTAGCCTCAACACAGCATGTCTGCCACGATGCGTTATATATACTCAGCAACTGCTGAAGGGCCTTGCTGCCAAGATGTCTCAGAGCCGAATAGCTAACTCTAAAAGGCCCAGGCGAGGAAGACAAATTTACAGATTTTAACGCCGCAGATAGTTAAATGATGGAAAAGGGCTCACCCATCATCACAGTATTCCGATAAAGCAGCTGATCGCGTACCACAAAGTGAGATGCTTGCCTACGGAGAGCACGTGTTGTTGCGTCTTGTGAAGGATTGGTTAGTGAAGTGATGAGGGAAGCAATTCATTGGTTTTTCCGTTCAGCTGCCTCAGCTGCCATATCGGTCCCAGTTAGGGGAGACAGTTCACCAGGGGAGTCCGATAGGTCAGCAGGTACGGTGAACGGTCGAGAGCATCGGCGTCAGATTGCTTCGGACCAGACCTGTATTTGACTCGTATGTCATATTCTTGGAGGCGAAGCGCCCATCACCCAAGGCGACCTGTCAGATCCTTCAAAAAAGACAGCCAACAGCGGGCATGGTGGTGGGTGACCACATTAAATGGGTTCCCGTACAGATATGGTCGAAATTTAGCAAGCGCCCAGATAATGGCCAACCACTCCAAAAAATGCCCCGGCGGGCATTTATTCTCCACCTTTTTTTCTGTCTTTCCACATTCTTTATCTGTTTCAATGACCTAATTCATTCTCCCCTTCACTCTCCGAGGTTTTTTTGACTGCCAATTCTTATTTCTGTCTTACTTAAACGAGCCCCTCATTTAAAACGAGCCCCTCAAATGAGCCACTCATTTCCTATTCCTCATTTCCATTTCCTATTCTCATTCGCTATATATATATACATATATATATATATATATATATATATATATATATATATATATATATATATATATATATATATGACAGAAAATAAGGGTTGGCAGTCAAGAAAACCTCGGAAAGCAAAGGGGAGGTTGTGGTGAGTCATAGAAAGAGGTGAAGAATTTTTTGAGTCGAAAAGAAAGGGGTGAAAAAATGCTCGCCGGGTGGGATCCGAACCCACGACCTCCAGAATACCGGTCTGGTGCGATAACCACTACGCTACCAGCGGGGCTATTTCCCCAGCACTTTCTCGGGTATTTATGTTAAGGTATATATATATATATATATATATATATATAGCGCAACGAACGCGTTATGCGGAGGTCGTGGGTTCGCTTCCCGCTTCCGATCATGGTGAATTTTTTCTCTACTGATTTCTTTATTCCTGTATCATACAAGAATGACCATCACCTCATTCGGCGCTATAAAGCCTCTTCAAGTAGCCGTATAGCCCTGGCAATACGGACTGCATCTTTAATATATATCTATATATATATATATATATATATATATATATATATATATATATATATATATATATATATATATATATATATATATCTACCCACACACACACAATATGCCTCGTGTGCGCGTGTAATCGCAGAGGGGCGATGGTTATTTATTTCCAAGCTCGCTGGGGCAGCGCTTAGCTTTGTTCCAAATTAGCACTAGTAGCGATGGAACAAACGTGGGCAGGCCTTGATAACGCGGTGCACAAAGAAGGGATTTGCCTTCGCGGCAGCGACAGCCAGTTCGTTACGCCCGCAGCGTCAGGCTAGGTTTATCTCGGTTTCAACTTCGCTAACGCGGCACACGCGCCGCCCGCTCAGTGTGGCACGTCGCCGGAATGGCCTTTCTTCCGACCGTAATTACCCTTGGCGTCGCAGCCGCCGGACGAGATTGCACTCACGGAAGAGTCGTCGTCCTGCTGGCTTTCTCAGACGCGGAGTGAGCTCGTATCAAGGTCTCGAGAGCCATTGCGATCTCAAATAAACAGCTTCGTTTTAAACATTTACGTACTTTTTGTGAGCTTCTACCAAGCTACTGTCTTTAGACGACAGGGAGGGCACTGCATGATATACGTGCGAGCAGCCATAAGGGAATAGCGGTTTAAGATGGTGCGCCGAGACAGCCTGAATGTGTCGGTCTTCAGATTTAGGGTATATTTTTTTTGGTTTAGTCGCAGCTTCAGGTACGCGTGTAATTGACAGAAATACATGTCAGGAAAATGCGCCCGATAGGTCTCGCAAGAGAGAGAGAGAAGGAACTTTATTTGAGCCCAAACTGGTAGAAGGAAGGGAGTGACAGGGAGGAAGTCACCTAGCCTTCCCCGTTAGATGGCGGCCATGAGCCCGTGGGCCCTAGCGGCATCTTCCGCCAGCTGGACGAGTAGTTGTTGTACGTCGGGGTGAGAGCTGAGGAAGGCGGCCTCCCATTGCTCCTCAGTCCTGATGTTTAATGCTCTATTAGGTGAACGAGGTTTCTGTGGGCATGCCCATATGATGTGTTGTAGGGTGGCTTTGTCTGCACACCACTTGATTCTGTCGGAATACGTGTCTGGGTAATATCGGTTGTAGAGAACAGGGTTGGGGAAGGTGTTCGACTATATTCGTCTCCACGCAACCGACTGCCATCTGTTGAGAGGAGAGTGTGGTGCAGGGTACTTGAGGCGACTCAACCTGTAGTGGTGCGTAATCTCCTTGTACGTGGCCAGCCTGTCTCTGCTCCCAGTGAACGTAGGCCCGATGTCTCCGTCTAGGTCAGCCTGGTTGCCAAAATCTCGGGCTGCCTCGTGAGCCAGTTCATTCCCCGGCAGGGACGAGTGCGCTGGTGTCCATACAAGGCGAACATGCCTGCATCTGTCGCCAATAAACGTAAAAAGAATTTTGGCCGCTGGTGGGGATATTCGTCCCGCCAGGAAGTTTCTTATTGCCGTGTTTGAATCAGACACAATAATTTTGGTTTCCGTGCTAGCTATTGCGAGCGCAATAGCCGCTTCTTCCGCCACCTCAGGATGCGTCGTCAGGATTGTGCCCGAGGTCACTGAGTTTCTTAGCTGGTCTACCACGGCTACGGCCGCAGCCGGTCGGTCGTGATAATCCGAAGCATCAATATAGAGGACATGTGGGTTCCCGCACAGCTGCCGGTGAAGTGCAGAAGCTCTGGTGGTTCTTCTGTGTTGATGATGATCCGGGTGCATATTTCGTGGTATGGGAGAACAATGGATGTATGATCGAGTGCTGTCATCCAGAGAGCATTTGCTACCGTGTTGAGAAGCGAAGGGGATGCGCAGGGACCTTAGAATTGCGCGGCCAGGTCTCCCAACAAAACTTTTGTGTAGCTGCTGGGAGCACCAAAGTTTTCAACTTTCTTGACTACTTAATAACTCACCTACCACCAACCAATATTTGAGAGTCGGATTGAATTTAATGAACGTTATTACCAAGACAGAAATCTCGAAATGTTACCTATTCATTCTCTGGAATCTCAGGAAAGAAAATGGGCGTAATAGTGGTCTCCAATAGAGAGGGTCCTGACAGCGGATGTGTGCTGAAATACCTCAAAAACAATGGCATTGGGAAAAATAAAAGCACTTTACTTGAACCTGCGCGCACAATTTTAAAGCCAAGCTTTACTACTTTCGTCCAGCGATTTCCCGGAGGATGCGCAAGGTGACCTTTCGACCGGAGACACACCCCCGGCGACACACCCCTCCAAGCGCATGGCGTGATTCGCCGGGCCCCCTGTCGGCGCTGCGCACAAGGCGGCGGCGGCCGCGGCGGGAGCGGCGCTCAGCCGACCAAGCCCGCAGCCTTCCACGCATGCGGCGTTGGTTTGTCTCGGGCAACGTGACTCGTCTCGGGCCCGGCGCAAAGGTACGGTGCGTTCGCTGTATAAACGCCGCGTTCGCCCCGGCGAACGCCGTGTTCGCCCGGCCTCCTTTTGTGAGCGTTGCACGCACTCGAACGGCTTTGACACATGGCCGGCAACTCTTAAAAAAAAGGTCGGCGCACTTACTAAACAGAACACTAACCAGTTACTTGTCCCAGTATTGACTAGGTACTTAGTTGCCTTTACTAAGTGGTCATGCATGACCTAGTAAAAAGCTACACGTAACCATGTGGATCTGCTGAGTGCGCAGCGCGATATAGACACATTCATCGCGCACATATTACTCGCGGACAATCAACAACTGAATTGAGCAAGAAAGCCAACGGGATGCACGAGGAGAGCGAGTATTTTACTTAGTTACCTTAGAAATACATCTACTCTTCTTGCCTTTATAGCCAGCAGCGGAAAGCCCCCGAGAGAGTCGGTGGGCTGGTCATAAAAATAAAATATTTTAGCGATAATTTTAGAATTATGCAGTTTAATTTGAGCATATACAAGACAGCATGGGGATTTGCAAAAACTTTTTAATCGTGATTTGGTGTGGAAAAAGAGCTCCAGTTATTATGTTCAATAATTCATAGAATTTGTTACTTCAGTGAATGTTAGTATCAAACCCGCAGCAGTTACTAAGTGCACGGTCTAGACTAGTAACGGTTCTACGCTTAGTGGTAGGACCTACCTACCGTTCTGGGGGGTAGTAAACTCCGTAAAAAGTTAGTAAATACAGCCGTTACTACCCTTTTACGAGCTTTTTTGTTAAGAGTGAATGGTTAACTACCGAGAATAATCAAAGGTTAACTAACTAACGAAAAAACTAACAAAACAATCAAAGGTTAACTAACGAAAATAAGATCCAGGGCCCTATTCTCGACTGCACAAATTCCCAGGTAACTGGGGAATTCGCCGGAAGTCTTTTATGATTGGCTTTCAATTTTGGTCACGTGCTTCAGGTTGACAAATTGGTTGTGTGTGGTTTCGTCATTCTGACGTTTCATGACGTCTCCTGTCAACAGTTCTAAAGTTTGCCGTATTTCGCTTCACTGAAAGCGCATTAATTCTTAGCAGGCAATGAAAAACTAGACTAAATGCACCGGACATGACAACGTAGGCCTGTCTTTGCTATTCAACAACAATACTGCTTGTACTACACGCCCTCTCTGTGATCGGCTGAGAAGGCTTGACATAATTTAAACAGTTGATGCGAACAATCACGTCACACAATGGCAACTTCAGCCTGCGTAAAAGTGACGTACTGTTACGTAACAGCTTGAAAATGGCGGCTGCTTTTGCCGCGAAATCGGGCAAAAAATTTCGCCGACCTTCAGCGCCGCGAAATGTCCGGGAATTTGCAGCAGGCGCAGTTTCGCATGATGCGTGGTTTAAAGCATGTTTTTTACCGAAAGAAGTAATACTTTCGACTGTTTCCAAATCAGCAATCACGGAGCATACAAATGACATGCAATATTTTCCTTTTATGTTTGGCAATAAAATAAAACTCATTTGTTTTGCGTAACCACAACATAAGAGGGCAGTACAAGCCTCTCCATGACAAAGAGAACCCAATTTGCATGGCATTTGTCGACACTCCTCCTAGTCAGCTGCTGGGACACATGATCGAACTTGAGAAAAATAACAATGTAAATTGCCGCTTTTGTTTATTACAGCGGTGATTGAAGTCGAGCTTGACGAATGAGTGAATCGGCGACATTGGTGCGCTCCGTGGTTATCAGGCATAGCGCTTGGCGCTTGGCTGCTCTTATGTGTCATACAAGCGATGGTCGCGGCCGTCTTTTTCTGTGATCACGCCATAAACTTGTATTATAGCTGCAGACGATAGCGTGGCGGCAGTGGCGGCCGGATAGGTGATAACGCAACAAAGCTTGCATTGAAGCAGAGAGCTCAACTATGTTACTAAAAGCGATTGAAAGAAATAAATAGACGCGGTAAAAAATTATTTGATATCTTTTAGCTCAACTACCGCCTTTCGGTAGCTTTTGGGTCAACGTTACTCAATCGCCTTGTGGTGTTGACGCCAATTTTGGCCTGCAGAAATGTGTTTCTCTTGTCAGCCTCAGCTACCGTCTTAATTTTTATCGTACGTGCCAAGTGTTTTTATATCTTTAATGCACAATATTTGATAACTTGGTTGCGATCTTTATGAATGAAGCGTCAAATTGCACTGCATGTCGTCATAGCTATATGTGCATTACGTCACTGATTGCGTAGGTCATGCTTACGCAAAAAAAAAAAAAACATGGCGAATTGCCTGGGAATTTCTCCAGTCAAGAATAGGGCCCTCAACCAGACTAAGCCAGGCTTTTGCTTTGCATATCCAAGGTTAGCTGAGCCAAGCCGCAGCCATTTTTTTCTTTATAAATTTTTGGAAGTATTTTGTCGTACCTTTGTCATAGGATTACAGATAAATATGAATATAAGTTATATGAAAGTAATGTTAAATATACACGAAGAGAACGCCGCTTTCAGTGTAGGTAATCAAATACCGGACCATATAGGTGAATAGAAATATTTTCGACGAGCTCTGAGTCCCGATAAAATCACGAAGGAAAGTCAGGCGTATAATTATTATGGGCTGAAGAGCATTCGACAAACAGTAAGAGGTAAACAAATAGTAGGCTACGTCTGTCCCTAAAAATCAAACTGCACCTATGCGTGCTCCCTGGGGTGAACTATGGCTCAGAAACTTGAGGTATTGCTAAGAATTTTGAAAGGAAGCTTAGGTCGCTCCATTAGCCACAGAAAGCAGAGTAATAGGAGTGACAGAAATTGGAGTCGAGCGGGATGATTAAGGACCAAGCTCGGGCGGACGATGTCCTAGCTCAAATCAGGAGAAAGCAGTGGAGTTGGGAGGTATATGGAATGCGGAGAACGGACAACCGGTAGGCCACCGAGGTAACGGTAGGTACTGAGAGATAGTACTAGAAGTGCGTAAAGGTCCATAACTTTACGGGGGGGGGGGGGGGGATAAAGGGAAATTTGGCGGGAAAGGACGAATTTCGTTCGTAACACAATCATTTCTGCCATAACACAGGGCATAAATAGGAAGTATATGTAAGCAAGACCTATCCAAACTACTTAGACTGGTGGCTTCATAAAACCTCCGTTTTATGCGTATAATCTACCTCTGTCATGTTCATGAAGTTCTCGCTTGTATATTTCCTATTTTTCCCGGTTCTCGCTTGTATATTTCCTATTTTTCACGGGCCTTGACCGTTTCGCTGGCTGAATGTCATGGCTTGCAACACTAGGCATTCTGATGATTTGTTTGTTTGCTGTTTTGCTTTCTGAGATTTCTGTAACTATTTCTACTCTATTGCTTCTGCCATAAGTATGGTTTTGTTGCGACGATGAAACGTAGGTCACTGACCAAGTCAAAGAAGCGGTTTGACGTTTCGGTACTCCTACGGGTACCTTGTTCACAATGAGCATGTGCGTAGAAAACGAAGCTATATATTGGGCATGAGGCGTCGCAATGAGGTCGCATAGATACGGTGCAGATTGCCGTCCGTTCTGTTGATAGTGTCGGTCGTCGTCTGAATGATGAGGGATTCGAGCAGCAATCGAGAAGACAGATTGCGCTCGGTTGTGAGAACTTTCGCCTCGTCTCAGTCGACCACGTGTCCCGTTTGACTTTTGACTTGGTCAGTGACCTACACTTCATCGTCGCAACAATGCTTTTATCTGACCAAACGGTATTCCGCCAAAATCTAAACTATATGGTTTTGTGTGTTGTGTCGTCTTGATTTTAGTTTTTTTATTAATGTTTTGTATATGCTGTACCACTACCAGTACCCTAGGGTTGTTCTTGGGCACCGAAAATAAGGCTTGATTGATTGATTCATTCATTCATTGATTTTTTGATTGGTTTATTGATTGATTGATTGATTGATTGATTGATTGATTGATTGATTGATTGATTGATTGATTGATTGATTGATTGATTGATTGATTGATCTATCTTTTATAGATTTCAAAATTGTTCAGCGCACAGCAAACCTTAGGCGTACTTACGCCCAAACATAAATACATAACCAAGGGTACTGGCACTCCTTTAAATTGAAAGAAACGTCAGATTGGTTTTCACTTAAGGAAAAAAATGTTAGCAGCGGCTTCAGAAACGCGAAAGCGGAGTTGAAGAAAAACAAGAATGACCGCAGGAGTGTCACCATTAAAAACACGCACAAATGGAAAAAGTCGTTTATTGAAATAGACGTTTATTGTACCAAGAGCGGAGCGACTGATGATCTTCGGTGCTCTAACGTTGATCATACAGGGTGGGTGACACAGGGATGCCATGGCCTTCAGGGCTTGTCTGGCCCGGATCACCAGCGCGCGATGGTTCTCCAGGAACTCGCTGCGCAGCAGTACGTCTCATGGCTCCTTGGACGGCCCCAGGACTTTTGAAAGTTTCTTGACACCGCTGCACTCCCACACCATGTGTTAGAGAGTGTTGGGCGTCCCGCGGAATTTGAAGTTGTAACTGTCGACACTTTGGTTAATCGTATGCAGTGACGTGGCATGAGGGAAAGAGTTCATTTGAAGTCTTCTTAGTTGAATTGCTTCGTCTTAGGTGAGCTCAAACACAACCAAATATAAAGAAAAACACGCTCGTCTGCGCTCTTGGATCGAGCGGAGCCAATGGAAAGGCCGGCGGTTGATGCTTCGGTTTTGCGGGCACGGACAAATGACATGGATGCTGTCCCGCGAGGTGGTGACCGGAGCGTCCCCTCGAGATTGCTGCTTTTCCTACTCGCTTTTCGTTCTACTTATCCCTCGTATATACACCCGCCTACTGCAATGAGTAGTTAGAGCCTTAAATATTTCGACAATTAAACTGTTGCGGCCAAGTGCCTGAGGTAGTAGTAGTGTGTAGGTGTAGACCAAATTGCAGAAATAGTGAAAGCTTTAATTTCCAGCCAGTTTAATTTCTGCGTTTTTTGTGCTAACACTGGGTATGCGCAATGGGCTCGAAACTTGAGCGACGCGATTGAGACAAGTTACAACGAGCTGAGGGCCTCACATCCTCAGAGGTCTCACCTTCCTCCTCTAGGTTATCAGGTGGAAAGCAATGAAAATTCATCGCGTAGTTTGAGGCCGGCACATTTGTCGGTGGCTTTCACCCGGTGGCAGGTGGCGCCATTCTAAAGGCCTACTGCGTACTATAGAGCACTAATTGACAATTCTTATTCGGGGTTATAAAACCCAAGGAAGAGCGTACCGAACAATTCATCCAGGTGACTAGTTGGGTTCAATGATTCAACGAATTTATAGTATATTTGGTGAGATGCACATAAAAATTGAAATATCGATCCACTTTATCTCATATATTTAAACAAATTGTGATTGTCACCATCACTTTAGGCTTTTCCTTACTATGAAGCGTACCGATGTTCGCTGACAGGTAGTTATTAATGACAATTTCGACTGCCGCATTGCTGCGCTCTGGAACAACGCCGGACCATCTTTAGTTTGAGAAGAGTAAAAAGAGAAACCAACCGGCGTTTAGGAGAGAGAAAAGGGTAGATTCGACCATAGTAGTAGTAGTAGTTGTTGTGACTTCCTCTTCGTCACCCCTTGCAGCAGACGACGCTAACCATCATCATTTCATTACGCTTCACGAGCTGCCGCATGCTCATGTGGCTGCGCTGGCTCGCGCCCGCTTCTTCTTCTAGTTTCCATTAAAAGCCTCATACTATCACGACGTGTCGCTCCCCTTCCTGAGCATCGCGCCGCAGCTGGAGGACCCAGAGGTCCAACACATGGTGCCGAGAACCCGGGACTTCTAGACGACGCCAAGCCCATCGACGCACGGAGCCGTGAAAGCCCAGAAAAAGACGCGGCGCCTGCGATCTTGGCGAGTTCCCAGCTGCGTGCGACCGAATGGAACGACAGCTTCGACGACGCCGCAGCCTACGGGCGCAACTGGATGGCCTTCTAACGGAAGCGGAAGGCCACATAAGCGGCAACAGAGAGGCGACAGCAGGAGCGGTGAGTGTACTGCTCGAACGAATCAATGCATTTTATGGCCAGATAGAGAAGTTGGATGAGGCGATCTTTGAAGAGACACCGGATGACCTAGTAGACAGCGAGACGACAGGCGCGGGACAATACCGCGACAAGGTTGTCAGCGCTACCGCGGACCTTCGTCTCAAGCTGCAAGAATCCCGGTCTTCAACGCCACGTCCGACGACCGTCCACTCATCCCCGACTGGCAAATGCAAGCTTCCCCAGCTAGAGCTCCTCAAATTTGACGGGAACCGCAGATCGTGGCAGCGATTCTGGACACAGTTTTCGGCAGCCGTCCACAACAACGACGAGCTCAGCACGGCTGACAAGTTCAACTACTTGAGCAGCCTCGTGACTGGAGCAGCTGCATCGGCCATATCTGGACTGCAAGCGACCGAAGAGTGCTACAAGGACGCCATAGAAATATTGAAGAAGCGTTTCGGGGATGACCGCATCATTGTGCAAGATCATCTGCGAGGCCTCCTGGACCTGAAGCCGGTGTCGTCGTCATCCGACGTCCTACAACTGAGGCACCTTTACGATCGGGTCCAGGTTCATATCCGAACCCTCAAAGCGCTTGGCACGAGCTCCACGACCTACTGCACCATGCTGCGTGAAATCCTGTTAAGGGTACTACCGACAGACATGGTCCTGCGGTTCCATGAGGGGCGCAAGACGCCATTTTCCCCAGATGGCGCTTCATTGAACCCACACGGCGACTCCTCCGGTCGAATGACCTCTCCGGACCAGGAGCTTCAACTGCTCTTGGATTTCTTAGACCATCAGCTCACGTGTCGGGAGGCTCTTGATGAACACGCCACACAGCAAATTCATCTAACCTCAGAAGATGGACGAAAACGCAGCTTTCTGCATGACGTTGCAACGACCTCAGCTTTGCAAGGCACAGTGAGCAGGCTACAGCAGTGTTTGTTTTGCCACTCTGGAACGCACTCTGCCGAAGACTGTAATGCCGAACAACTGAGCCTTTCGTCCAAAAAGGAGATTCTCGCCAAAACAGGACGATGCTTCCGTTGTCTCAAGAAGGGCCACATGGCTAAACAGTGCAGAAGCCTGTCTAAATGTAGCAAGTGCTTGAGGAGGCATGCAACATCCGTGTGCGCCTCAGACAGTACTAAGAACGACGACGGCAACGTTACCTCGACCCCTGTCAACTTGGTCTCCAAACAAGCGGGCTCAGTCGTGCTGCTGCAGACTCTCACAGCCAAAATAGGAGGCATGAAAACGTCAGGGCGCTACCGAGTTCTGTTCGATGGGGGAAGCCAGCGGAGCTTCATTACTGCCAGTGCTTCTGAAAAACTCGGTTGCAAACTGCTGGGCGAGGAAACGTTAACCGTAGGCGTGTTCGGAGGTCACAATACGCGGAAAACGATGAAGAAGGTACGAGTCATCCTTTTCGCTGCAGACAACATACGCCGGATTAGTATCGAAGCGCTGGAAGTGGAGACGATATGCAGCGAAAATATTCCCCTACCAGGAGAGAGAGTTTTAACGGCTATGAATGAGATGCACCTGGATACGCAGCCTCTCTCTGTACAAGGAGTTAATGACAAGCAGACTGCGGTCCTCGTTGGCTCGGACTATTACTGGGAGCTGGTAACGGGTACCGTAAAACCTGTGCATGGAAAGCTGAAGGCTGTAGAGACCAAATTAGGATGGACTGTGCAAGGCCCATCGTGTGCTGCAGCCGACATCATTCAGTGTGCCAGTGCTGTTGTCTTTCGATCGTCCGTTGAAGATGGAGTGGTCTCTAAACTTTTTCGTCATTTCTGCGAACTTAAAAGTGTCGGAGTCAAGACCCCAGAAGGACGAGTGGCAAGCAGGGATTCCGCGCTGCTGCCGAATTCCGAGCAAAACACCACGGAGAGAGACAAGTGGGCATCCCCACAGCCAGACCATCCACTACCCGACTTAGACGCGTGGAAAATCACAAAGGTGCCCTTTAGAACAAATTCGAGTACTGTACTCCCAACGGTTACGTTGAAGCACCAATTCAAATCAGTGGAAAACAGCTACCCACTGACAGCCCGACTGCCGAAAGGCTCCCTAGACGGTCCTTTCATTGGAGCAGAGTTCCCTAGTAAAGAAGCGATGCACCAGAATAAGGTCTTCCGAGAAGCGTCAACGAACACAATACAATTGGCAAGCAACGACCCTGTTGCATCCTCCGTTTCGGAACAAAGAACTCCTTCATCGGAAAAGTCTTTTTCCTCGCTTTCTGGAGGCTCAAAAGTTCTACGATTTCACAGCAACAAGCAGTCGGACACCTTTCCGATCAAGTCCAAGATAATCCTGCACTCCAGCGAGCTGGCGCCACAGCCAGCAGAAAATCTTCGTGAGCGAACGTCTGAATTACGAACCGAGTCCAAAAGACGCAAACGCAGGAAGAAAGAACGAGTCAGAAGACGTCATGCCGAGCACAGAGGGAGGCTTCAAGTGAAAGTTCACATGGTCCAGACAAGGAGCACAAAACCCTCGGTCGTTCAAACCCTCACAACGGGAACCTGGCTTGCAAACGAACCATGGCGTGACTTGAAGGTGCAGCAACACACCCTATGGTATAAGCACCGGTGGCGGCAAAAACGATCTCGGCATAAGAGGAGTGATGATACCAAGGATATCACGCCAAACCAAGCAAGAGAGACGCCCTTGAAGAAAAACTTGGGCTACACTGTGAAAGGCAATGTCCAACACAACTCTGTAGTTTGGGACAAATCTCATTGGTGGACTTGATGGCATCGTCGGGCCCAGCAGTGCACGTTTTTCCTGGGGCACTACACCCAAGCGTCCCGAACCCCTACTTAACCCTTTGGAAGCCCCTTAGCGCCATCTGTCGGCGGGGGAGACTGCTGTGACTTCCTCTTCGTCACCCCTTGCAGCAGACGACGCTAACCATCATCATTTCATTACGCTTCACGAGCTGCCGCATGCTCATGTGGCTGCGCCGGCTCGCGCCCGCTTCTTCTTCTAGTTTCCATTAAAAGCCTCATACTATCACGACGTTTCGCTCCCCTTCCTGAGCATCGCGCCGCAGCTGGAGGACCCAGAGGTCCAACAGTAGTAAAGTCCTTCATTTGGGAGGGATGGCCGGTTGGCCAGACGGGGGAAATTGGAATATCAGGGAGGGGAGGATTAGCATATCTTGAATCTTCAAGGGTCGTGCAGGCTGCTTTCAAGTGAAGCACTAATTGTCCAGTTTGCGCAGCCGAGTGGGTTGTAGGTTCCGGCTCACACTACTTGAGCCAGACCACTCTCAAGGGAAAAAGTGCCTAGTGCGGCGAAGAATGGGGGGCCATGGTATGGGGGATTATCTGGCGAAGAACCATTTGGGAGTGCACGTTTGAGAACATATTGATGGTCTGAGAATGCAGCACAGTGCCAGAATAAATGGTTTAGGTCCATGATATAAGTCGCTGAACAGTGCGGACAAAGGGGGCTGGTGGCTTCCCCAGGGTGAATCCATTTGGCTATGATGTGAGCAGTGAGAGCAGCATTGGCAAGAGTCTTATTAATGAACATTTCGGCTGGGTGTGGTAGAGATGGGACACCGTGTAGGTATCCAAACGGAGTGCTTGATGCTAGGCGGCATCGGCGCGCGTGGCGAGGTTGGTCTAGTTGCAGGCGAAAGGAGGTGGGCGAGACAGCAGCAGGGGATTGGTCATCCAGCGGAGGGGTTACGAGGAGGCTCTCCCTAGCCGCGGAGTGCGCGGTCTTGTTGCCATGTCCCTGCATCATGTGTCCCGGTATCCACACCAGGCGAGTTTCGGTGCCGTTCTTAGCGAGTATGTTGACCATAGCTTGAATGTGGAGGACAGTAGGAGGATCAGAGAAAGCCTTGTTGAACTCCTCAATAGCAGTTTTGGAGTCGGTGAGGATACGAATGCGGGCAGGTAGTGGAGCAGAGACGTTGTAGGCAAGATGGTCCAGTGAATGGAGAATGCCACGCAGTTCGGCTTCAGTGGGAGACGGATAAAGTATATTTTTTGTAATGGAATCCTCAAATTCGGGGCGTGCTGGACAATGCCATGTACGCGAGGCCCATTCGGTGTTGGTCCAGGCTGGCATCGGTAAAGGTGTCAATTTCTTCTGGGAGCTTCTGGTCCAGGATGCGACGAAGGGCTTTTCGGCGGGGACACATCCTTGTTTTGGAAATGCCAGGTCGGTGATGTGGCGATGTCAGAATTGGCCTTTCCCGGGGGGCAGGCGGTGCCTGACTCCGTGGTGGTGGCAACATTGTTCGAACATCCCACGCAGCGGGCGCCGCTCCCTGACACGTAAGAGATCGGCGTTGTTCGTGTTGAAGGGCAGCTTCAGAAAGCAGAGCTTCCATATCTATAGAAGGCAGAGGAGCCGCCTTTTCGAGGGTGTCGATACGGGTATGTCGCGGCAATCCAGTTATTGTTCGGAGCGTTGCCCTTTGCAGTACTGATAATTGCTTCTTGTGACTATTTGAGAAAGACCATAAAGTAACATTACACGTTCCTCAGAAAGACTGATAGACAGTCCGCTCATGTGGGGTAGTGTTCTGGTGTTGAAGAGGCATGAGCGGTGGTATAGCGATCCACCATTTCGCTTGGCATAATGTAAGCACAATACGTGCATTTACATGTACACCAAAATCTTAATACACTCACCCCCTGTCATGATATGTTATGCCCTCAGCACCTACATGAAAATGGACGGCGAATTTTAAACCTCGAACCATGTTCTCTGTGAACTCTCTTTGCTTAGAATCCTGAGTTAGCATGCCTGCATGTACATCAAACTAAGTTTATACGTATCTTACCAGGGAACAGAGCTTCTTTTCGTAATGCACTTTCTAGAACTGGTATTGACACTATGGGATAGCAGTTACTAGGATTGGTAAATATCCAGAGAAAAATGCAACATGGACACGCACGTTGCCCTACTTTCTCTTCTGATAGATATTGATGATGATGAAAATGGGAAATGTTTTTAATAAAGAAGTCATGCAGCTAAAAAGGCAAGCAGAAATGGCCGAAAAACAGAATCACGGCCTACAGAGGAGGCCCTACTCACTGACGACAGTTAAGAGTTATTTTAGGACCATGTTAGAGTTCGTGAACCAGTTTCTGGTGTCGTAAAATAATTCTTGAAGCGTCCCGGCTTGATTTTTGTGGTACACAGCACTGGCTAGGGTAACCCAGAAGAAATTCGTGACGTCTGGTCGTGTAGCCAGGCAATAGTGCCGAGGAGCAGCTTCACTGGCGGCCATTGTCTGCAGAACGGTCGTTTGCGGAGCTGGATGGGAGATTAATAGGCAGACTATTGTTCACTCCTGGTAGTGCTCGCACTATTGCCACCATTTGAGCACGTCGGTTGTAAGGATTAAGCAACAATACTGAGCCCCGACTATAAACGGGGTGAGATTTACTACACATAAAAGCCCAAAAATGGATCGATAATTTCTTGGGATGGCGGGTTATTGGAAATTGTGTTTTCATAAATTAAATAAATGTGTCCTGCTGTCCAGTGTATTTCTTCTCCGCATATCGATGCACTGCCAGCCGCTGTAAACATGAAAGAAATATCGAATAAATTGCGGGCAAAAACGACGTGCCACTTTCAGTGAGCCTGCATCAATACAAGACCAAGATGGACCTGAAGTCACTGAACCAAATTGTTGATCACAACCCGAATAAAATGACAAATTCTGCACCACCTTGTGAAATTTGTAGAAGACGCCGGGTCTAAATTTTGTGGGGACAAAAACAAAATACTATCGACAATGCAAATATTGTTTCCATCAGCCGACGAACTACGTTGATGGCGCATATCTTCTAGGTAAATACACTTAACATTACCCATTGACAACAAACCGTATTTTCCGGTGAAGTATTGCTTAGGCCTAAAGCTCACCAGTATGAGTGAAACATTGCACTGAAAGTTATTTCACTGCGTTTCTGAGGGACGCACCTATTTTTCTCAATGGTTAGATTTGATTACGAAGTATAGTTTGTATGCGTTCTTTTTATTTACGTTTCCTCAGAGGGGGGTCAAGGGAAGCATAGGGGATGTAAACAGTACGGTTGAAATAAAAGTGTACATATAAGGTTTGCGGAGCGGCCGCGTGGACTGCGGCAGTTTGCCATCGCCAGAGGGCAACACAGACGAGATCGAGTCCAGAGAATAGTTTCAATCGAGAATCTGTGTTTACGTTTACAGTTTCGCGTTGGCCTCCCTTTTCAATCCAGCCTACATGGCGGAGGCCCTGGAGGAATCATCTGTCGCCCGGATCATGCCGCCCTCGAGGGACACGCACGGTATAGAAAATGGCACAGGAAACACACAGAGAAAGGATCAAGTTTGCTTTCGAAATGGGATTTAGTTTATAATCTACCCGAGGTGTGTGGACAGTGAAGGCGTATAAAATTCGCTGTTAGCGTCTGGCTCGTTATAACCATGAGCCCGATGCTCTGTGCAGAATGAAGTTCGGTCGCGCAGCGCTCTTGAACGCACAAGCGCTTATTGGCTATAAGTTAGTTAAAATATGCACCCAGCTCGTATCCACCAAAGCTGCCCGGAAAATCTGCGCGCGGAATATACGTGGCTTTGAATCGACGCCAAAGCCAAATCCTGCCGCAGCAACGTTTTGCACGCACTCAAGTACCATTGGCGGAGGCGTATTCCACTCCGGGTGGACCAGAACAGAACCACGACACTTGGCCCCTGATTTAGCATCGGCAAAGGAAGGACACTCTCGCCAGCAGTTTTATTTGGATATCAGCTATTATTGAGGTATAGTGCCATAGCAGCATTAATAGGTTTCGGCAACAAATAGCTTCAGTGAGTCTCATAGGGACGTTGTAGTCTTGGCGTCGACATAGCCAGAAGACTGGTCGATGAACCTAGCCAGAACAAACCATTTCAAATTTCTGCAATTTTTTCAGTGCAGATTCACTGAGGAGTGTCTGGTTTTGCTACAGTGGCGGTAGACACTGCGCCTGAAGCCATATAATAGTCTTGAGTGTATTTTGATCCAATACCGCTGACTCAAATTCCGAAATGAGACGAGCCTGTTCAAGGTTTGCTACATGAAGGGACGGGAGAGATCGAAGGTAAAATAAGTGGAGGTGAGGACATAGTTTGTGTTGTTTAAAAAGTATGGCAGCAAAGTAGTTCTCACCCGCATACTAGGATTGAGTATGGTAAATACAGCGTTTAAAGTGAACCTGGCCCGAGCGCCTTCCTTTTTACGCACAGATCTGAAAACTAAGGTTGCTTGATAAGAAAAGGAAACAGAATTTAAATAAAGCTTGAGAAGCAAGGCTAATCGGCTTCCGATCATTGCATGCTATACACAGCCAGAAATTGTTTCAGGCTGGTTGATGGATTTTAGTATATATCGCTTGTTGACCTAAATAGGCTGTTAATGTAGTTGTTGTTGATGATGATGATGATGATAATTAAGCAAGATCGATGGCAGGGAGGCCACTGTTGACTGCTGGACTCTGCCTTTTGGACTCTGCTGGACTCCAAATCCACGCCAATCCAAGCCAATCCAATCGAATCCAATCCAATGCCCCTCGCGAGAGAGTGTTATAGCGCCGAAATCGCCACCACGCGAACGCGTGATGCTGACGTCACGATCACGCCACAGATGTTAGCGACCGCAGCGCGCGCGAACGACATATGTGGTTTAAGCGCGAACCGACCGCGGCGAGAGAGCGCGATGCGAGCGCCCCACCTGTTCTTGCACGCGAACCTAACGCGGCGAGAGAGGGTGTTGCGCACGTCCCCACCTGTTGTGCGCCCGAACCGAACGCGGCGAGAGAGGGCGTTGCGAGCGGAGAGAAGGCGAGGAGGACGCGGGGGAGAGGGCGCACCTCTGGCCGACGGTTGAATGAGTCAAGGATATAAGGCACGTTCGTAACCTTCCGTTCTGTGTCGGCTTTGTGGCTCAGTTGGTAGAGTACCGTGCACCTTGCGTTCCGCCCCCAGAGTCGTAGGATCGAAACCTGGCGCTGGCAAGTATTTATATAGTGTAGGGGGAGCGATGCGGACTACGGACGCCAACGCGGGTGACATCGTGAGTTACTAAAATGCTCTGCATTTAAAACAGTACGAAACTGAGCGCAGAAAATAGCACCCAACTTATGCCGAAATAGATACAAACTACATGGCTGGGGCCTCGTAGGTGTTGTGAAATCCCCCCCCCCCCCTACCCCGAGACGGCCGCCGCGAGAGCAGTCGGTCTTGATTTTACCTAAACGGCCAAACCGCTTCCGCTCACTGACTAGCCAGAGTCACTGTTAATTATTGATAGTGACGCTGGCCAGTCAGTGAGCGGAAGCGGTTTGGCCGGTTAGATAAAATCAAGACAGACTGATCACTTGCAGTTGCGAAACGACACCAGTTAGGATTTCTGTACTGGATGGGAGCAGTCTGTCTTGATTTTACCTAACCGGCCAAACCGCTTCCGCTCACTGACTAGCCAGCGTCACTATCAATAATTAACAGTGACTCTGGCTAGCCAGTGAGCGGAAGCGGTTTGGCCGGTTAGGTAAAATCAAGACCGACTGCTCTCGCAGCGGCCATTATCCGGTAGGGGGGGAGATTTCACAACACCTACGAGGCGCCAGCCATCTAAATAACAACACGTTGCGCTACTTCGTAAGAAGAAACGAAAACCGCGCACACAACAGCTGAATGTGCACAGCAAAGCTTTTTATATTTGAACGAACCATCTCTTGGTATGCGACTCTCGTTTCACCGCAGGGGGTCATGTTTCTGTCATTTCGAAATTTTTTGACGATGCAGTGTAACGCTGTTGGTGCTTGAATCATCAGTTTTCACTGATGTGTGCTGCAGGCGACCAAGTCATGCAAAGCGATCTTTCAGGGCATCGATTTCGCTTGAGTGTAATTTCCGGTCGGCCATTTTTCAATAGCCTCAATGTTTTACTCACAAAACTGTTTTACTAGTGGCGAAAAAAACACATTAGGACTTTTCTTTGTCTAAAAACAATTTGTCTAAAATAGAATGAACAAAAATATAATAACAGCTACCAAATTATTTTGGGGCGTGCTAAAATAACCGACGTCGCTTGCAGTTATAGCTCTCGACAGACCTGTGGCGAGAAGGAAATAAAAAAAAAATTAATACGTCCCACTCAATGTGAAAGCTGTCGGAAGTGCAGAGCAGGGATTCGCCATTATAGGCTGTGGCGCCGTTGTCCGCTCACTCTGACCACCCATCATGCTCTTCGCCGTCCTGTCTCATTCTTCTCCTGATAAATTCATCGGAGGTTTGTCCAACACATTTCAAATTTCTCACATTCGCAGTGCTCGCGCGCCCCCTGCCTGAAACTGCGCCAGCGGGAGTTCTGTTCTTTTTGTGCTTGTTAGCATGTAGGCGACTGTACACGCCGGCAAACCTCTCTGCTTTTTCAATAAGGAGACTTCCCTCTATCTCTCTTTTCCTCCAGCACGTGCCGGCGTTGCACTGCCACTTCACCCCCCCCCCCCCTTCATCATCATCATAATCAGCCTATCTACGCCCACTGCAGGGCAAAGGAATCTCCCATTATTCTCCAATTACCTCGGTCCTGTGCCAACTGTGACCAATTTATCCCCGCAAACTTCTTGATCTCATCTGCCCATCTAACTTTCTGCCGCCCCCTGCAACGCTTGCCTTCTCTAGGGATCCACTCTGTTACCCTTAATGACCAGCGGTTATCTTGCCTTCGCATTACATGCCCTGCTCACGTCCATTTCTTTTTCTTAATCTCTACTAATATGTCCTTAACACGTGTTTGTTCCCTGATCCACTCCTCTCTCTTCTTGTCCCGTAATGTTACATCTATCATTTTCCGCTCCATTGCACGCTGAGTCGTTCTCAATTTAATTTGAACCCTCTTAGTGAGCCTCCAGGTTTCTGCCCCGTAGGTGAGTACCGGTAAGATGCAGCTGTCATACACTTTCTTCTTCAGCGACAATGGTAGGCTGCTATTCTTTATCTGAGAATGTCTGCCATATGCACCCCACCCCATTCTTATCCTTCTAATTATCTCTGCCTCATGGTTGGGATCTGGGGTCACAACTTGGCCTAAGTAGATATATTCGCTTACCACTTCCACTGCCTCGCCACCTATCTCAAACCGCTGTGCTGTCCCGAGGTTATTGATCATTACTTTAGTTTTCTGCATATTAATTTTCAGGCCCGCGGTTCTACTCTGTTCGTCCAGTGCGGAAAGCATGCTTTGCAATTCGTCCCCCGAGTTACTTAGCACGGCAACGTCATCAGCAAATTTGAGGTTACTGAGGTATTCTCCATTAACCCTTACTCCCACCTTTTCCCAATCCAATGCTCTGAATACTTCTTGTAAACATGCTCTGAATAACATTGGAGAGATTGTGTCTCCTTGTCTGACACCCTTCCTTATAGGTATTTTACTGCTCTCCTTATGGAGGATGATGGTAGCTGTGGACCCATTTAAGATATCCTCTATTATTCTTACATAATGCTCATTTGCCCCCTGGTTCCGTAATGCCTGAATGACTGCTAGGGTTTCGACCGAGTCAAATGCTTTCTCATAATCTATGAAGGCTATATATAGGTGTTCAGAATACTCAGCGCACTTCTCTATCACCTGATTGATCGTCTGAATATGGTCCATTGTTGAATAACTTTTACGGAACCCTGCTTGTTCTTTAGGTTGACTGAAATCTAAGGTTCCCCCCTTAGTGTCGTAAAAAACAAGCCATCCAGCGTTCCTGACTAAATGAATGCTGGCACTGGTGGTTAATGCACGTGCAGTTTTTTTTCCCGCTAAACAACGGGGAGATGTATGACAAGCGCCAGCGGTTCACGAGTTTCGAATGCTTATGACTGCATAAACCGCTTGGCTTTCGAAGCTTCTGTGGGACGCCGCGACGAGAGAACGCCGTGTGGCTCTACTTGGGTCCAGCGACCGAGCTACGTCGACAAGGCGAGCCCCTAAAGTGCTCTGCACTGAAAGTTTCAGGTATCCCCCACGTCGAAACGACAACAATGGGGGAACGCAAAAATTTCCATAATAAAGTCCAATGCCAAACGAACCAACCCAGAAGTGACCGGGCCCTATTTATTTTTTATGACTAGTATGGTGGTCGTCGTCGTTAGACGAAGTTGTACATTTTCTGTCTTGTATGGCATGTCCATTCACCCCTCACCAAACTGATACTTATTCGACCGTGCCGGAATGCCGCAATCGGATAGACATAGGCTTTATACTCGAGGGAACTAGGTTTGATTCCGACGACAGAAAGCGTTTTAATTTCTTTCTCTTTACCCACGATCATCATCATCGTCAGAAGAAGCTGGCTTTTCCGCAGTGTGTTTTCGCTGGACTTCAGACGACATCAAGGAGAGGCTGAAAGCTCCACTTTAATCGAATAAGTCAATTGCTTTGAATGTTCAAGGGGAGGCTAACACAAAAAGCAAACATTGCCTCACAAAGGTGCTCGTCCCGTTAGGGATTACAACGGCTTTCAACATCCATTCGGAGAACTAGCACAAGCAATGACTGCCCTTGACAGCATAATAGCACCACATAAGAAATACGCTCGAAGTTTGGAGCAGCCCCACAAGATATTAGGTGGATTTCAAAAAGAAAAACACCATGATACGTCTTACACCGTATTAAGTGAAAGTACTGCCGCTATGGACATGAAGATCAAAACTATTTATACGAAATAGCAGAGAGCACTGGAGAAAGTACACTGTATAAGATATTCGGAAGCTTTTAACGTTGTTTTGTAATAATCGTAGCAATATCACACTAAGAAGAGGAAGACACGATAATAAAGGACAGGGAAAGTTGGCAACCGCAGCAATAACCTCCAAATCAATAGTACTGCTGCACATAATTTATTTCCTACCACGACATCTCCTCCTCTCGCCCCCTGTAATGCTAGTACACATATCAGGAAAATCGACTGCGCTAAGCTCGTAAATGTAGCGGCGTTGTGGGGTTCATAGTACTGGTGTATAAGGGTGCCCTTCAGGCAGACATATATTTTTTAAGAAAAGCGTCACTAATCTCGTCGGGCCGTTTGGCCCTTGCGGGTGATTTGACCTTTATTTGGATGCAGCTGCGCCATGCCCTTGGCAACGCACCACGTGACTCGCCGGCCCAAGTTCCGCCGAAAATAACGTTCGCTAGTCGGCGTCGCAGCTGCCAGCGCTGCCTGCAGGTGCATGCGCTCTCCGCAGCTGGATGGCCGCCTGACCGCGTGACTGGGCCGCGTGCATGCAAGCTTGGTCATGAATAAGAGCGAAGGGGGCCGTCTTGACCTCTCTGGAAGGTGCGCAGAAGCTGGAGTATTTAATCCGTCGTTGGGAAGCGGCTTCTGGCCGCGCCTCGGATATCGCCCGGCGACCTGCTTCACTATAGAGGGTCCGTGATGCCAAGCGCGTGACATTAGCTTCAAAGACTGACAAAGACCGAGCCGCTCGGCTGAGAAAACACCGGAAGCGGGACCCCAATTGTGGACAAAGGCAGGCTTCGGACGAGCAATACAATAATTACAGCTAAATCAAAGGTTAACCAAGTAACTTAGGCAGGCTAAGCGAAGCTTTCACTTTGCATATACAGGGTTGGCTGAGCTAAGCCGCAGCCTTTTTTCAATTATCATTCTTTGTTTATCGTTAAAAACCTTGATTCGTCTGCCAATTCACCTACCCTTCACCAGCCCGTCTACCTGACGTGCATCATCCGTTTCTTGCTACCATATTTCCTTCCTTCCATCGCTCCTTTTTTCAACCTCCATTTGTATACCTTCACTTTGTTCTATCCCATTTAACCATCCTGTTTATCTCCTTGCTTAAAGAGTTTCGTCTTGAATTTCTGAAGTTCTTACACCCATTAAAGGGGCCATGCAGACAAAATGCAAGTTTGTTTTATTCGTAAGACTGGTGTTTTATAGTGCACTCAGCGCCTGTCCGGCAGCAAGCAATGCTTGAATCACGGAGAAATGATTCAATTTAGGTTAAAATTTTGATTAACTCGCCAAATTGTGTGTTTCCTGACGTCTGAGGTTACGTACAAGGACCGGTATGCAAGCGGACGTTAGTGCGCTGTTAGGCTCTGGAGCGGATTCCTAGATGGCTCCACCATACTGCGCAGGACCATAATCAGCCTTTGCTTTGTTTCTTACCTGATCTGAACCTGGCTTGCTTTTTAAAGCACAGCTTTCTACCGCTACCAGCCAACGGTTCTTTCGTGGCGTGCGGGACAAGAAACTCCGAACGCGGCTGAGGAGGCGGAGGGCGCTTTTCACTCACGGAGTAGTGCAGGCGGCGCGGCAATAGGGCGCGATTACCCAGCGTTCCCCGTGCTGTTGTTGTTGGTGTTGGCGATGGTGTTGGGCCTGTTTTAGCGCAGCTTCACGTCCATTGTGCGCTTACTTCGCAAGGCTTGACTAACTTGTCCGACAGCACCTCTTGGATAACCCGGACCCGACGGAACTGAGTGGTCGTACGGCAAAGATACGTTACAGATTGGTTTGCAGGGCGGGAAAACAAAATGTAGAGACCACTTACAGACATCTGGCAGCTAGAGAAACACCACCTATGGCGCACTGCTTGTCACGAATTGGACTGCGTTTTTTAAATTGCTTAATACCAATTCGGTTGTGGTTTAACAGGTATTACAAAGACGAATGGAGCAAATGGTTCTGATTAATAGCGATTATAAAAGTTCTGCCAGCTTTCTCGCAATTCTCAAACTTACGAAACTATTTCGTTTAAATCTCTATTAATTTGAATCATGCCGGATTGTTTCGGTGTCTGCGCTTGTGTCGCGCGGCGATGTAGCCCCGACCTAGCACATCAGGATGGCTAGGTTCCGCTGTCTCACCCTTCGAAATACGCTTCTCTCCGTTTTCTTTCTGCCGACCCACGGCCGGGCTACAGCGGCGGCTTCCGCCGCTCTAGGGCTGCCGTGGCCGACGCTGCTGCTGCACAGCTTTGCCTTGCAAACATCTTCACAGCGTGGATTTTTTACGGTAGAAACGAATCGCTTCGTGAAACACGGGGCATGCTCGACAAATAGGGTGGCGTTTGACAATGTCGCTAACGCTAATAGGTCAGTGTCGCGTGAGACAACTCCAAAGCGCCGGACTGCTTTGGAGCTATAACAAGCATACTGCGCGCAGAACGAACAGCAGCACGCACGGAAACGTTTATGTTTACATGTGCTTTCGTAAATTCCATTGTTTACCCCACAATTATTACTGCTATAAAATGAATATGCATTATATTTAAGCGAAAATAGATCGTTCGAAAAGCTTATAAGCCCTGCCTAACTTGCGTTTGCTTATGCCGGCGTCAGCCAATCGCGAGGCTGTGCATATTTCGTCATGTGTTTTAGTGCGGGAAATTAGCTAGTGAGTCGCATGGCCATTCCCTTTGCATCGAATTATATAGCTTATTTGAGCGAAGTTTACATTAAAAGCGCTAGAAAAGAACGGGTACAGATCGTGCGTTAAGGGCGACGGACTTGACCACCTTCCTAGGGGACTTGCTAATGCAAATCATCGCGCGCCAATGTAAAAAAGTTTTACAAATTCATCAAAGGCTTCTCACGTCCAAGTTTGCTTCTTTTGAAAATGTTGCGCATCTTAACTGAAATAAAAAATAAACCATAAATGCATTTTGGTTTCTCTAGTGTTCATTAGATGGCGCTAGTTGTCTTCCACGCGAGAGCTTTATTTTTTTTATTTCAGTACAGAAGCGACATATTTCCGAAATAAGCAAACTAGGCCGTTTGGAGCATTTTCATGGATCTGCAAAACGTTTCGCATTGGCGCACGATGGATTTGGAGCCCATGGTTCATGAAGCAGCAAGTCCCAGAGGAATGTTAACAGGCGAGTCCCCGTTATGTGCAACCGAACAACCCAGCTGCCCCAGGAGCAGCCAAAGCGTGAGAACCTTCCCTCGTGTTACGCACTTACCGAATTAAGCTGGCGTCGTTATAAGCACTGAAGGTGGCACAGAGCGCATTAGTGCCCGTGCGAAGTACTTCCCTCTGGCTCCTGCCCGTCATCAAAGACGAACTTGCGTGCGAAAGCCCGGCACACGCAGCTCTTTTTTATTGCGATAATATTTATGCTACTTCGCTGTACTTTGTTGCCGGAAGGCGACACGTGCGTTCTCTCGCTTGTTTGAGCGCGGCTGTAAATACGAGGCGTAAATGCTTTTACCCTGTGCTGGAAGAACTGGATGATTTCACAAGCAAATCAAATGAAAATGAGACTAAATTGTGTTTTAACCCCTTTCTTTATCTTGAGATCACCAAAAGAAAATAGAATTTCTCGCAGAGGTTGCAAGGTATTAGGAAGCTGGCTCCATAATTTTTTTGTTTGAGTAACCACCTGGGGTGTGTGCGAACTAAATGTCACAGATACACTCATCTTGCGAATGAGTAATCTAGCTGGGCCGCCGGTAACGTGCGGTTTGTGAATGGACTCGTCAGGGGAACATTACCTGAAGATGTAACTGTGCTTCAGCTACAGTTGCACACCTGAAAAATGTCTGGCTTAAAGTTAAAGGTGTCGCGGCAGTCACAGCTGTCCCGAAAAGGGGCGTCGACACGTAAACGATATGATTTCATGATGAAATGTTTGGAAGGCAGGCAGCTAGGCTAAAATTTTCAGTCTATATTCGCAGTACGTCACGTGTTCTGTGTATGACTGGAAAGTAGACAAAAACAAGACGTTCAATGACTCACTTTACTTGGTCTTGGCCACCTACCCAGTGCATGCTTGATTGCATACATTGGCACGGTGCAATTCTACACTGACACATGGATAAAGGACATGTCTATGGGGACAACAGAGGGCAAAAAATAGGAAACCATAAAGTATGTATGTGGACAAGTTCTCCCATACACTAGCCTCTTTGTGTGAAAGGATCAAAACAAGAGAGGAAAAGACACAGAAAATACGCCACCCTCTCCTCCTATGTCTTTCGTTGTTCTCATACTAGGCTGCCCACATATCTCACAGGATGATATCTTTCGAACAAAATTTCATAACAAGTTTTCGCTCCAAAATATGTCATTATATGCGGGAGCCAATATTTTTGAATTCCTAAACCTAGAAAAAAAATTCTATTTGCAATGCTAATTTTTTACCACCTTAAAGAACACAGGCCGCGCGTCGACCAGCGCATTTTCGATTGATTAGCTACCACTTTCCAATGCTGGAAAATTCGTTGATAGGAACCGACAAAATATTTTTGACAGACAAGGTTTCGCACTCACGATAAGGAGAAAATACACGTCCGGTGCGATGGCTTAGGCGAGCGATCTATAGCTCTGCTGCCTGCCGGAGTGGAAGATACGGGCCAGGATAGGCATGGTTGAGCGAACGCTGCGGCTGCACGGCACGGTGCTTGCTGGTTGGGCTGCGGTATTGCTTTTTTCCTGTCGGTGATGAATGATGGTTGCTCCTTAGGGTCGCATCCCAAAGAAAAATGTCGGCCCGTGCTGCAGAAGGGCAACGGGGGAAATATTGCAAATCGACTCAACAGCTGGTTCTCTGTTAGTGAGTGCCGGAATAAATGAAAATGGTCTTTAATGCATTGCAGCGGACGTAATCCCTTTGGGGGTGGCTGCGAAAAAGGAAAAAAATTGAGGTTCTTTTTCACAAGTGGCATAAGCTGTAAATTGTACACTAAATTCTAAATTTACCCCAACTAGTCGCAACAATCATCCTAATCCATAAGAAAGGCGACATGAAGGACTTGAAAAATTACAGGCCGATCAGCTTACTGTCAGTCGTCTACAAGGTATTTACCAAGGTAATCGCTAACCCAATCTCTGCAACCTTAGATTTCAGTCAACCTAAAGAACAAGCAGGGTTCCGTAAAGGTTATTCAACAATGGACCATATTCACACGATCAATCAGGTGATAGAGAAGTGCGCTGAGTATACTGAACCCCTATATATAGCCTTCATAGATTATGAGAAAGCATTTGACTCGGTCGAAACCCTAGCAGTCATTCAGGCATTACGGAACCAGGGGGTAGATGAGCATTATGTAAGAATACTAGAGGATATCTACAGTGGGTCTACAGCTACCATCATCCTCCATAGGGAGAACAGTAAAATACCTATAAGGAAGGGTGTCAGACAAGGAGACACAATCTCTCCAATGTTATTCACAGCATGCTTACAAGAAGTATTCAGAACGTTGGATTGGGAACAGGTGGGAGTAAGGGTTAATGGAGAATACCTCAGTAACCTCAGATTTGCTGATGACGTTGCCTTGCTAAGTAACTCGGGGGACGAATTGAAAAGCATGCTTTCCGCACTGGGCGAACAGAGTAGAACCATGGGCCTGAAAATTAATATGCAGAAAACTAAAGTAATGATCAATAACCTCGGGACAGCACAGCAGTTTGAGATAGGTGGCGAGGCAGTGGAAGTGGTAAGCGAATATATCTACTTAGGCCAAGTTGTGACCCCAGATCCCAACCATGAGGCAGAGATAATTAGAAAGATCAGAATGGGGTGGGGTGCATATGGCAGACATTCTCAGATAATGAATAGCAGCCTACCATTGTCGCTGAAGAAGAAAGTGTATGACAGCTGCATCTTACCGGTACTCACCTACGGGGCAGAAACTTGGAGGCTCACTAAGAGGGTTCAACTTAAATTGAGAACGACTCAGCGGGCAATGGAGCGGAAAATGATAGGTGTAACATTAAGGGACAAGAAGAGAGCGGAGTGGGTCAGAGAGCAAACTGGTGTTAAAGACATATTAGTAGAAATTAAGAAGAAGAAATGGACGTGGGCAGGGCATGTAATGCGAAGGCAAGATAACCGCTGGTCATTAAGGGTAACAGAGTGGATCCCTAGAGAAGGCAAGCGTTGCAGGGGGCGGCAGAAAGTTAGATGGGCAGATGAGATCAAGAAGTTTGCGGGGATAAATTGGTCACAGTTGGCACAGGACGGAGGTAATTGGAGAATAATGGGAGAGGCCTTTGCCCTGCAGTGGGCGTAGATAGGCTGGTGATGATGATGATGATGAGTCGCAACAAGCTTTACACCTGCAATGCTCTAATCGAAAAATTTGTGGGTTCCAGTTTACAGAATAAGTTGCGTCCTTAAGATTCCGTTGGCATAATTAGCTGATGGATAGTGTTACAGCTGAGGAAAACAGTAAAGCCGTGGTTGGTGCTTGTGACTATGTATTGTAATACCAATCGGTTAGCATAGAAAAGCCTGGCGTAGTAAGGGTGAATCACCTTCTCCTACGAGGAAACCAAATATAAAATAAGTTCTGGATATCTGCTTTGCATACATTTGCAATCTCATTGCGAACTACGATTTTATTAAAATGCCAGACCCGAAAATACCACAACGGAAATAAATTGTCTTTTTTTATGCACTAGATGCGTGAGCCCAAATCAATAAAATAAATGAGTCTGCTTTAGGTGTGAATAGCTGCTTAAGAAGCGAAGTGTACTGCTTGCTTGAAATGAACACAAAAATAAAAAAGCCGTCGCCGTTAAGGGTTAAAGAAACACGAACAAAGGCAATCACGAGCCGCGGTAGGATTGAGGCTTTTGGTCGGAGCGTTGCCAGATTGTGGTTCCTATAGCAACAGGAATGCCGGCTACGGGACGAAAAATGACGGCTTCCAAAATTTCGATGAAGTTGCGCCAATGCATTGTACGAAATCAAAAAAGAAATGAAGCAGCCACGCAAACTTTCCAGAACAACAAAAGCTTTAGAAAAAAGTTGCATAGAGCGGTTTCAAAGGGGTTGGAATGGAATCTCGACCAGCTGTGGTTCCGCGAAGCAGGCAGACCCGAATTGATTGCACGTGAAAATCGAAGGTGGCCTGCCTCTCTCGGACTTCTGGAGCTGCTAAGCCATTGTTTGAACGGAAAGCTTGGGGGCAACGACGGATGGGGGAGGAGTTCGGATGCAGAACTGAAAGGCTCGAGTATCAATTGAGCTGCGCCGAGAAGTGTGCGAAAGGAGGCCTCGTCTCACGGAGAGATGATTTGGCAAGGAGCTGCGTCCATCTTCGCTTGCAATGGCCAAAAACACCAGGCTACGTTTTGCTATCTTAATCGCGTCGCTTAATTTGGCCTTACGGAGATTGAAATATTTGATGCGGCACTGAAATTTGATGGAAATTTGATGCATTGTTATTATACAGTTTGTGGTCAAGTTTTCGTCGTAAGTGTTATCATAGGTTCAAAACAATTAACCGGTTGCGTGGTACATGAATTCGCTGCCTATTCCCGCCTGGAAAAATGATTGCAGTGTTTTGTCCTTGGTTGCCTCAAAAGGCTTGCTACTGTCCTCTGTTTTTTTTTTTGTTTTTTTTTTTGTTTATTTTTTGGCGTCTTTTGGTTGGACGCCCTTTTCTGTTGGTCCTCCACCGCATAGTGGCAGGTACCTGGGTGACGGCGCGCACCTCCAGATTGCCCTACAAATCGAATGCTTTTAACAAGATAGTCTTTCTTGGGCTAATTAACCAGAAAAGTTTTCTCGGTCTGTCAATCAATCTGTCTGCCTGTTTCCTTGTATGTGTATCAGTCCCTGGATTCAGTCATCCGGACAAAATCTCGAACTCTTTAAGGAGAAGTTTATGTAGGCAAAAGCTTCCCGAACTGCTTAATCTGGAAACACACGCCATGTCAAAATCGTTGAGCAAAAAGAAAACATTGCGCATATTTGAGGCAAAGCATCAATGTACGAGGGGTACTCGCAGTGTTCTTTTAATCGAAAACAAAGGTCTGCCTAAAATTTGGCACAGAAAATAAAAAGAAATAGTACTCGTTGAAAACTATATTTCGACGCAGCAATACAAAAAGAGTTGGCGGACCTCATGGTGGTGTCAAAAGTTAAACACTAGCGAAGGTTTCCAGGAGGTCCGTCTAACCGCGTAGCGCGCGCGAGAAAATTGAATTGGGTTTACAAACCTCCTCCATGTTTATCGTCGGAGGAGCGAAAACGCCGGGGAAGAGTGAGAGAGGGGGGAGGAGAGAGAAAAAAGGCATTTACGTTCCATAGGTGGTAGAAGACTGTCTTTCAACGAAATTTGCAGCGAAGAGAACAGATACACGGCCATTTTTCTTTCTACACAGCAAGGTCAAGGGTTATGTGGTCATTAAAGAATTAATCCAAAAACCTCCCACTTTTAGTAATGGGTTTCAACGAGCAATCTTCTTGTAGTGGTTTGGTTTCGTGTTCACGCTTCCAAAGCATGACTAGGGAACAGAGGTAATGTGGACCTCGCATAAAATACGCGTTGCAGTTTTGGGTGCAGGAGATTATGCTGTCCAAAACATAATATTTCGTACAGGCGACACGGAACTCGCAAACACCAAGCGCTTGATTACAATAAGGATAACAAAAAAATCTCCAGTGGTGTTGTTTGGCATTCTGAAAGAGCGAATTGTTTTTTGCAGCGAATCACTTACGCGAAAATACCACAGAAAATTACGGGGTAGCCGGCCTGAGAAAAGCTTGTTTCGTTGTAAAGGAGGGCTCTACAGCAAGCATGACTGTTTCGTGGGGAAGGTTGAAGGTAGCGTAAAATAACTAAGGAAGTGGTGGTGGTGGTGGTGGTAGAAACATTTATTCAACAGATTTGCGCTTGAAAGCGGGAGAAGCTCTCAGTCCAGGGCCCCTGCGGCGGCTGCGGTCCTGCGTGCTCGGTCCACCAAATGTCGCTGGTCCTAAGGGTCCGAACTGCACAGCGCGGCCTCCCACTGCTCGAGGGTGGGGGTGCGAATAATGGGGGCTGCTGGTGTGTTCTGGCAAGCCCACGTGGTGTGGTAGAGTGTTGCATGTTCGCTGCAGTGTGGGCATGTCGGTGTATATATTGTGGGGTGTATGATGTGCAGGAAGCTAAGGTGGGGATATGTGTTGGTCTGTAGTTGCCGCCAGGCTACAGCCTCTTCTCGGGTAAGCTTCTGGTGTGGTGGTGGGTAGGCACATCTGGCAAGGCGGTGGTGTTGCAGAAGTGCACGGAACTGCTGCAGGACAGGCCCTGGGTCACGGAGAGACTGGTGCGGTGCCTGGAGGGTGCATGCTCGGGCTGTAGCGTGTGCTCGCTCGTTTCCGTTGAGCCCTGCGTGACCTGGTGTCCATATTAGTATGGTAGGGTTAAGGGTATCCTTGTGCTTTTTTAGCAATCGGAAGGCGGATGTTGAGATGCGACCGTTGCCGTAGTTCCAGCATGCCTGTTGGCAGTCCGTAATTACGTGAAGCGGTCTATTCGAAGTTGCAGACGTCATTGCCAGTGCGATGGCCGTTTCTTCGGCTTCAACGATGTTTTTGGTTTGTACGGTCGCAGTGCAAACGACATCGTCTGAGCCGTCGATGACGCGTACTGCTGTGGCTGGATGGGTTGCATAGTGGGCCGCGTCCGTGAATCGCACATGGGGGTGGGCAGAGTACTTCCTTAGTAGGAATTGTACTCGCGCTTGTCTGCGCTGTACGTGATGCTCAGGGTGCATGTTTCGCGGGAGCGGAGCAACCCTGATCAGCGTACGGATGTCCTGTGGCACAGTTTCCGGTCGAGGGTGGCTGGCGTCCGCTATCTGGTAGCCTAGTTGCCTCAGCACCGTGCGACCATTCGACGTTTTCCTTAGCCGCTCTAGTTGGCTGACAAGGTGAGCATCAATTATCTCCCGCACCTTGTTGAGCACCCCGAGCGCTTCCAGCTTACTAGTGGCGGTGTGAGGAGGGAGGCCTAGCGCTTGCTTGTACGCCTTCCGCAGAAGTATGTCAAGTTGGTCCATTTCCCTTGGTTTCAGCGGGAGGTAAGGCGTAGAGTACACCACGCGGCTGACAACCAGTGCTTGCACCAACTTGATGACATCATCCTCCTTCATACCCTGGTGCCGGTTTGTTACTCGACTCACCATACGCATGATTTGCGAGGTAGTGTGGTTGAGGCGCTGGATGGTTAGCGTTCCTCCACCGTCTTGCTGGATGTAAAGTCCCAGTATGCGGATGGTTGGGACTACGGGGATGTCGCTACCTTGGAGCTTTATTTGTATTGTGGTTTCTTCCAGTGGCTTGCCACGTGGCTTGCGCCTCAGAATGATGAGCTCGGACTTCTCCGGAGAGCACTGAAGGCCGCGCACACTAGCGTACTGTTGGACTGCGTCAGCAGCTTTCTGGAGCGCATCCTGCATGTCGCCTTCTGACCCACCAGTAGTCCAAATCGTGATGTCATCTGCATACAGTGCATGTTTAATCCCCGGGATGGTGTTAAGTTGTTGTGGCAGCTTCATCATAGCTATGTTAAATAATGTTGGAGAAAGCACCGCTCCTTGTGGCGTTCCTTTGTTGGGCATGGTTTGAAGGTCCGTTCGTAGTGGTCCGATGCCCACAGTCGCCGTGCGATCGGTGAGGAATGCCAGGATATACTGGAACATTCGTTTTCCACAGTTCGTGTCACTTAGGTTTTCGAGGATGGCGTCGTGGCTCACATTGTCGAATGCTCCTTTCAAATCAAGAGCGAGGATAGCCCTGCTGGAGTGAGGAGAAATGTGCGCCAAGACGTATTCCTTTAGTTGAAGGAGGATGTCATGGGGTGATAGGTGAGGCCGGAATCTGAACATTGTGTGCGGATAAATGTCTTGGGCTTCTATGTATGGTTGAAGGCGGGCGAGGATCACACGCTCAAAAAGCTTCCCTACGCACGACGTTAGTGATATGGGGCGTAATGTGTCCAACTTTGTAGGTTTGCCTGGCTTCGGAATAAGCACCATTTCAGCGTGTTTCCATTCAGCCGGTATTGTGCCCCGTTCCCAGTGCTCATTGAAGTACCCCGTTAAGGCTTGGATGCTTCTGTCGTCGAGGTTCCTAAGTAGCTTGTTAGTGGCGTTGTCTTTGCCCGGAGTGGTGTTGCGGGTCAGGGCTTGAAGTGCCTGCCAGACCTCCTGTGTCGTTATTGGCTTGTTCAGCTCCGGGTTGGGATGGCCAGCATACGTGCGAGGAGTCACGGAAAGT
Source organism: Haemaphysalis longicornis (assembly GCF_048455015.1). NCBI lineage: Eukaryota > Metazoa > Arthropoda > Arachnida > Ixodida > Ixodidae > Haemaphysalis > Haemaphysalis longicornis. The sequence continues at coordinate 30,598,029 of NW_027526335.1, forward strand.
AAAGTTGTGCCAATGTACTGGTCTTTAAGCTTATCCAGTACCTCGTCGTCGCTGCCAGGATGAGAGTGTAGCAAGCGCTGGATTGATTTATGACTCTCCAGCTTACTCTGGCTGGGATCTAGCAAGTGGCGGAGGAGCTTCCATGTCTTTGCCGTGCCCAGCGTTCCCTGTAAGCCGTCGCAGAGCTGACGCCAGTTTTGTCGCGTGAGCTCGGCTGCGTACTCCGCTTCTTGCCGATTTATCTCTGCTATCCTGCATTTCAGCTTTCTGTTATGTTTCTGCTTCTTCCATCTTCGTTGGAGGCCTTTGCGTGCTTCCCAGAGATGGAGGAGGTGGGAATCCACTGCAGGCGCTTCTGTGGTGAGGGTGATCACTTTCGAGTGCTTATTTACATCGTGGTGAAGGTCCACGATCCATTGCTGAAGTTAGTTTATGTCGGTTGTGTCGCTTTAGAATCTGTGCTTGCGAAAGGTGGTTCAGTCAGTTATTTTCGTCGACTTGAGTGTCCGACGTAAAGGAGCGGTCGGAATGATAGTCTGGACAATATAGTGATCACTCCCCAGCGACTCTTCCAGATTTTGCCACTCTGCGTGTGGAACGTTTTTTATCAGTGTAAGGTCTGGGCTGGTATCTCTTGTGATGCTGTACCCGATACGAGTTGGATACGTTGGGTCAGTGAGGACTGTCAGACGGTGTTGCTGGATGGTAGTGTGGAGCTTGTTGCCCTTTGGCGTGGCGTACTTGTAGCCCCACACCGGATGCGCTGCATTAAAGTCTCCTACTATTACCAGGCCGTTTCTGCCCGCCGCGCTCTCTGCTTTCATGATTAAGTATTCGAAGGTATCGCGGCGATGGTTAGGCGGGCTGTAGATGTTGAGCACATATACACTCGGCCCCTGGTACGAGGTACTACTTCTATGAGTACATGCTCAATGCTGCAGCCATCAATTTGATGTTGTACGACAGTGATGGTTCGTGACGTAAGGGTGGCTACCCTAGGCGGAAGGTTCCCAGAGAGGTGTGGGACGTAGCATGCCAGGTGTGGTGTACATTCTGTCTCCTGCAGTGCTATAATATCGGGTTTTGTGGGAGCATTGCTTACGTACTGCATGAGCGCGCCTTGTTTCTTCGAGTAGCCCCGGCAATTCCACTGCCAAAGCGTGAGGGGTTCCAGATGCCTTTTTGGGGCCCTAGCCATCCTGCTGCGAAAGAGAGGTGGCGGGGTGTAGGGTGGGTCGTGCGTATGGCTTTTCACGCTTCTCGTTGCGCACTGGGGTAGAGGTCGGCGTCGTAATATGCATGTTCTGCATCCTTTCCACCGTCACGCTTAACTTAGTAAGGGTTTCCTGGATGGCCAGCATGTTCTGCTGTATGAGGGCTTGATTTTCGCGAAGTAAATTTATCTGAACTTGCGTATCGGTGTTGGATGACGGGGTTTCGATTGGCTGCTCAGGAATTAGCCCTCTGTCTTGTTCTTTAGCATGGAGCGCTTTTCTCAGTTCCTGATTTGCATTCCTGAGCTCCGCGTTTTCAGCGCGAAGTGCTTTGACCTCAGCTAGTACTTGTTGGAGTAGAAGTGCGGTGTCGGGAGAAGTGTGTGTTGTGTCCGGAGTTGCGTGGGTGTGATTTCGACCAGTGGGAGGCTGCGCTACACGCGCCACCCAGTTCACCTTGGTGACATCTGCGCCCCCTGCCTGCGGGTCGCCGGTATTCCTGGTCCACATTGATAGTCCGGAACTGGATCTGGGCCGGTTGCCGGAGCTGGATCCAGGGCCAGATCTGGAGGCAGACCTTTGGGCCTGTACCTCAGCAGAAATGCCACCGGAAACGTAGCACCAACTACAGTAAAATATCACTTGAACGAACGTCATTTAAACGAACTATTAAGTTGCTCGAACTTTTTCACACCCCTCCCCCCCCCCCCCCCATCCTTCCTGAACCGTCAATGAACCCAATGCAAACGCCCTTCTGTTTAATTAACGAAACTCAGCGCAGTACGCATTTCAGCTCTACGAACATATTCCATGGCTCCATCCTGCGTCTCCCAGGTCACTGATCACTTCAACTGCAACACGCACTCTCTGTATCACATTTATAGTTTAGAACCACGTTTCATTATCGCGCGACCAATAACGGGCTCCCTTTTATCTCTGTATTGGATTGGCTGTCTTGATAATCTTGTAGCCAGCTGAAGTCATAGCCATAGCCTCAGCTACAGCTTTAGCCCTACAACCGCTACAAACACAAATAAAAGGCATTCGTGTGCTGTTTAATCAAGAGTAACGAACGAAAACGCCTTTCTCTAGACGAAAAACTGGATGGTTTGCGTAGGCTCATAGTTCATGAGAGCTTGGACACAGTAATTCAATTCATGGCCACTGCATGTCTAAGTGCACAGGTGCAGCAAATTGTTATTGCATTCTACAAAAGGTGGTAAATAGTGAATACCGCTTGCAAATGAGCAGAATGACAAATAAAAGGGTTGAAATACCATTCGAACATCCGATGTTTCCCTTAGCTTGCGTTAAAAAGCTGCAACATACCTATTTCAGTTGAGGGAACATTAGCAAACTTTTTTCTGGAGTTCCTTGAAGTTTGTTCAAGAGAAGTTTCACTGTATCAGGATAACAATAATGTAAGCAGTATTTCATAGCACTCCGATGCAATTTTGCATTTTTTTGCTGGAAACCTGTAGGGCTTGGTAGTCTGAGCAGAGCTCACAACCTGCAGCGCGTTTCACACAAGTTTTCCGCAAAGGCCCAAGCCATCAAAATCATTCGCACAAAAAGTATCGTAGTTGTTTTTATGCCCATTAATTGATTAGTAAATTGGTTTATAAGGAATTCCAGTGTTTGTTCGGTTTATATGAGCGATATTTGGCGTTGTTATCAGTGCGGAAGCGAAGCATTCAAAAGAGCCAGTGATGTGTCGTACATCCTTCGACGGGAAGTGTAAGAATTACGCTGTGCGTGGACGGGAGTCATTAACAGTGGGAGTCTTAAACAAAAAAATGATACATTGTTGCAGAAAAACGAAGGTATCAAAAGGATGCTACGGGTCCAGAACGAAGTTTTTTATCGTGCGTCTTAACACATCAGGACACATCGTTCATCCCTCAGACACTGTCTATAACAAGCTCCGCCATCTTTTCCTTTAAAGCATACATTGATGCAGGTTCGCCTTTAGGGACAAGTGTGAAAGCGCCCCTGACACGTGCTCTTTCAGTATTGCAGTCGAACCTCATTATAACACTGTAGTATAGGGACCGCCAATTAGTTCGTTATACCTTATATTCGTTGTAACAGTAAAGGTAAAGGTCGGCTCTAACAAATCGACAATCTGGCTCGCGCAAAAATACTTGATATAAAAATGCGTTTTTTAGGCTTCGAACGCACTATAAACAAGGTAACCCTTACCTTTGTCTTTGTTGCATTTCGAACTCAATGAACCGGAACATGAGTACGGGAAATTACAACACAAAGTTAACTTGGCAAAACAGGCCATCGTCCTTATTTATTTGAGGAAAGATGTTTTCTTTGTTTGGTGGCTACTCACAGCAGTGATCACGATGAAGTTTTTTAGTGTCCTCAAACAAAACGGCCTTTATACTTCTTTAATTTAGGACGGCGGTGTTTTTTCCAAGTAGCTTCTCAGCCTCCCGACCAAATATTTCTTGGTTACATCCGATACCGCATGCGGCCCTCACGGTTTCAGTTTTGTTATAAAAGAATAAGTTTAATTGATATGAAGTGCGACCAACTAAAGTTTGTATTAATGCGTAGCATTCTTTGCCGAGTACCCTCACAGCCAGGACCGCGTAACGCCCTGAATTTCCACACACAAAAAAAAAGAGATATCGCGGAATTTCCACTTGTAATCCCTATAATGGCGTAGCTGAAGATAACCAGTCGCACAAAACCTTGAAAACTAAAAAATAGGAAAAATATAAAATAATTTTGGAAAATGGCGAACCGTGTAACGCCCTGCATTTCCGCAATAATGCAGATTTCGCGAAAGTTGCAAATGTAATCGTTGAAACAACGTAAATTGATATAATTGGTTGGACGAAAGTTTGAAAAACTAAAAAATAAGAAAAATATTTTAAGAATACGGAAAGGCTCAAAACGTATACCACATGCCATTTCCATAATAATGCAGATTTCCCGAAAGTTGCACCTGTAGTCGTTGTAATAGCGTAAATAGAGATAATTGGTCGAACGAAATTTTGAAAAACTAAAAAAAGAAGAAAAATATAAAATAATTTCGGAAAATGGAGAACCGTGTAACGTCCTGCATTTCCACAATAATGCAGAATTCCGGGAAATTTCAAATGTAAGCGTTGTAATAACGTACATGGAGATAAGTAGTGGAACGAAATTTTGAAAAACTAGAAAAAATAGGCAAAATATAAAATAATTACGGAAATTGGCAAACCGTGTAACGTCCTGCATTTCCACAGTAATGAGGGTTTCGCGAAAGTTTTGTCGGACAGGATATGAAAAAAAAAAACATGCACACACATAAATCGGTTGTAAAAAAACTCACATTCATGACAAGCGGCATAAGAATTATTTTATTTATTTATATAATGATACTGTAAGCCCCAAGTGGGGCCGCTAGAGGGTGGATTTACTCAAGACAACACAAGAAATAACGTTAACAAAGCTTCCCAGCCCGATACAGAGACGCATTGTCATACACAAAACCAAGACCAAATTTGGGCCCAGATACCATTTGTTCGCAGTGCCCAAGCTACACCAACAATGAAGCAAGCAACACGTGCTCAAGAAGGTCTCGTTGGCCAAGCGACATCCCCGCATACAAGCGGCGCAGCAAGTGTTCTGCAATGCAATACGCGGGAACTTCCCTGACTTTCTGCAGAATTTTTTTTATTTCGCTATAGCCGATAATTCGCTCTATCAGTGCTCGATCTAACGATGTTCGGCTGTATACTGAAACCCGACTGTGATTATTGATATTGCTTAAGTGAAAACGTCTCAGGCGTTTTCTTGAATTCTTATACGCCACATCTTCCTGTGATTACCGTGTGATGACTCAGATAGCGACTTGTGGATCAAGAGAATGGTTGTGAGGATGTATCATGAGGTACGTACCGACCAGTTTTTACTTCGGGTCAGCTATACATTACATTGTATCGCCAAGTAGACGTCTTGATGGCCGCGTTTATTTCATAATATACTCACATAAACCTTCCCAAAATGAGTTCGTAGTGGCCTTATCTGCATTTGAGAAATTCAATGTGATTACTATGAAACAGTATCTAAGCCGGCATAAGCCGCCGACCGCCACAAAACGTAAATATAAGAGCGAGTGCTTCTTATTTGTTCCAAGGATAAAAAAAGTCACGCAGAAACGAAAGTTTCGATGGTTACCCACAAAGCTTGCCTGGATTTACTTCAAAACCCGGTGGGTGTTGGTACAACGTAGAAAACTGAAGTAAGATCAAAATAAGAACCAAGATGACATTAGCAACGCGTTAGGACGGCGAACAATAGAAGGGGCGCTGACACTTTGTCGCCTGTTTGTAGATCGGATGCTCTTGTGAGGCACGACACGAATTGAGAGCCCGGGGTCAATCGCCGAACGCATTAGGCTTTACTTTCGTAGTGCGCGCTCTAAAGCTGTGCAAAAATCAGTCTCCGTTTGGTCGTTGAAAAGACAGAGATAGAAAAAAAGAGAAACTGGGGCACAGCATAACAAAGTGACTCTTTATAGGAGTTATATGCTGTTTAGAGGGACAGAAAAATGTGTGAAAGAGAATATGGCCTGTGGGGATGTTATTACCAGGATAAAAGGAATATCGTGTGAATACATTGTAGTGCTGTTGACACAAAACACACAAAAAAAGGTTTGGGCGATTAACGGCATAGCAATGACATCTTATTTGAGGTTTCTAAAATCATTGACACCATGTTCATCACACTTTATTCGATACACATGTATTCTTTGTTTTTTTGTTTTCGTTAATGAACAACTTTCGGGTAAAAACGAGATATTTCTTTTTTTTTTGGTCGCTAACAGCCGACGCAACGATTAAAATAGATTTTCTGACAATTATGCTTCTCTGTAATGTCAAAGTAGAGCGCAGCTGCTGGGATGTCTTTTATTGCGAGGATATAACTTATTATTAGAATTATACGTGACCTAAACTCAACCCCGAACCAAAATAATCAAAACGATAGTCAAACGAGGTTGTCGAGTGAGTGTCCTGAAAACATCCTATTAAACTCACGAATTCCTGCACCACCCGCTCGGTCAACTGTTTCTGCAGTGCTCGCCCTCTCGACGCTTGCATCGTGGTCCAGTTTATGAGGGGAGTATCTACTCGGTGCGTAATAACAAGCTCGTTTAGACAAAAACAAGAAACTCAAGGACCATAAACTCCCGACGTCTGACCTTCCTCTTGCAACCTGGAAAACTAGGTGGACATGTGAAATGCCAAACATGCTGTGACTCCACGGCTGCGGCAGACCTTCGCCATTTATATGGACGTGCTCTGGGACCCACGATATTCGAAGAAAACACGTGTTGCTTGAAGACCCAAAGTTGCGGTCATAGGGTCATTTTCACCGCTAGCTCAACGGTGCTGCTTACCGTGCCTTACTAGACTATATCCGGGTTGCTAAACAAGCTTCCTTGATAAAGCTCGAACTCGCTTCGTATCCACTAAGCCTCGAGGCTATACAATAGACGCCAGCACAACAAGAACTAGGCCAGACAATTGGCGCATCTGATCCTGTCCTTTGTTGATATCCGCCGGGATAACAACACCCCCGCCGGTGCTTGCGCCCACATTCCTCTTTATTTGACACAGCCAGTTTAACAGCGGGAACATTCCTCGCAACCATGGCGACAGCTTTGGACAAGCGCTCGGCTCCGCGATGGCACCACGTGTAGCATTCATCGTACTGTCATTGTCCTGTTTCCGCCATTCTACCCCGCCTTGTTTCCTGCTTAGCTTTCGTCCTCACGCTCTGTTCACTGCAGCCACATTTCCATCATCCGCTATCATCTGCCTTCACTCGCCGCTGTTGGGGCCACCAAATACGACACCGCTAAGGATCATGGTCGCTCCAGAACAGCGCTCTAAAACTCACTCGTATGCGGGCAGGAAGGCATGGGAATACCAAAATTTTCGAAACAAATTCTTTCGCAAGTACAAAATAAAATGTTGAGCTGTCACAGAAGTTGCACCCAGGTTTTTTGTGGAACGTAAGAGACGGGTGGTACATAATTCTTGGCAAAAAAGTGACTCGAACAAAATGCTTACTCAGTAATGTGATCACTGCTTCTAATGAAGTCCAGAACAAAAAGTCTAGGATAGCCATACCGTCAATTTGTTGTTACCAACACCCAAAAATAAAGCCGACCCCATTAACGCTCTTTAACAGGGTTTGCTTTTCCCCTATTCCTAATTATTTTGTTTTCTTCGTCGGCGTGTCCAAATCTCAGTCCCTCTTCCCACATCGACTTACATGGCTACTGAAGTGGACATTGCAACCATTCACAGCGAGCCCTTCATTAGGCCTCTTTCAACTGTGGTGTTCTTTTCTGATTGCTGCCTATTTTATTCCGTGGCTCGTTTCGTATTGCGCAAAATAATATCCCGTTTACTGATTTTTTTAGCCTGATTCGCTCTCGGCAAAACTTCTCCCGGAAGCCTCCACTGCTGGCACTATTCCACGTTCTCCGAACCTTTTCCCGCTTTTCCCTCGGAGCGCACACCCCCCGCGGGCTTGGCGTTAGCGCGCCAAATTACCCCGGTGCTGCTCTCAAATTACGCCTAATGACACGAAAGAAACTGCGAATGCACCATTGGCCCGGGGCTGGCCGGAAAACGGACCGAGGCGAGAAATTACAGAAGGATGCACTTTCATCTAGCAAGCTGCTTTCCCCAGTCTGTAGCAGATTGGGGATAGCGCGCTGCTAAATAGAAAAAAAAATAAAAATGGCGAAAAAGTCCATCATGTTACAGTTGGACGTGAAGCAGCCGTTTGTTTTTGCAGGGCTTCAGAAGCTCGAGGCCAATTTTCTTACTCTGTTTATCTGAGTCTTCCTCCGCCTACATTAACCACGTACTGTTAGTTTTATTTTGCGTTTTTTTCCTGCAAAAGAGAGTGGTTTGCTAACGCATTCGGGTAATTACTTCCTGCAGTCTTTTTCCCTCTGCTTTTTTATCTAGTAATCCTTAAATCAAAGGAACCTTTTCTTGGCCAGGCGATGGGATAGAAACGGTGATACAGAACGGTGTTAAACCAACCACAAATGTGGCCACGTGATTCTATTATTAGGAAGACCCTTTTTACAGCTTTCAATTTGTGGTGTCCCTTTTTTGTTGTACTGCCTTTGCGCCCACATTTCTTTTGTTGTCATTTTCTTCTGTTGTAGCGGTAGATATCAGCATCATGTAGAATGAGTTTGCTTCATTCCTGGTCCATCTTTTTAGGTGTCTTGTAACATTATAGTTTATTACTGGTTGCATATATTGTTTCAGCATGCTATCAAATAAAATTTTCCTGTATGCATACAAGTTCCATTACATGCACCATCGATGATGTCGATGTCATTATTTTTCTGTGAATACCAGGAGCCGTTTTTGTGTTTGCAAATTATTTTCTTGATTGCAGATTCTTAGCCATTGTTTCTTGTAAATTTGACGTGCTTAAATATTTCTAGGTAGGCCTCGTGTGGCGTTACCTTCGGTAAAGTCTGTCTATTTTAGCTAACCTTTGACTTCTGCGGTTGGTCTGCGCGCAATTTATCTTGGTGCCCTGATTAATGAACTGACCGTGACTAAATTATTTTGGGTTCAAGGTTTTCCAGTTTGTATATATGCTTTGTTTGAAGCAGCGAAAACGAATTATATCATTTCGAGGACTGTGAATTGCCGGTGCTATCCCATATGGTTCTGATTTTTATAGAAATAATGGGCATTATACCTTGTTCCATGGTATAGAAAATAATTATGCGCTGTGTAAACATGTCTTTTACCAAAGTTCGCGAACCCTTAGTGCGTTCTTTTGATCTGACTGAATACGCATACTATACTTCTTCACCATCACAAAAATTCTGGGCGTAAAATTAGCCACATGTCTCTTTTCTAAAATAGAAGCCAGACTTTTAAATCTTAAGCTGCATTGACAGGGTTTAATTATTGTTCACTACATTATAAATGCGAGTAGTTCTTTGTATTTTATAACAACTGGAATACTTCTGCCTGGCTCTCACGAAGAACCACACTAGAAACTCAGTAAGGGGCCAAAACCAGAGAGCGGAACGCCGTTCAATCAGAGTGGAGAAAGTAATTTCCTCTTCCGGTAAAGCTCCGGCATCTCCCCTCCTTCTGTGTCTTTTTTGTGTCACCCGCTGTGCTTGAATTGTGACCGTTTTGTCACCGTTCCATTGTTTTAGTTTTGAAAACTCCTAACGCAATCACAAAAATACCTAGGGGAACGAAATTATCCTGTCGTGTTTCTATTTTCGTGCCATTTTCTGTCACTTGTATGGCAGAAGTGCGCTCCTCCGCACTCCCAATTATATTTTTCTTCGTGGCGTTCTCTTCCCACTTGAATCGCCGAGACGTGTCCACGTGGCGGTGACCACGCAGCTGCGTCTGTGATCTTAGCCGGTGGGATCTAAATTTCTCTTTTCCATTCGTCATCGAAAAGACGGCTGAAAAAAAGAAACCAGGGTTCCAACCCACGCTGTGAAAGTCGTTGTATAGGGTGCGTATCAACTGAAACGATTTCCCAATGAGCTATACTAAATGGACGTTGAAAGACGAGGAAATGCGATCTACGAAAGCTCAAATCTCCGCTGCAACTAGTATTTACATATACATAATACGTGTTTAAAATTCACATAATAACCAAACTGAATTTTGTGGTAGCCCCCAATACAACACAGGGCGTGAGATCCCTACAAATCATATATGAAATAGGACCCGCTTAGTAGGGTGTTTTATTTGTGCTTTGATATCGGTATTGGAAGGATGCGCGTAGTGAGGACTCCTGGGGAGGAACATAAATGCATGTAATTTATATATGGTGTGTATGGTCGCGGGCGACTTGTTCCGGGCTTCTTCCCAGCAGTTGAGTTTCATTCGGCAGCCGCTAACATGGCTTCTCTTCACAGGCGTCCCTGTTGTTTCTTTCATTGATAGCTGGTGTTCCCTCAAGCGGCTCCTGACTCAGCGGCCGCTCTGGCCGACATATACCTTCCCGCACGATGAGAACCTTACGTTTTTATCGGGCCAGGAATGCTGGCTTTACAAGCCAACGGTACGTGAAGGTTCGTTGCCCTATGAGTCCGCACACTCAAAGATGGTCAAAGCGCGGTTCCCATGGCTTGTCTTCAAGGAGCGCTTGTTAGGCCATGCCACCACAGGGTTCATGAAAGTTTCGTCGACTTGATAACGGTGGCCCTGTCATTGTTGGGAAAGTTCAAGCGTGAGGCTGACGCCTCCAGGCGCAAAAACCCCGTGGTTTTACCATATGTCCACAAAGCGGCGCGCAACATGAAACATATAGCGAACAGGCACGGAGGGCCGCTAGTCTTTTCTGCCCCTCGCAAGTTGGCTAGCTTGCGCCCCAAGATCCTCAGAGGCACAGACAAGACCACAGCATGCCAAAAGAAGCATGGTACACCGTATGTGCATTCCGCAGTTGGGGTTGTATACTCTATACCGCTCACATGCAGAAGGTGATCGGCCAGACATGTCGGCCGATGTGCCAGACAGCCGATCGGCCAGACATGTCGGCCAGACCGGCCGCTGTGTCAATGACCGCTTGAAGGCGCACCAGCTATAAATGAAAGACAAAACAGGGTCGCGCCTCCTACAGCATTGTTTTGCCTTTGAAGACAAGTCATATCAAGCGCTGCTGAATGAAACTAAAGGGTTGGGCAGAAGCCAGGAGCAAGTCACCCGCGAGCTGATAGAGGCCTGTTTTATTCGCAAGAACCATGAAAATTGCATCAACGAGCCCTCTGTTACTTGGTACGGCAGTGAGTTTGAATTTTTAAACAGTATGGCGCACTGAAAAAGGATAGAAAAAACTGGCTGCTTTGTGCGCATGCATAAGAAATGGTATGTACTCATGTTCGCTTTTTCAATAGAGATAGTTGTGGGTCTGCGCCCGTCCTGTCTCCCTTGTCCTAGACCTCTCTTTTACGTGCAATTTTTCTACTTAAAAATATTATCCTTTGTTCTACCTTGTTCGGAGCTCGCTGTTTACCATTAGTGCTACACAGGTATCTTGTTGATGAACACAAAGTATAACGGGGTGCAAAGGGAAATGCAAAGGCTGCGATATGAAGTCTGGGCCGTTACAAATCAAGCCACCTATACCTTTCAGTCAAAACATGAACTGGTGGGTAACTTCTATTTCCACACAAGAGCTTCTTGTTCCTAATGCGTTTGCTCCGGTTTGTCACTGCCTTCAGAGCGTACAAGCTATAATTTATTGCCAATAAAAGCGCTTATTGTTACGTGGCGAAGCACAGATACATGCTTGAAGGGGACGAGTCAATGAATTTTTTTTTTTTACTGAGAACCTGCTGATCCAGGCCGTTGCTGTTTAGCACCAAAAAAATAATGGAAGCTACTTAGATTTCCAGGCCGACAATTGCTTCAGGTATTGCATATTTGGGGCAGGTTTGGTCTATGTGCTTGTTTCTTAGTGCAGTACTCAATTTTCTGGGTTATTCATCCGCAATATTTTTCTTGTGAGATGCCAGAATCGAACCCTATCGATCATTGCGTTCTCATGCACCTGTGTGTGTGTGTGTGTGTGTGTGTGTGTGTGTGTGTGTGTGTGTGTGTGTGTGTGTGTGTGTGTGTGTGCGTGTGCGTGTGCGTGTGCGTGTGCGTGTGCGTGTGCGTGTGTGTGTGTGTGTGTGTGTGTGTGTGTGTGTGTGTGTGTGTGTGTGTGTGTGTGTGAGTTTGTGTTAGTACATGCATGTGCACGTGCGCATGCTCGTGTTCCTGTGCGTGTGCGAGTGTGGTGCGTGTAGTGCGTGTGCCAGTGAGTCCTTCCTCACTAATGACTCTATTGACTCTACCTTCTCAAAGGGTGGAGCCACTTCAGGAAAGTCACCAGTGACTCTACCCTCTTGAAAAATGCTCGCACTCCCACTCAAAAGAACCCAACTGACAGAACAAGCGCGATTGTGATTAATAAAAATAATGCGACACTAACGAGCTAGCATCGGATTTCCGCCATTTCTTCCTTTAACATAACCCCATTTATAACAGAATGGTGAGAGAGACAGTGAAAAATGTTTCAAACATTTGTGTAACGGCGTTGTCTCTGATTGTTCATTTCGGTTGTACGCTTTTGTCGTATAGCCCCAGAATTCTTCAGTCGACGCTGTTAAACATGATCACTCTCACTGTCATAACAGGCGCAGCGTCTGTCCCCTGCTCCCCTCTTTCATTTGCTCCTTTGATAACGGCTCTGTAGAAACCGACAAAGTTATTTTTTTAATAAACATTTAAGTTTCGCTGACGCATTCAAAGAAAAAGCGAGTCCAGCAGCTCTTTAAAAATGATTTTCTTTAGCCCAAAGCTAAGTTTGAAGCAATACTTGGTACGACACTACTTCTCCCAGTATTTCTTCGCGCTTCAGCGTACCTACAAAAGCGCTTGACGAAAGTTATTTCATTGAATGCTAAGTCAATGGGTACCGCCTCACTTCCCGAAAACCAGTCAAACAAGAAACAAAAATCCAGCAGTCCGAAAGCTTGTGTTCTCCATATTGATCGTCGCGGACGGAGCTGCACGGCATGCACTTGTCGTTACTGCCAACACGCTCGATCAAGTCGTAAACGGCCTACTATAATGACAAGGTGTCGTAAAGGCTCTACCCGCTTGGAAGTAACTCTGCACCCTTTATAGCCTGGTCTCATCGTTATCCCAAATTACTACTACACGCCTGGTTCCCCCTTAAAGTTCCCAATCTTCCCTACCTTCCCCAGCAAGTTGTGACTGCTACGAAATTGCTCACCCTTAGCAAGCAACTCTCGAGGGAACGACGATGCTGACTACTTGGGTACGGAGAATTCCCTCTGAAAGTAAATTCTAAACTGTCCGCTCGTTCGCAGAAAGCTAGCTCCTAAAATGGGCGTCTTCTGCAGAGAGGCCTTTTTGCCAAGCTGTCGACGCTAGTATCCACTCATTGTCTGCGCGAGCCATCAAGCAGTTGACGCGTCGCTGAGAACAGCTAAACGATAGCTGGCTTCCTTCTGATGGTGGACTTTAAACTGGAGCCCTGCCACAACTGTCATTCTGTACAATGACCTCTGGTTGTGTGTGGTATGCAAATAGACGGAGACGCACGTGCTTCGATGTGTGGCCACCCCCCTTAATCAAGCTTTGGTTTACAGGAGCAAGTATTCATACGGTCTTTTATAAAATTGTCCACCGAAAAAAAAAAAGAAATTCTCCCCAAACGTGAACCGTGTAAAACCCAGTTTCTCTCAAAATTGGCGCCACTATTTCACCGTAGCGAAGACCGTATATGTTCGAAGCCGCTTGAAGTGTTCTGGAGACGCATTGGAAACCGTAAAAAGGCGCCAATAGTTCTTACTCTTTTTTTTTTTTTTTTGAAAATCATATCTTGGAGAAATAACAGCAGAATTCTTTTTGATAATTTGCTCTTGATAATTTGTTCCATATGATCTCCGCACTGGCAGCTTTTAATGCCATCTGCGCCATTTCTCCTTTCTAAACTCTATTACGAACCCTCAAATGACACTGCGGCTGCAAATAATGTAATTAGCCACTGGTCAAACCGCGGCCTAGCAGTGCGTAATCTCGTCCAAGATAATGCCTAACTTAGTCCAAGAGAGTACGCCTTGCACTACGCTTTATGGTTGGTGCAACCAAAGCGTTCATCGTACTTTCATGTGGTTTTTATTGCCTCTTCATATGCTAAGTTACTCGGAGGAGGATGTCGTCGGAAAGACTACTCGTTAACATCGTGGAGTGCTGTAGATCATCCGAGCGGACGTTCAAGCCACGCGCACCCTTTATGACAAGTCTGTGCCCAGATGACTGACTTTTGGAGCACTGAAATAGAAAACTCTATTGTACAGCGATGTGCAGCGAGCAAGTTTGCAGTTTCCGAAAGGAGCATTTGACGTGGCCTCTTGTATGGCGAAGGCAAGAAGCGTGGCGCAGACGGATGATGCCGAAAAAATGAAGTGGAGAATGATGGACGAGGCCTCGCATTTGCGGCAATGGAGGATTAGTATCAGTGAGGTGAGGACGCATTCCGTTTTTTAAGTTCGCAAGTATCTTTCTGGTAGACCCGCCGCGGTGGCTCAGTGGCTAAGGCGTTGCGCTGCTGAGCACGAGGTCGCGGGTTCGATTCCCGGCCGCGGCGGCCGCTTTTCTGATGGAGGCGAAAAGCAAAAAGGCCCGTGTGTACGAGATTTCGGCGCACGTTAAAGATCCCCAGGTGGTCAAAATTAATCCGGAGCCCTCCACTACGGCGCGCCTCATCGCCTGCGTTGCGTCGGCGCGTTAAACCCTACAATCAATCAATCAATCTTTCTGGTAGGAAGGGATGATGTGCAGCATCGCGTGCTTACCCGCGTGCGAACAAGTGTTCGCCTAAAATTAAGAATATAGTCTGTTCGGTGATATAATAAAAAAAATCTATATCTTAGGTATGCACAAACGCTGCGCCTCTTGGGTACCTTGATGCCAACAAGGAGTGGGCTTCAGGCTAATGGCCAAGTCGATTTTCATATGTCAGAAAGAACTTCGACCAAGAACTGGGCGCTGATGGGAGCGATGTGTGCGATTATTAGTTGTTAATCCTTTCTGGCGAATTATTCGATCGGAGGGTCGGCGCATGTGAGAAATTTGGGGTGCTGCCTGAGCTCACCTGAGCGTACACTATCAGGTGTGTTGCCTTTCATCCGAGGTCGCAGTAAGAACGAAACAAGTTTGCGTGGCCGCCGAACATTAGGATTGCTTCAATGCGTTGAAATATTTGCTCTGGTACCAGACATTCATAAATTGTCAGAAAACGCCGTTGGGTCAATCATTGACGAAGCACATGTTGCCAAAATTGACGCGCTCGAAGATGA
This sequence comes from Haemaphysalis longicornis, assembly GCF_048455015.1. Classification (NCBI taxonomy): domain Eukaryota; kingdom Metazoa; phylum Arthropoda; class Arachnida; order Ixodida; family Ixodidae; genus Haemaphysalis; species Haemaphysalis longicornis. The sequence continues at coordinate 30,613,146 of NW_027526335.1, forward strand.
CGGCTCCTCAACTAGGCCTCAACGGGCACATTAAGCTTCGTTTCATAGAATATTTAAATAACTCTTGAAACATGATCTTCTTATATTATGAAGCTATTGAACACACATAGCTTGCCTTTTTCTAAAAATATTTTATTCATCCCCCTGCTGTCCCATCTTGCTGTCTGTTGGCGAGGGCATCTCTTTAAAATTACCTTTATGTAGGCTAATTGCCTTGCTAAGATGAACGTATCTAAAAGGTGTGGACGTACTCTAAATATTACATGCATGAGGTTCTGGTGAGGCAAAACTAATTTCATTGACATAAATGGAATAGGGCAACAGCGACGACATCCCGCAAATCATAGAAAAAAGAACGACAATTTTTTCCTGGATTCACACAGAATAGAAAAACACAAAAAAGGGTAATCGGGGAAAATCACTGCCAGGTATTCTTTACTTCTGTCGGGCCTGATAAATTCAACCCGACCCAGCATGAACAGGTCAGCCAGCGTGATTAGAGGACAGACTGCTGCGGGCTAGGTTCCAGGAATTAAAAAAAAAGAAGCACCCATTCACTTTTTAAATGTGTTGACGCCTTTCGGTTGTTGAGTGAGTGCCCCCAGGGGGAGATGTGTCTTCCGTTGATTTGGCACCTGCAGAAGAGCATAAGGTAACACCGACATTTCAATGAGTACAGCATATTGTATTGAGATCTACCTTACAGTGAGAAAAAAAACAGGAGAGAAAAGAAAGAAGAACGATTTCCAATTTTCTGGCCAAATATATGCAAAGGCAGGACGAATATGAACCTAAAACTAGTCCTCATTTCCATAATAAGGAGTGCGGCTTAATGTGGCTTCGACAAATTTCGTCACGAACGACATTCCTCCGATTCT